>NC_138504.1:27106849-27486613 GCF_964252035.2 Podarcis erhardii
AAAGCCCAGAGACAATGTGAAAGGCTTTGAATTTTATACTTTATAAAGTCTGAATATAACGATTCTAGGCTAGCTGAAGCATCTAAATGTTCTTTGGGGCAGCCCCAACCCACCCACAAACATGTTCCAGTAATCCTCTCAAGAGGTTACTAAAGCATGTGGCAAGATCTGATTGCTCCCAGAAAAAGAAACTTAAACCTGCAGCACACACATACAGGAGGTGCGGGTGTGTGGGTGCGCGCGCATGTGTGTATGTAATCTTATCCGTCTGTACCCAGAATAAAGTCCCACAACTTTCCATATACAGGTTAAGAACTTTCCATATACGGTTTAAGAACTTAATTGGTTCTGGAGGTCCGTTCTTAACCTGAAACTGTTCTTAACCTGAGGTACCACTTTAGCTAATGGGGCCTCCCGTTGCCGCCGTGCGATTTGTGTTCTCATCCTGAAGCAAAGTTCTTAACCCGAGGTACTATTTCTGGGTTAGCGGAGTCTGTAACCTGAAGCGTCTGTAACCTGAAGCATCTGTAACCCGAGGTACCACTGTATATCTCTCCATCTCCTACCGCTTCCCTGCCCACCAATACATTTTTGGTGAAAGAGATATCTCAAACTGTCTTGTTTTTCACCACTCTTTGCTGTCCAGTAGTGCCCAGGAGTGAGTAATCTCCACTGATCACTTATGACTTCCTGGGCCATTTTCACTCTCATTGAGACACATCAGAGTATGGTCCTAGGGCAGGGGTCAGCATCCTTTTTCAGCCGTGGGCCGGTCCACCACCCCTCAGACCATGTGGTGGGCCAGACTATATTTTTTGGGGGGGAATTGAACAAATTCCTATGCCCCACAAATAACCCAGAGATGCATTTTAAATAAAAGGACACATTCTATTCATGTAAAAACACGCTGATTCCTGGACTGTTTGCAGGCCAGATTGAGAAGGCGATTGGGCCGCATCTGGCCCCCAGGCCTTAGGTTGCCTACCCCTGTCCTAGGGTGTAGTCTGAAGGTGAATGGGACCGTTACATTGTTATAGAGCAGCAGATCTAGGCCTGCTCAGAGCCTGGATAGCTGATTACCTGGGGTACCTTGCCTTGGTACCCATGAATAATGGTAGGATATAAATATAAGGAATAAAACAAATTAAATATAATTGGCCAAATGTCACAGGCTATCAATAGTAATCTGCCAGGCTTTCAGAGATCTTCCTTCAGGGTAAGCCACACTAACAGCTGTAGGAGACATGAAATGAGTGTTATCAAATTATGCAAGGTTTGGAGAAGTCGTTTGGGAAATGTTTTGATTGCTCTCAGAATGTGGGGACAGTGAAGCGAAATGCTGCAAGATTCTGGACAGACCAAAGGAGGTACATAGTTGAACTCTGGACTTTCCCCCCACAAGTTGTAGTAAAGGTCATAAACTTCAAAGGATTTACAAGAGGGTTGGAACAATCCATTTAGGATAAGGCAACCTGTGGCTGGTAGCCATGATGTTCTTTCCCCAGTTGCTAGGAATCTCAAGTGGGGAGAATAAGCTGTTGCACTCAGGTCCTGCTTGTGAGATTCCCTTTGGAGCATCTGGTCCACCACTGTGAGAACAGAGTGCTGGGCTAGGTGAGCCCTTGGGCTCTTTTTATGCACTCACCAGAATAATAGTTAAGAATCACAGGATTGGAAGGCACCCTGAAGGACCATTGCAGACCCACTCCCAAACCTACAGCAATATCAAAACAGCAAAAACTTCAGAAAAATAGTAAACACAGACTTCTAAAAAGACATTGGGGTTTTCTCTCAACACACATAGAGTTGAACGTTGATTTCAAGAAAGCAAAGAGGCAAAGGAAAAGAAGTAACTTTCATGGTCTTACTCAGTTCCTTACTCAGTGCAGCTGGTACTGGAGAATTTATCACTGGATTATGCTCAATTCATTTTGAGAGTACCGAAGGCAGATGTCAGAGGGGATCCAACATAGCTTAGCTATTGTTGTTCTCCTTTTCCTTTATTGCAACACTGATTACCTGCTGGCCATGAACCTTGCTTTTTTAAAGAGAAAAACAAATAAAGCTTCAGTGTTCTGTCCCACCTCACAGAAATTTTCTGATTAAAAAAAAACAGAGCAACTGGCTTGACCTTGATGGCAGTACAGACTAATGCTTTGGTATTATGGGATACTTGGAAGCTTGAATTAATCAGTGTGAATAGCTGGCTGCAACATGATTTTCTTCTGTGGGATAATAAAAGGGAATGTAAGAAGGCATATTTATTGGAATATTTCTTCGCCAATACAAACTTGGTTGTAACAGACACAGTGGCAAAGTTCCTCTTCTCTGTTAAAGTTCTCACAAGAGGATAGTCCCATTTTAATTGTATTTTTTGTTAACACAGTTTTTATTCATTTTATCTTTAAACTGTTTAACACGGTTGCATTGAAACATACCAGTATCTTCGCTTACATTAGACCATATAAAGGTAAAGGGACCCCTGACCATTAGGTCCAGTCGTGAACGAGTCTGGGGTTGCGGTGCTCATCTCACTTTATTGGCTGAGGGAGCCGGCGTACAGATAATGTAGCCAGCACGACTAAGCCGCTTCTGGCAAACCAGAGCAGTGAATGAAAATGTCATTTACCTTCCCGCCAGAGCGGTACCTATTTATCTACTTCCACTTTGACGTGCTTTCGAACTGCTAGGTTGGCAGGAGCTGGGATCGAGCAACGGGAGCTTACCCCGTCGCGGGGATTTGAACCGCTGACCTTCTGATCAGCAAGTCCTAGTCTCTGTGGTTTAGACCACAGCGCCACCTGTGTCCCAGACATACATCCTCTCTATTTTCACATCATAAAGTCATTTCTACATATCAGATGAAGTCAAGATTGGAAAAATGAGAAGCTGAACAAATCTGAAACTCAGTGGTGTGCAGTGAAAATTTTCATAGGTTTGTGAGGGCGATTGGGGTCGTGCATGAGCATTGCACCTCTCACCCTAAGCCAGGCAGAAGCTTCCTTGATGGCAGAAAGTGAGGAGGAATTAAAGAACCTTTTAATGAGGGTGAAAGAGGAGAGCACAAAATATGGTCTGAAGTTCAACATCAAAAAAACTTAGATCATAGCCACTGGTCCCATCACCTCCTGGCAAATAGAAGGGGAAGAAATGGAGGCAGTGAGAGATTTTACTTTCTTGGGTTCTATGATAACTGCAGATGGTGATAGCAGTCACGAAATTAAAAGACGCCTGCTTCTTGGGAGAAGAGCAATGACAAACCTAGACAGCATTTAAAAACCAGAGACATTACCTTGCCAACAAAGGTCCGTATAGTTAAATAATAATACTGGTTCCCTGTAGCCTCACTTCTCGCAGCGAGGGAACCGCCAGAAGGCCCTCGGTGCTGAACCTCAGTGTTGGATGCTGAACCTCAGGGCTGGATGATGGTGGTGGAGATGCTCCTTCAGGTATACAGGACCAAGGCCGTTTAGGGCTTTAAAGGTCAGCACCAACAATTTGAATTGTGCTTGGAAGTGTATTGGGAGCCAATGAAGATCTTTCAGGACTGGTGTTATATGGTCTTGCCAGCCACTCCCAGTCACTAGTCTAGCTGCCGCATTCTGGATTAATTGCAGTTTCTGAGTCACCTTCAAAGGTAGCCCCACGTAGAGCGCATTGCAGTAGTCCAAGCGGGAGATAACTAGGGCATGCACTACTCTGGCAAGACAGTCTGTGGGCAGGTAGGGCCTCAGCCTGCGTACCAGATGGAGCTGGTAAACAGCTGCCCTGGACACAGAATTAACCTGTGCCTCCATGGACAGCTGTGAGTCCAAAATGACTCCCAGGCTGCTCACCTGGTTCTTCAGGGGCACAGTTACCCCATTCAGGATCAGGGAGTCCTCCACACCAGCCTGTCTCCCAAGAACAGTACTTCTGTCTTGTCAGGATTCAACCTCAATCCAATAGTTTCCATCCATCCTCCAACTGCCTCCAGTCACTCACACAGGACCTTCACCACCTTCACTGGTTCTGATTTAAAAGAGAGGTAGAGCTAGGTACCATGCACATATTGATGAACACCCAACTCAAACCCCCTGATGATCTCTCCCAAAAGCTGCATGTAGATGTTAAAAAGCATGGGGGAGAGGACAGAATGCTGAGAGCCCACAGGTGAGAGCCCAGGGGTCTGAACACTCATCCCCCACCACCACTTTCTGGACACGGCCCAGGAGAAAGGAGCAGAACCACTGTATAGCAGTGCTCCCAGCTCCCAGCCCCTCAATAATTTTGTTATGGTTGATGGTATCAAAGGCCGCTGAGAGATCCAGCAGAACTAGGAAACAGCTCTCACCTTTGTCCCTAGCCCGCCGGAGATCATCGACCAGTGCGACCAAGGCAGTTTCAGTCCCATGGTGAGGCCTGAATCCTGACTGGAAGGGATCCAAATGGTCTGCATCCTCCAGGCGTGCTTGGAGTTGTTCAGCAACCACCCGCTCAATCACCCTGTCCCAGAATGGAAGATTTGAGACTGGGCGATAGTTAAAGCTATGGTTTTCCTAGTAGTGATGTATGGAAGCGAGAGCTGGACCATAAAGAAGGCTGATAGCCAAAGAATTGATGCTTTTGAATTATGGTGCTGGAGGAGACTCTTGAGAGTCCTATGGACTGCAAAAAGATCAAACCTATCCATTCTGAAGGAAATCATCCCTGAATGCTCACTGGAAGGACAGATCCTAAAGCTGAGGCTCCAGTACTTTGGCCACCTCATTAGAAGAGAAGACTCCCTGGAAAAGACCCTGATGTTGGGAAAGATGGAGGGCACAAGGAGAAGGGGACGACAGAGGACGAGATGGTTGGACAGTGTTCTTGAAGCTACCAACCTGAGTCTGACCAAACTGCGGGAGGCAGTGGAAGACAGGGGTGCCTGGCGTGCTCTGGTCCATGGGGTCATTAAGACTCGGACACGACTAAATGACTAAACAACAACAACAACAACAACAACAACAACAACAACAACAACAATTGTCTTATAGGGCCACCATCTATTTCCAAATTCTCTAATGTGCTTCATTGAGTTCCCTTACTGCCAGACATTAGATCTGTCATGTTGCTGAGTCGACATGCTTTGTAACAGCTACTTAGATCTGGGAGTCTGCATCCTGCAACAGTTGGGTGAAGGTATAGCAAAGATTGTTTCTTTAATGTCTGGTCTGTCTGATTGAACTATGAATTTCTGAAACTTTGAAATAAAAACAATAATTCTGAAACAAGCATACTTTCGGTTGCAGCTGGTAGCTCCATAATCATAGCATCATAGAAACATAGATTTGGAAAGGGAGCACAAGGGTCATCCAGTCCAACCCCCTGCAATGCAGGAATCTTTTGCCCAATGTGGGGCTCAAACCCATGACACTGAGATTAAGAGTCTCATGCTCTACTGACTGAACTGTCCAGCAGCTCAAAAGTTTCATTTTATGTCCTTATTTATTGTTTTCCATACTTTGCTATAATTTGTCTGATACAATTTTTTAAATTATGGGCAATCTGAATGCCTAAGTATAGGAAGCTTTTTCTAGCTGTTGGGTTTTGAAATATTTTGGAGAAAGTTTCTTGAAGTTGCAGTGGAGTATGAAAGAACATTATCTAAAGTCCAGAGACATTTTAAAAAATATCCAATTCCATACTCAATAACCTTCCAGCATTAACCAGGTCTGATGTACAGAAACAATAAAATCAGCATAAAGTCCCAGAATGTATTCCGTTCCATTGATAATAGCACTCTTTCCCACTAGAATTTGTCATAATCTTGGGGTTCTATAAATAAAGCTTGGGGTTCTATGGATAAAGCAAATAATACATGTGATAATGGACAACTTAGTTTTGTTTCGTGGCTAAATTGACATTTTTGCGAAACCATAATACTTATTCTAATTGTAAAAGGTAAAGGGACCCCTGATCATTAGGTCCGGTCGTGGCCGACTCTGGGGTTGCGGAGCTCATCTTGCTTTATTGGCTGAGGGAGCCGGCGTACAGCTTCCAGGTCATGTGGCCAGCATGACTAAGCCGCTTCTGGCGAACCAGAGCAGCACATGGAAATGCCGTTTACCTTCCCGCCGGAGTGGTACCTATTTATCTACTTGCACTTTGACGTGCTTTCGAACTGCTAGGTGGGCAGGAGCTGGGACCAAACAACGGGAGCTCACCCTGTTGCGGGGATTTGAACCGCCAACCTTCTGATCGGCAAGCCCTAGGCTCTGTGGTTTAACCCAAAGCGCCACCCGCGTCCCATCACACAGTGGTATTTTTTCACTTTATAGATCAAAACAAGCATATTGAAGTAGACCCAGAAACTGCAGACAAGGACCATTTTGTGTGGGGATTGCATGTTGGCAAAGTGCATGTAAGCCTGCTCTGCCCCCACCCACCCTGCCCGGCCTCCATTACACCCCCCTTCCCAGCCACTTCCGGGGGCGGTGCGATGTGCACATGCATGTCTGCACATCAATTGGATGTGCCTAAAAAGGTTATTGCCTGTAATTGGCAGCTAGTGCAGTCAGGCCAGAATTGGCATTATATGCTCAAACTTGGCAGCTGAATTCTGCATTAGCTGAAGTTTCCAAACCATCTCCAAAGGCAGCCCCACATATAACATATAGCAGTAATCTAACCTAGAGGTTACCACAGTGTAGACAACAGAGGTTATGTTATACCTGCCCAGATAGGGGCAAAAAGGTGCCAGCAGCTGAAGCTAATGGAAGGCATTGCATGCCACCAGGATCACCTGAGCCTCAAGTGACAGTGATGCTTCCAGAACTACCATCAAGCTATGTATCTGATACTTCAAAGAGAGTGTAACCCTTTTAAAAGCAAGCAGCCTCCCATTCATCCAGTCTAGGAAACCACTCACTCACAGTGCCTCAGTTGTAACTGGTCTGAGCTTCAGTTTGTTGGCTCTCATCTTGTCTATAATGTAAGACATCAGTCCAGCAAATCTACTGCATCACCTGCAAATGTAAAGAAATAGAGTCATAGCTGTCGACTTTTCCCCTTTCTTGCAAGGAATCCTAATCGGAATAAGGGAATTTCCCTTAAAAAAAGAGAAACGTTGACAGCTATGAATAGAGTTGTGGGTCATCACCATATTGCTGACAACATCAAAACTCAAAATGACCTCACTCATTTGTTTCATGTACATGGTAAACAACACAGAAGGCTCCACGGGCCTGAAAGCACCACCCTCTGAAAACTAACATCCAAGTAAGACTGGGACCACTGCAAAGAGGTGCTGCCCACCTCCAACTCAGACAGCTCCAGAAGGATACCATGCTTGATGGTATAGGAAGTTGCTGAGAGATCAAGGAGAATAAACAAGGATACATTTCCCGTGTCTCTCTCCCTACAGAGGTAAACAACATTCTCCATGCCATGCATAATTTTATAATAAAAAAATAAAAAATATATGTTTTGAAATTCAGCAGAAGCTGCTGTAGAGGCACTTCTTTGGCACTCCTACCAGTCCATCCCGATTGCTATGTTCCACATAAATGAAAAGCATCTCTTTCATAGCAGGTACATAACATTGTTATTAAGCCATTGCCCCAGTTTATGACCCAGGGAGCAATTTACTGTTGATATTATCATGGCAGGTGGGAGCACTTGTGCTTCCCAGCTCTAAATATTATGATGTTCCTCTTCAGGGACTTTTAAATACACACACACACACACACACACACACACAGAGAGAGAGAGAGAGAGAGAGAGAGAGAGAGAGAGAGAGAGAGAGAGAGAAGTCAGCCGAATGCTGAATTTGTCCCTTCCTAAACGCTGTTCCTGGCATGAGCCAAAACACTTAGGCTTACTGGCAAGCGAAGCTCTTTGAGGAATTAATTTGCTCAAGCAAATTATTAGAATCTTTCTTCCTCTTAAAATGTTTAGGGCAAACTGGAGGCTAATGAAAGGATAGGAACAATTACAATGCTTGAAGTGCCCATAACCTCTGCAGGCAGATGCACAAACGAGTAAGTGCTGTTTCCAGGGTAAGTTTGGAATTGCATCAATTTTGAAATGAAAACAGGGGAGGTTTAGGTTTTACCCTCTGTATTTCAGGAGGAGCACCTGTATGTCTGGATGGAAGCTGAAAGAAGAGATGATTCTGATGATCCTACAACAAAATGTTGCAGTGTAAAGTGCCTCTGTCGATGTTACTCCATTCCATTCTACCTCCCTCCTAGTTTTCTATCCCCATCCCAAACAGACACTCTATATTCTGAAGTCACTGATCTTGTAAAGTTTCACAGCTGTTTTGGCTACCCCTGCACCTTGAAGAATTTTGACACTTCTGAAAAAGTCACCACAGAGCTGGTGATGGGAGCAAGTGGGCACATATACTTGTCCATATATCTGCCCAATTCATCTCTAAATCAGCTGATGTATTCTTTCTCTGTAAAGTTTATCTTTGTAAGGTTTGTGCTTTAACCTAAGTTTTGTGTCCTAGGGCTCATCCACACTTCTGTTTCACCTGCCGCTTTCTCCCAGGAAAACCCACGGTTTAGTGCTGAATCAGGGCAGATGGCAGTTGGATGGCAGTAGGCAGTGTGTTCCTCACCTTCCTGTGCTCCTGGCATGGTCTAACTCTTGACTCTTCCTTTCCCCAGAGCCTCAGTCTCAAAGTGGGACTGAAAAAAAGTCGCCCCAGAAAAAAAGCACTGCCTGGAAGTATAAATGCAACCATTATAAAGTTTAGTGTGAACAGTTTGTGATGCCCACAACCATTTGTTTTATTTTGCTGCATGGAAGAACGTATCTCTAATGGCCTTATGCCCCTTCCCCAATGGGGTGGTGAACAAAGAAACATGGCTGTCTCTGTCACTCTCTAATAGAAAGTTCTTCTAGTTAAATGAAGCCCAGTTTTCCTGTGGTTGAACATGGCATTTAAGAAAAACCTTCTAAAGGCGTTTCTGTTTGCAGCATGTTATCCAGAAGATAACTGAGCCATAGACATTGAGCTTATGCTATTACAAAAGCCAATTGGCAACTTGTTTTATTTATTTATTTAATATTGTGTGCTGGCAAAGATCCACAAAGGCTTCCTGGATCCCAAAATGGGAAAGTCAGGGATGTCATTGGTGGGAGTTGCTGCAATTTTTATTGCATTGTCCACAGCAGTAAAATTACAAGCTTGCTGACAAGTAATGATTTCATATTTGCTTACACTGTTGGCAGCGCTTGCAAAAAACATTTTTTTTTGTAAGAAAAACAAAAACAAACCAGCGACAGCCAGGAAAATATTTGCATTGACATTTTCTAACATGAATGAAAGATATCACTAGTTCCGTAATGAGGTCTGGGAGACCTCTTATTCCACCCATTAAGTTCATACTGTCCATCTTTTCATTGAACATCTACTTCTAGAGATGGGGGGGGGGTAGAAGACAGCATTGCTTGAAGAACAGCATACTTGCACCACGCACATGAATGAAAATTTAAACATACCCTGAAGGTAGCATAGGGATAATGATTTAAATGGCAACATGTTACAGGAAATTGCCCTTGTTAAACAGACACTTATAGTAGGAGTGGGGAACCTGTGGCCCTCCAGTTGTTGCTGGACTCCACTTCCCAGCAGCAGCAGCCAGCATAGCCAATGGTCAGGGATGAGGGTAGTTGTAGTCCAGCAATTTTTGGAGGGTTACAAATCCCCCTATACCTGCTTTATAGTATATGCAAACCTACTACTTGAGTATTCTGCTGTTCAGAGATTTATTACTTCCAACTTCCCACATGTAGTCCAAGTCATGGAGTCTCATAAGGTAAAATATAACAAGAGGTCAGCTAGGATATGACCAAAGCTGTTCTCCCAAGCACGTGAAGAGGCTAAGCTGATCTTTCAATGCCTGTCAGGGAAAGACATGCCTGATTTCTGCTCACATCCAAGGCTGTGGCTATGGGTGAAGCAAGACCCTCTTGGGGTGTTGATGCTGTGAACCCCTCCATCGTAGGCTCAGGTTGTATATATCAGTAAATAAACCAAATATCATAAAGACGCCACAGTCCCTACTGTCCCCAATTCCAAAGGAAACACAAACCCTGGGTAAGCACCTGGAACCCCTGGAATCACACACGGCTCAGAGATTGGAGTGGCATGTAATAATATGCTTTTATTTTAATTGTACTGCTTTAAATTTTTGATGTTTGCTGGCCTGGACTCTTTTGGGAGGAAAGGCAGGGTAGAAATCTAATAAGTAAGTAAGTAAGTAATTAGTCTCATGTGCTGGAGGATGCCCATCACTGTCTTAATAACTTCTTATTGCTGTAGACATGCATGTAATGAAAGCTGTGGAGTCCTTCTTTTCTTATATGGTTTTTCTGTGTCTTGTATACTCAGTGTTGGTTTTTGTTTGTTTGTTTGTGGAACAAATGATGCTGAGTTTGTTAGAGGAAAATGGAAGTGCAAGCACTGGGTCAAAAAGTGAAAGGAGCATGAAGGAACAGGATTGTCACCTGGGGATGATCAAGAGTGAGACACATTCAGCAATAGTGTTTTGCAGAGATGAAAGCAGGTGTAGCGGTGGGGGGAAAATTAAGTGTGGGAGCTCAGGAGCGCTGACAGAAAGAGGCCACTGTGATTCCACCCGCCCACTTCCTCATTTTTTAACACACACACACACACACACACACACGAAAGAGAGAGCGAGAGAGAGCGAGAGAGCGAGAGCACCAAAGATGTTCTTTTGTCTCTTAGCTGTGCCGCTCTTCAAAAAGTATTCATCTTAAATTAGGGTCATGGTGGGGCTCATTAAATGTTTCACTAAAGGTTGTTTCATTTGGGGCTGATGTTCTGCCAATCAAATTGTCCAGAGTGAAGGTAGGAGCTGTAACTGTGCAAAGTGATAATAGCACCTGGGGAAATAAAGGTTGAGGCTTAAAATAAGTGTGTGTGTGTGTGTGTGTGTGTGTGTGTGTGTGTGTGTGTAATTATCCATCCTTTGGAGAACAAATATAACCTGGAAAGATGCTTCCCAAATCTAAACAGGATGATGTGATGGGGGTGGCAGTGGGGAGGCAGGAAGAAGAATGAAAAAAACAGTGCAAGCTCCAAAGTGGATTTTCAGTTCCAACAGTTTAGTGCCTCGGGAGAAGGACAAGATGGCAAGTCTCTCCTCCACCTGCCATTGCACTACCACCATTTACAGCTTTCAAAGAAAGTCTGGCTTTAGCAATGAGAGATGACCAGAAGATAAGAGGAATAAAGGTGGGCAGAAGAAATCAGTATTGTAATACAGTATATGCAGATGACATAATGTTACTTTTTTCCTACCAATTAACCCTTTGGAATAAATTAAGGAGGTAATTCAATAAATGGGTGGGGCTACTGAATAGACGCATCTAAAACAGAATTTATTGGATTCTGTTTCAAGGGAGAGGACAAACTCCTTGAATTTTTCTGTTGAAAAAGGAAAGGTAGGAGATATATGCTGGGAGCAAACAAGCAAGCTAGGTGCTATGTTAACGATTATTTCTTGAAGACAGGCTTGATGGTGAATGTGATAAAGGTGGCCCACTGCTTGATGGTTATATGTGCTTGACAAAATAGATTGCTGTTAAGAAATGAAAAGAAGCTTGAGTAAATATTTTTCCTCAGCAGCGTTCATATAAAAAAAATTAACTGGAAAAGATACCATGGCTGATTGATTTTGTTCTGTTCTCCAAAAGCTCCAGTTGTGTCAAAACCAACTTCCATTCCATCAGGAGTATGTTTGACATTTGACGGGCTGTCACTGGAAAGACAAATGTGTCCAATCAAAAGCAGCTGAGGAGAGAGATGACCTTTGCCGTCACTTCTTGATGTGCTGTGAGCTAATAAATTAAGGAAAGGAGATTAAAGATACAGGCAGATGGGGAGGCAGTTGGCTGGGCAGACAGGGTGAAGAGTTACGTTGTCTCTTGAGATGGCCTTATCAAATAGCTGTTGCTGGAGGCTTCTTTCCAGAATCTGAGTCAAAACCAGAAGCTACATAAAATCCTGTGTAATTTCCCCTGGTTGCTTTGTATATGTAACTGAAAAAAGCAGAGCTTGGAGACTGCAATCAGGAATTGAGGAAGGGTGAGAGGTGGTTTGCCACTCTCTGCTGGCCATTTCCCTCCTTTTGTTGTTCAAAGATAAATTACAAAAATGAGGAAGAAAAAGGAGAGTGTTCATAACACAATGATGATGATGATTTATTATTTATACCCCGCTCATCTTGCTGGGTTTCCCCAGCCACTCTGTGCGGCTTCCAACAAAATATTAAAAAACAATAGTCTGTCAAACATTAAAAGCTTCCCTAAACAGGGCTGCCTTCAGTTTTCTTCTAAAAGTCTGGTAGTTGTTTTTCTCTTTGACATCTGGTGGGAGGGAGTTCCACAGGGTGGGTGCCACTACTGAGAAGGCCCTCTGCCTGGTTCCCTGTAACTTGGCTTCTCGCAGTGAGGGAACCGCCAGAAGGCCCTCAGCACTGAACCTCAGCGTCCGGGCAGAACGATGGGCGTGGAGACGCTCCTTCAGGTATACTGGACCGAGGCCGTTTAGGGCTTTAAAGGTCAGCACCAACACTTTGAATTGTGCTCGGAAATGTACTGGGAGCCAATGTAGGTCTTTCAGGACCGGTGTTATGTGGTCTTGGTGGCCACTCCCAGTCACCAGTCTAGCTGCCACATTCTGGATTAGTTGTAGTTTCTGGGTCACCTTCAAAAAATATTTGTGCACAGGATAATACCGTATTTTTCGCTCTATAACACACACCCGACCATAACACGCACGTAGTTTTTAGAGGAGGAAAATCCGTAGGCATGCCACCTGTAGGCATTCCCTCCATAACACGCACAGACATTTCCCCTTACTTTCTAGGAGGAAAAAAGTGAGTGCTATGGTGCAAAAAATACGGTACTTAGTTTCAGATAATGTATGGTCACATCCACAACAAACACAATGAACATCTTATGTTAAGTGATGAATTAATATGTTTAATTTCATAATGTGAAGATCTAAGGATGTTAATGTTTAAGTTAAATTTTGTAAGAACTGTGATTTGGAAAACCGTTAAAAGGATATGCAATGAAATTCAGCCAAGGGGAAGCGAGAAAGTCACTTAACAATGTTAATAATCTTCAATAAGGCTATGATTTATGTTTGTTTGTCTTATGTGTTTGTTTGTTTATAATGTTGTGAAAACCAATAAAAAAAATTGGGGGGAAAAATGAACACCTGTACCACTATCATGGTCATGCCCCCCTCCCAATAATTTTGGAGACTGTAGTTTGTTCAGGGTCTCCTAACAACTCTCAGTACCCTTAACAAACTTTAGTTGCCAGGATTCTTTTGGGGGAAGCCATGAGTGTTAAAATGCTAAAATAATTCTTATGTGTTAAGATAAATAGAAATGCAGATATTTTGTATCGTACTTCTACATTACTTAGAGTGAAGCAGTGAAATGCATTGTCTGCTGGAAGATAATGTGAGATGTAATAATATTTCAATATGTCTCCTACTAACAAATACAAATTTATTTGTTCTTGCTCTCTGTTATTCCAATGAAATATAAACAACTTCCATTTTTCACCCAATGCCTTCTGTCAAAATAGATTTTCCACCCATGAGAGAAAATATATAGACCCCTGTATCCTTTTCCTTGTACTGGGGAATAAACAAACAAGCAGCTTGAGCAGCCTGCGGCTCTGCATGCGCACAAACATGTTTTTGGATAATATCCTACACAGAGTAAATTGGAATTATTTTCATTAGAGACTAATATGATTCAATCTCATTTCTTTTGTAGGTTTATCTAGCAACAACGATGCCTTCACAACCGTCCCTCCAAAACTCATCAGGCTAAGACATCTTAATGCTGCTGCTTAAACATTTCATTTGGGATGAACTGAACTAGCCTCTCTGCTTTTGTTGGTATTCTAGTAGTAATTTGGTTAAAGAATAAAATGATAATTCCCAGGATGCCTAGAGCCCGTTCTGAGACAAGTATGCTTTTGTGTGAGAGAGTTCAAATCAATAAACATGTAGCAAAGTAAAGCAGAAATATAGGCCTTTAGTCATTTAAAATATCCCCTTCTAAGTTGCTTCCAAAGTTCCCTGCTTCCCCTTAAGCATAGAAAGCACTTAAACTCTTCTAAGGTCAGATTCATGTGCTTTTCCATATAGCAAGAAAAGGCAGTACAATTTCATTTCAAAGTTGGTAAATGTTTCTAAATTATTTGTATTGAAATACAGAGGTGACTTGATGGTCAAGGCTTGGAGCAGTCAGCCCAGACATTCTTACTGATTTGTTCACATGATGGAAAAAGAAATAAAAAAGAGATTGGTAACTTTCCCTCCCAAGATAAGGGTTTTGACCTGGCCAAGCCTGGCAGGATAGCTGACTCTATGGTCTCAACCCATTCATACATTAATTAGAGTTCAGCATGCTGGTTTTGTGAAGCTGGATATATCCCACAGCTTTAAAGCTTGATGTGTTTTATCAGGCTCTCATTCTGCACTGAATAAACAGATTAAGGGAAAGTCTACTGGCCTGCTTGGATGAGTGTGGTCCACAGTTGGGGTTTTCGGTGATACTAAAGACTTGCTTATATAACATGCAAATGAGCTCATCACACACCTTCTGTTGCATTGATGGAACATCTTTGGCACTTATTGAGGTTTTCTTGGTGTTTAAGTTAAGTTGCTATCTGTGGGGCTGTGTAGGTGGAACACAGATTTAGTGCTCACACAACACGGAGGCTTTGAAATGTTGTTGGACATTTGAAACAGATCTGCTGTGCACTGAGTTAAATCAGGGGCTTTTTCAGACTGAGGGGCACAGTGGTAAGTGGGGCCAGAGGCAGTCCAGAGTTTTGACAAATTAAAAAACAAAGTACGAGACTGGCTTCATTATTATCAAATAAGGGAGGTTTTTAATTTGGATAAGAAAATTGGTTTTCAGGTGGAAAAATCAAAATTGGAAACAGAATTGTTAGATCCTAAAACTAAGAATTTGTCAAGAATGTATAACTTGCTGTTGAAATGGAATACACAGGATGAAACGATTAAATCTGCTATGATTAAATGGGCACAAGATGTTGGACATAACATTATGATGGCTGACTGGGAACAGTTATGGACCACTGGCATGAAGTTTACGGCATGTAATGCCTTAAGAGAGAATATAATGAAAATGATGTACAGGTGGTACATGACACCAGTCAAGCTTGCAAAAATTTATCATCTGCCCGATAACAAATGTTGGAAATGTAAAGAGATTGAAGGTACATTCTTTCACCTTTGGTGGATGTGCCCAAAAATTAAGACCTTTTGGGAGATGATCTATAATGAAATGAAAAAGGTATTTAAATATACCTTCCAGAAGAAACCAGAGGCCTATCTCTTGGGCATGGTCGGCCAATTGGTGTTAAAGGAGGATAGAACTTTTTTTATGTACGCCACAACAGCAGCAAGAATACTTATTGCAAAGTATTGGAAAACACAAGATCTACCCACCCGGGAAGAATGGCAGACGAAGGTGATGGACTATATGGAACTGGCTGAGATGACTGGCAGAATCCGAGACCAAGGAGAAGAGTCGGTGGAAGAAGATTGGAAAAAATTTAAAGTTTATCTTCAGAAATATTGTAAAATTAAGGAATGTTAGAAAGATGTTGGAATAGAATTATCTGGTTTTAGCAGAAAAGAGATAAAGGATTAAGTAAAAATAATTTGGTGAAAGAAGAGAATGTAAAATCACAATATATTAAGATAAATTATTAAGATAAAAACAAAGCTGGAAAGGATTTGCTGAAATATCTAACTGAATTAGAATACAAAAATGGGAGGTGTGAGGAGGTCAAGGAAGTAAGTGAATGAAAGCAAGCGATGTAAAGGTTGGATTTGTTTTGGTTTTTTCAGTTGTCTGTATTTTTTCTGTCCTTTCTATTTTTCTATTTTTCTTTTTATTTTTTTCTCTTTGTAATCTTTAAAATGTGAATAAATATCATTTAAAAAAAAAAAAATGGGGCCAGAGGCAGAAGTAGGTGGGGCAACCTTTTTTTTTTTTTTTTTTTTAAAGAAAAACTTTGTTCAGTAGGCTAGTTCCTACATGCACTCAGACATGCACTCTCTGTCCTCCATCCAGGAAAGTAAGTGACATTGTCAGAGTTCAAAGACACACTAAAGCAGCGGTTCTCAACCTGTGGGACCCCAGATGTTGTTGGACTACAACTCCCATCACCCCTGAGCTCTGGCCTTGCTAGCTAGGGGTGATGGGAGTTGTAGTTCAACAACACCTGGGTTGAGAAAGGCTGCAGTAAAGCATCCACGGAGGATACAAAATAGGAGTGGTGAGGAGGGTGGAGGTGGAATGTGGCTGAGGAGAAGGTGTAGTCTGGGGAGAATCCTGAGTACCAGATAGAGAGACCTGGGGGGTTGACTGGCAGAGATGACCGGCAGAATTCGTGACCAGAGGAGAGAGACAGTGGAAGAGGACTGGAAAAAATTTAAAATTTATCTTAAAAATTGTTGTAAAATTTCGGAATGTTAAGATGTCAAGGGATTTGATATAAAGAATTACAGCTGTAAAAATTTAAGCTTAAGAAAATTTTAAAGAGAATTAAATATAAAAATGGATGAAGGATTGCTAAAAAATTTTAAAACAAGGATGCAGTGAAGGGGAGGTATGGGGAAGTCGTGTTATGTTTGTTTGTATTTTGTTTATGTTGTAAAATTAATAAAAATTATTTTTTTAAAAAAAGAGAGACCTGGGGGGTTGCATTTGGTCCCTTGACTTGAGGTTCCTCACCTCTGAGTTAAATAACAAAACTACCACTATGGTGTGTTTTTACTAGCATTCATAGTACTTCACATACATTACCTTGTAGTACTTTGTAAGGATCTTGCCTGATCCAGACCTCAGGAGACCTCTTACTGATTGATTGAATTTATATCTGCCCAAAGTAGGAGGAGGCTTCAGACACCACAAATAACCCCAGTCCGTAGCCAAGGACCCAGAGGACCTATTCTAGTCCCAAGGCAGCCCCAATAGATGTCTTGCCTGGACACTTCCAATAGCCCTCTTTGACCTCATTGTAAGCACTGCCTTCATCCCCAAACCTCTTGCTTCATCCCTTCTACGAGGACTTCACGAGCTAAATTGGCAGTGGGAAGGTCAAAGTTGCCATAGGAATACCCATTTTGACTGCCAGAAGGCTCACTTGCCAGGAGTTTCCATGGAAGGGTCAACTCAGATAGAGGGATATAATCTACCAGGAAGAGGAGGAACAGGCATAAATCTCCCAGTCTCCCCTGAACCCTTGCTGGGTTAACAGCTCCCTCTGAGCATCTTAACATTCAGCTCTCTTCCTTGCTGTTTGGGATTCCTCCTGCAACCCAAGGTGTGTTTCAAAGGAACATTGATATGAGTACTCGCCACATGAATTTCTTAAAAATGGCTCCCCAAAAGCCCATTTTTCTTTCTTCCTATCAACTGTAGATAGGAGGAACCCAGTATTTAAAGAAGTGTCAGAATCAGATTAATCTGCTTATTTATTTGCATTGAGGCTGTTGGAATAAAATATTACTATTTCAATGCAGCACATGGGAATATCTTTTCATCTGTTACCATGATGATGGACAACTTTGCAGAGTTCATGTTTTGAGGTTAGCTGTTAGTCTCTCGTTTATCATCACAGAAGGTAGGAAAGCAGGCAGTTGATGCTGGGCATTCTTCGTTAAATGAGCCTAATCTGTGAAAAAAGTTCCAAGTCTTCCAGGAAGCCATGCCCAGTACCTCAGGGGAGCCATTCAAGTTCAGTACAAGACATTTTGACCCCTCGGGTTGAGGTTCCCCAGCCCTGCCATCAGATTTCCACAGCATTCTCCCAGCTCCCTTTCTGAGGAGAAAGAATTGTGCAAACAGAGCCCTTCTGGACAAAAGTCTTCACCACAATATCTGAGATTGCAGCACTTGCCAGCAGGCTCTTGCAAAGCTTGTATGAGGCCCGGGATGAGAATTTTGTTAGAAAAAGGTTATAAATGCAAATGAAACAGCATCTGGCCCCTAGAAGGGCCCCCTGACCAACTTAGCCTTCCAAAACCCGGGGCAGGTATACCCAGCTGCTTCTTGCCCCCTGCACAGGCCTGCTTGCAAAAGGTTACTAGCAGTCCCTGCTTTAGTGTTGGTGTCCCTGGAATGTGATGCAAACCTAGCCGTCTCTCAAAAGACTTAGATCTTTTTAGTTTACGGGTTGCCAGGATGTCAATATTGGGGCACTGGAAGCCCCCAACGTCTTATCTCTGAGATTCCTGATTTTGCAAAGTATGTCATATTGCTCTTTCAAGAGCGACTTACTCATCCCCTCCATATAATATGGGGTGCTTCTAAAAGAGACCACTTTGATAAGGTTTGCTTTCAATTTATTTCTTACTTTCATAATAATACAAGGTTGTCCCATCTGCCAGGAACAAATTGTGGAGAGGCTATGCTAGATCTGACTCATACTCTGAGAAATGTTCTTTTTCTGTTCCTTGTCCACTCTTGATTGAGTTATGCTATTTGCCTCATGTATTATTTGTTTGCAGGCTGTACACTTGTTATATATAGCTGTCAATTTTTCTCTTTGTAGGAACTTTTTCAAACTATAATATATTTTTATTGTGTGTGCATTTCTCCGATGAAAATAGGGACTTTCCATTCCATAAAGATAATTTTAGTATTTATACCCAGCACATCTTACTGGGTTGTCCCAACCACTCTGGGCAGTTTCAAACATATATAACAACATAATAAAACACAAAACACTGAAAAACTTTCCTATACTGTATATGGCTGCCTTCAAATGGCTCAGGGGTGGAATAACTCCATACCCTCCAACATTTCTCCAATGAAAACAAAGACACCCTAAGGAAAAGTGGGACATTCCAGGATCAAATCAGAAATCAGGATGGCTTCTCTAAATCAGAGAGGTCCCTGGGAAATAGGGACACTTGGAGGGTCTGCTGTTCCACATTGCCCAGACTAGTAATTCACCATTACCTCCAACACTGGTGATGGTATAGCGTCCTGTACTGCACTTGAAGCAGCAGTCTAGTTTACTGCCTGTCACACCTGAAGTTCAGTGGCAGCTCCCATGGTACACACAGCTCTGCCCTCCTAACACCAGTGTTGTTGCAACATACCTGGATGGTGACTGCAAAACTGGGGTTGTGTAGGTGTAATAACAGGGTCACTCTGGCCCTATCCTATTCCAGCACAGTCCAGGAAATTGGCAGCAATGCCAGTGTCTGGCAGGTGGCTCCACAGTTCTTACCCACAATGCCTACTGCTTTCCAGGCTCTTTATATGGTCCACAAGACCCTACACAGGGGGACACCCCATTCCTCTAGGCCACTCCCCCTTATCGGCACTGTTCCTCTCAATTTGCAGGCTGGAATGTGTCCTTGAACTGTGACAATGTCTCTTGCTTGAGATGTGGGGTGGGAGGGATGCCACGATTAACTATCATCCTTGTAAGCGTTAGACGTGGTGAATCTGCTTGGTGTCTCTGCAGAACTCTGCACTACTTACAGCCAATATATATATAACAGAGGGAGAGAGGGAGGATTTGCCTTGTCAGCAAAGGGGAAAAATTGACTCTGTCTGGTCGGAGCTTTCCAGGGGAGCACTTCGGATTAATGGCTGTCGGCGGGGTGGTGCAGCTTAGCATAGGCAAGTGCTTCAGAAAGATGTAGAGCTGCAGCAGCCTCTAAGAGATAACTCACATCAGATGCCTTTCCTTGGGGTTTTATCTTTTCTCTCTTTGGTGCAATAATGACCTTGATTTATCAGCAACTGCAGCACACGGAGCAGCTGCACTGTCTCCACAGTGACAACATGCACAGGGTCTGGTTAGCACGCTAAGAGTTTTTGCTGGTGACTGGTAATAACTGGAGCAGCAAATCTCATTTTGGCCTAGGGCAGCATAAGGCTGCCTGCTACAAATTAGGAAAGGTGGAATAAGCAAATAAGCCAAAGGTCCATCTCGTCCAGCATCCTGTTCTTACTGTGGCCTACCAGATGCCTCTTGGTGTCCCACAAACAGAACCTGAGCACACAGCGCTCTCTCATGCATGGGGGGCTTTTTCCAGCCAAAACTTTCAGGTGGGCGCCATTGCTATTATAAGAGAACAAGGGAGGTGTTCATGGTGAGTTCCTCTTTTTCTAGAAAAATAGCACTGCATGCATGTATCGCCAGCAACTGGTATTCAGAGTCATTCTGGTCCCAGCTATACCCAACCATCAGGTCTAGTAGTCACTGATAGACTTTTCTTCCATGAATTTGTCTGATTTGCCTTTACAGCCATCTAAGTCAGTGGCCACCTCTTGTGGGAGCAAATGCCATAGTTAAACTATGCACTTTATAGAACCACAGTGTTTTGAAGGGGAAAATATGTAGGTTTGGGTTGGTTTGCAGGAGTTATACAAGAAACTGTAATATAAACTGATTTTTGCAAGATATTAGCCAGAGTAACTGCATGGGTTAATCCTTTGGTACGTGTCTCTCCACCACCCTTTTCTCTACTTCTTCTCTTCTGCAAAACTTGCATATTTTGTATAAGTGAAATAAATAAAATTAACACACACACAACAGAAGTCTCAATTGCTGAGCAACAGTGACAAGCACCTGCAGAGTTTTCTTCCTCCAACATCACTCAACCATGAGGAATTAAAAACTGCAGATCTCAGTTCTTGGTGGTGATGGGGGATTCTGAGAAGGGCTGAAAGCCTCCAAGTTGACCTGAAGACACTTGGAAGTGGGAAATGCATTCTCTGCTATCCACAGCCTCCCCTGTTGCCAGATCTCCTCCTCTTTCTACTTGCACGGCAAGTTTTGGAAAAGACAGGGATAACAAGGACAAAGAAGGCTGCTGGTGGTGCAGACAGGGCTGGCAAATTTTAGAGAGCTCCCAGAAAAGGCCTGTTAGTTTCATCAGGATTCTCTCCGAGAGCCCTTGAAAAGGCTAACCCTGTTCTGCAAATCAAGAGGGATATTTTTAATCATCACTTATTGCTGGGCTATACTGACAACAATGACAGCTCCCACTGCTGCTCTTTTGCCTTGCTCTTCTCCCCACCCCCACCTGCCATCTAACATTCTGGTCCTCTTGCATCTACTTAAGATAGCCACCTGTGCCTTTGGCATAGGATATTATCTTCATCCCAGATGCGCTGATCTATCCCTCATTATGTGCCTTTCCGCCTTGGATGGCTTCTCTGTGCTGTCCGATTAATACGCTCCACGATGGTTATCAAGATTATAACTCAATGCAGGCTTCAAAGAAGGAAATCAAGGTGCAAAATTAACACTCAAGCCCTTCAAGATCCTATTAAACAGGATTGCTTCCAAACGACTCTTAAGGACCATCTGCTTTCAGAGTTCCCATCAAGGAACACTGGACCAAGCTAAAAACATCTATTATTGCATCCTGTGAACAAACTATTGGATACCAAACTAAGAAACACCAGGACTGGTTTGATGAGAATGACAGTGAGATTGAACATATTGTTGACAAGAAAAGGAAGGCCTTTCAGATCTGGCAAAGAGATAGAAACTGCCACTAAGGAAAAAAACCTGTGCCAACACAAAAGCTGAGGTTCAAATAAGAACCAGAGAACTAAAAAACACCCAGTGGATAAAAAAAAACCTCCAGCACTTAGCTGACACTCATGATGCACAGAGTTTCTTTAAAGCCACATAGACAATCTATGGGCCCATAAATCATGGCATATGCCCTCTATGCTCAGCAGACAGTACCATGCTTCTAAAAGATAAAGAAGCTATTGCACTGCACTGGAAAGAACATTACCAGCATCTCTTTAACCACAACTCCCCCATAGCTGCTGAGGTCCTATCACAAATTCCACAAAAACAAAGTAGAGATGAGCTTGCAGTATCTCCAAATCTGGGAGAGCTGTGTACAGTTATTAACCAAATGAAAAACAACAAAGCCAACAGACCTGATGGGATACCTGCTGAAGTCTTCAAAGTGGGCAGAATTGAACTTGCACAATAATTTCACAAGCTCATCAGAAAAATATGGGAGAGAGAGAAGATCCCAACAGACCTTAGGTAAAGGGTAAAGGGACCCCTGACCATTAGGTCCAGTTGTGGATGACTCTGGGGTTGCGGAGCTCATCTCGCTTTATTTGCCAAGGGAACCAGCGTACAGCTTCCGGGTCGTGTGGCCAGCATGACTAAGCCGCTTCTGGTGAACCAGAGCAGCTCCCGGAAACACTGTTTACCTTCCCACCAGAGCGGTACCTATTTATCTACTTGCACTTTGAAGTGCTTTCGAACTGCTAGGTTGGCAGGAGCAGGGACCAAGCAACGGGAGCTCACCCTGTTGCAGGGATTCGAACTGCCAACCTTCTGATCGGCAAACCCAGGCTCTGTGCCAAAATTGGCTGCCCAGATAAATTTGTGAACATCATTCAGCTCCTCCATCATAACAATGGCTCTCAAAGTGAACCATTCACAGTAGGATCAGGTGTTAAACAGGGTTATGTTATTACCCCAACTCTATTCATTATTTTCATTGCCATGTCCCTATACTTTGTCAAAGGGAAACTCCCCACCAGAGTAGAAATCATATATTGAACAGATGGAAAGCTCTTTAATCTGAACAGGCTGAAAGCAAAGAGTAATGTTACTGTAACTTCTGTCATAGAGCTTCAGTATGCTGATGACAACGTACTGTGCACACACTCAGAGGATAACCTCCAAACCATCCTAAGTATCTTTGCAGAAGCTTACAAAAAGCTTGGCCTGTCGCTCAACATCCAAAAAACCAAAGTGCTCCACCAACAAGCACAAAAGCAACCCGTCTGCAGCGCCACAAATCCAACTCAATGGTGTAACATTGGAAAGTGTCAAATCACTTCTCCTACCTGGGCAGTTATCTTTCCACGAGGGCCGACATTGATGCCAAAATCCAGCATTGCCTGAGCTCTGCACATGCAGCTTTCTCCCAGTTGAAGTGCAGAGTGTTTGAGGACCGGGACATTCGCAGGGAAACCAAAATGCTTGTTTGCAAAGCTATTGTACTACCAGCCATACTGTATGTTTGTGAAACATACAGACCACTTATAAACGCCATCTCCAACTCCTCGAAAGATTCCATCAACGATGTCTCCGAAAATTTTTACACATCACTTGGGAAGACAGGTGAACTAATACCAGTGTACTGGAAGAAGCAAAGATCACTAGTGCTGAAGCAATGATTCTTCAACATCAACTTCGTTGGACTGGTCATGTTCTTCCGAAGCCTGATAATCATCTTTCAAAACAACTCCTCTATTCTGAACTTAAAAATGGAAAGCGTAATGCTGGTGCATTAATTTAAAGCCTCTCTTAGGGCAAATCTTAAAAAATGTAGTATAAACAATACAAGTGGGAAACACTCGCCTGCGAGCGCTCCAACTGGAGAACAGCCTTTACCAAAGGTGTCATAGGCTTTGAAGACGCTCGAACTCAGGACGCAAGGGAGAAACGTGCTAAGAAGAAGGCACACTTGGCAAACCCTCACAGTGATCAACTCCTGCTCAGAAACCTATGTCCCCACTGTGGAAGGATCTGTGGATCCAGAATTGGCCTCCACAGTCACTTACGGGCTCACTGTTAAAACCGTGTTTATGGAAGACAATCTTACTCGGCTACGAGTGATCATCAAAGAAGAAGCAGCTGTCCTATAGTCAGCCCCTGCTGCTAACCATGAGAACAGGAATGGAAAGGCCTGGGGTGGGTGGGAGGAAGAGACAGGAGAAAAATTGTTGGGAATGCAGTTATGCTGGGGAGTCAATAGGCACATCAATTTCTGTTAATTTCAGTGACATGTTCTTAGGGTACTTTTTTTTCTAACCGTGAGACACGCCCAAGGATGACTTTTTGTAGAACTTGTAGAAGGGCCTGCTAAACAGACTTAAACAATAAACATTTATGTCTGCACCAGGCAGGATGAAAAAAATCATTTAAAGTCTAAGAAAAGCCATTCTGGAACAGACCTAAAACCTGCAGGAACTCTAGCGTTGTAGTTCCATTACAGTTTTCAACCAGATGCTTTTAAGAAGTCAACAAGAGGAGCATGAAGGCTGCTGCTTTCTGCCAATAGCAAACAAGTTCAAGGAGCAGTTTATTCAGAAACCCTCTTACAATTCAGGGGACTAGCAATGGGTTGGGGAATCTTTTTGGGGGGAGGCATGTTTTGGAGGTATAAAGCAGTTAATGCACATTTGTTCCTATTGTTTATCTACTAGAGTAATTAATGTTTCAGATACAGTAATACCTCTGGTTACAGTCGCTTCAGGTTACAGACTTCTGCTAACACAGAAATAGTACCTCAGGTTAAGAACTTTGCTTTAGGATGAGAACAGAAATTGCGCAGCAGTGGCGCAGTGGCAGCGGGAGGCCCCACTAGCTAAAGTGGTACCTCAAGTTAAGAACAGTTTCAGGTTAAGAACGGACCTCCAGAACAAATTAAGTTCTTAACCCGAGGTACCACTGTATCTGATTTTATACGCTCAGCTTAAGTGTAGCAGCCAAACAGGTTCATGCAATAGATTGTTGCTCTCCCAAAGAACATGATAATATGGAGCATGTATAAAAAAAATCAGTTGTTGCTCAGGACCTGCTGATGGCTGAAGATTAGGGATGAGGGAGAAAGACCTCTAAATTCATATTTTTATGTGGATCCACTTAATTTGTACTCCTTGAACCAATAAACAACTAGAAACATAGCAATCCATCAAAAATTGGACTTTATGATTTGGCTAATCTACAAAAAAGCATCTACAGAAATGTGCATATGAGGGGAGCTTGCGCATGACAAAATCAGTCAGTAGAGCATGAGACTGTTAATCTCAGGGTTATGGGTTCAAGCCCCAGGTTGGGCAAAAGATTTCTGCATTACAGGGGGCTGGACTAGATGACCATTGTGGTCCCTTCCAATGCCACAATTCTAGGATTCTATTAGAGCAAGCAGCTTTCCCCCCCAAATTGATGCAGAAATTCGGGCCAACTCAATTTAAGACTGGAAAAATGAGAAACCAAAACTGAGAGATTCTTCTGTCCTTACTCAAGATGAGCAAATATGGCACAACTTTCCTTAGACCGTGAACAATATCCACTCTGAAAGCGCATGCGAAAGATGGGAACAGAATCTAAGACAAATATGGTGTTGGTCCGAAAGGAGGTGGTTGGCAAAGGGGAGAAGATAAAAGCAGCACCCAATGTTTTGATAAGGAGGGTATCTTTCTTTCACATCATCTTCCGTGTGTGACCCACAGAGCCCTATTGGAACACCCCTTGCTTCTCTGGTTGGCCACCAGCCATAGGCAAGCAACAAATTGCAACCCCATTAACCTGGAAAATTGCAGGAGTAAAAAATTGGGGCAGTTATGTTGGCATAGAGTTCTTTCTTGCCATTTTCACTGGGAATCCTGGGGGAACAGGAGCACACATGTGTGGAAAGGGGGGGGGGAGCATTGTCCAATGACATTCATTATTGTGTCACACTATTCCCACTGGTATGAATGAAATTCAGCCCGACATGCCAGTATAGCGGGCAAAAAGCCACAGTTTCATAGCACAATAGATTCTGCAGTGTGAAAGAAGCAAGTAATCTGAAAGTTTGCAAGTCAAATGGAAATGAGTTCTAAACTTGCACTATTTCCACTATACAGTCGTACCTTGGATCCTGAATGCCTTGCAAGTCAAACGTTTTGGCTTCCAAACACCACAAACCCAGAAGCGATTGTTCCTGTTTGCGAACTATTTTTGGAAGCTGAACCTCTGACGGAGCTTCCGTGGCTACCAATTGGCTGCAGGAGCTTCCTGTAGCCAATCAGAAGTCGCACTTTGGTTTCCGAATGTTTTGGAAGTCGGACTTCTGGAATGGATTCCGTTCGACTTCCAAGGTATGACTGTAGTTGCAGAAGTGGCTTTTACGTAATGTGAAGGCTCAAATGCAACATGAGAATTATATTACACAAATATTGTGAAAATGTGATAAACTGTCATGTGAATGCAGCCTCACTATGGTTTTCCCAACCTTTAAAATGCATTGCTTCAATGGGAAATAGCAACAGCTTCATTTCCTAGAGCTGCTGAGTGCTCTGCTCGTGCCGGCTGGTAACCTACTTCTGGATTCCTGGCACAGATTAGCTGGAGCACAGGAAGCTGACGTGAGCTGTTTTCATCTTGGCCCAAACAGTTTCTCAGTCTTTTATTAAGACTGACTGGCCTGGGGGTTATTATTTGACTAGATGTTTGATGGGAGAAGTGCCCTGTGGTCATATATTTGATGAGATGACTGGGTGGCCAGAGTACAGACAGGAAAGCAAAGAACTTGTGAAGAAACTCTGCCTGCAATGCACCGAGCTGGAGCTGAAGAGAAACACAACACACAACTGTGCATGCATATCTGAGGGGAATGAATGGGAGGGGTAGCTAATGCTGTAGAAGACAGAATCGGGATTCAAGTTGACCTTAAGAGATGGGAGAACTGGTCCCCATTAACAAAATGAATTTCAATAGTATAGAGTCTATACTTAGGCAGGAAGAACCAGGTAGGGGACACCTGGCTTTCCAGTAGTACACATGGAAAGGATCTAGGGGCCTTAGCTGACCACAAGTTTAACCTGAGTCAACAGTGCAGCAGCAAAAGAAAAGCTAATGCTATTCTAGGTTGCATTGATAGAAGTTTAGTGTCATGTTCAAGGGATGTAATAAAGGCAAAGGTAACCCCTGACCGTTAGGTCCAGTTGCGGACGACTCTGAGGTTGCACCTCATCTCGCTCTATAGGCCAAGGGAGCTGGCATTTGTCCACAGACAGCTTCTGGGTCATGTGGCCAGCATGACTAAGCCACTTCTGGCAAACCAGAGCAGTGCACGGAAACGCCGTTTACCTTCCCGCCGGAGTGGTACCTATTTATCTACTTGCACTTTGATGTGCTTTTGAACTGCTAGGTTGGCAGGAGCAGGGACCGAGCAACGGGAGCTCACCCTGTCGCGGGGATTTGAACTGCCGACCTTCTGATCGGCAATCCCTAGGCTCAGTGGTTTAGACCACAGCGCCACCTGTGTTGTAATAAAAAGCATTAAAAAAGAAAGAAAAAGAAAATGCAGAAGCAGGTTGCTGGTAACTTAGTTGCACAATAAATCATGCAAGCTGTTGTTAATCAACTTTCCACTGACACAAATGTTTAACCTGATTCTTCTATTGCAGACTAATAAAATTCATTAGCAAACAGAATGTTGGATACCGCCCCAAAAGTTTTAATATTTGCATATGTACTGGTATATAGGTGAGAATGCGTTAATCCGGCACTGATTTAGGGACATGCAAGGGTTTTTGCTACTTAGTGGAATTCGCTTTCTTAAAACACGGCAAACTGCTTTTGCCATGTGACAAAAATGGGGAGACTGCTATTCAAGTCTAATGTTGGTTTTAGTTGAAATTTTGCAGAAGAGCGAAGGCTGCCCCCAAATCAAGGAATTGCAAATTTATTGTGGCTAGCCACTAGAAACAACTCTTTTACAGTTTTTATTTGTTTGTTGAAGTATATTAAACGAAAATTAACACCCCGCCCCAAATAATAGAAGTACAAAACATAAAAAAGCAGTGCACTGTATTTGGAAGAGACTTAAATCAAATCAGTAGAGTACTTAACTGTTATATATATGATAAAATCCCACCAAACAGCATATAATTTTGCTAAGCCTGGTAACACATAATTTATGAGTTATTTTTTTCAGCTAATGCTAAACTCCACATGTTTTTTTTATACCAAAGTGAAAGTTGCAAGTCCTGTAAGGTAATTTTTCATTGCTAATCTTGGTCTCTTTCTTTGAAACACAAAATTATTTGACTACTAGCAGGCCAGATAGTCAAGGCTCAAAAGGGGTCTCAGTAACCACTGATCAGCTCATTGGCAGTTACAGCAAGCCCCTTTGAAGCCTGGTTGCAGTGCACTTCAGATATTCCTCAGTAGACACTAGCTGGATGTGATGGCTGGGGCTGATGAAAGTTGGAGTCCAAAAGCATCTGAAGATGGAGGAAAATAGGCAAAAACAAAGCAAATGGTGACAGTCCCTTTATTTTTTAAAAAAGCATGACCCAGATTGTTTAAGAAGATGAAGAAGAAACTCCTTAACAGACCAAACTCTAATGAGCCTTTCACGGGTGTAATGATGCTTTTAATTAAAACATCTAGACATCTCTTTGTAGTATTCATGAGAAATAAAATTCCATGTAAAGTGATTTGGTGGGGTATTGCACTGGTTGCACTGGGATATTGCACATTTGCATCTTTATGGTTCATTGTTCTCTGAGCTTCTGTAATTTTTACTTGCAATGAAAACATAATAGGGCACGTGTGTGGGCAAGCTTTAAAAATCTAACTATACATGCAAGCATTCCCATATTTCTCCTCCTTAGAGCCAAGCTACATGTTACATTTATCATGCCCAAAGTAGCCACATTTAAACCATTCTTTGGCGGTTGAAAAGGCACCCTCAGAGACAAGCAGAGAAAGCTGGGAGGAGGGTCTGCAGTCAAACAAAGAGAGAAGTATAAGAGGCTAGCTGCTGGATCAGGCCAAAGGCTCATCTAGTCCAGCATCCTGTTCTCAAGGTGGCCAACCAGATGCCTATGGGAAGCCTGGAAGCATAGCATGGGCTCAGCAGTGCTCTCACCACTAGTGATTCCCAGAAACCACTATTCAGAGGCATAGTGTCTCCAACAATTCTACCTTAACTACCATTGCTATTGGAGCTGATAGCCATTAATAGGCCTTTAAGAAGGACAATGCTTTCACCATTGGTTGTCCATCTCTACTCAGGGCTTGCCCTACTATTTGGGCAGATTGGAGCAATGTGGAAAGTGGACATGTGTCTTAATCTGTTTTGTTTTGTTTTGAAAGCTTATTCATTCATTTAAATTATTTTTTTGAAGTTTTTAAATTGTTGTTTTTTACTTGCTCTTTTACTGATCATTTCAATGTTATATATCTTTTGTAAACCGCTTTGAATGGTTTTTGTTGTTTGTTTTTTGCTATCAAGTGGGATAGACATTTTAGGAAGTAAATATAAAAATTCACCAACACAGGAGCCAGATATATAGAGAAACGTGACTCAAAGAAGTAGGAGGCCCAGGGTTCGCTCTGATTGTTTAGAAATACACAATCGCTTTGAGGTCCTCTCCCCTAGAATGGAAGACGAAGAGCAGACTCCATTTGAGGATCTCTCCCTCGTTACAGTCGATCAGGTATATGAAGACGAGCAACAAAGTCAGTCCTCAGGGAATGTGCAGGCGACCTTGGAACGGACAGATCACGGAAGAACCCCGACCAAACCTAAGAGGAGGCGTGTAGTGGTGATAGGGGATTCTCTACTGAGGGGAACAGAAGCAGTGATCTGTGGGCCTGACAAGATGTCTCGGGAAGTGTGCTGTCTCCCCGGGGCTAAGATCCAAGATGTAACTGAACGACTGCAAGGAATCATAAAACCCACTGACAAATACCCCTTCCTCTTGGTTCATGTGGGAACCAATGACACTGCAAGCAATAGCCTCCAGAAGATCAAAAGAGACTATGAGGCTCTGGGCAGGAAACTGAAGCAATTAAATGCACAAATTGTCATCTCATCTGTCCTCCCAGTTGAACGACGTGGCCCAGGGAGAGAGAGAAGAATAGTGGAAGTGAACAGCTGGCTTCGCAAATGGTGTAAACAGGAACGGTTTGGATTCTTAGATCACGGACTGCAGTTTCTTGAAGATGGACTTCTGGCAAGAGATGGGCTGCACCTCACAACGGTTGGGAGGAATGTTTTTGCCAAAAATCTCAGAAACCTCGTCAGGAGGGCTTTAAACTGACTAATGTGGGGGAGGAAGACAGTGCTCCTGAAGGTAGGAGTCTATCAATTGATGAAGATGATCATCCAAATGTCATAGACCAAATGGAGCAAACAGCACGCAGACCTAGTGGTGGGAGGAAAAAATCCTTAAATAAGAGACACGGGGGAATGATTAATGGACTTCAATGTCTGTACACTAATGCGCAAAGCATGGGTAATAAACAAAATGAGCTTGAGCTCTTGGTACAGCAAACTAAATATGACATAATAGGCATCACTGAAACCTGGTGGGATAAGTCCCACGACTGGAATGTAATAACAATCTATTTCAGAGAAACAGACCAGACAAGAAAAGAGGAGGAGTGGCGTTATATGTCAGGGATGTGTATACCTGTGAAGAGATCCAAGATTTAGAACCTCAAAGCCAAAGTGAGAGCATTTGGGTCAAAATTAAGGGAGAAAAGAATAACAGGGACCTCATTGTGGGAGTTTACTATAGATCCCCAAGCCAAACGGAGGACATAGATGATGCCTTCCTGGAACAGATGGCCAAGCATGCAAAAGGAAGGGAGATAGTAGTAATGGGGGACTTCAACTACCCGGATATTTGCTGGATGTCAAACTCAGCCAAGAGCATAAGGTCAAACAGATTCCTCACTGGCCTTGCAGACAACTTCATTGTCCAGAAAGTGGGAGAAGCAACAAGAGGAACAGCCATTTTAGATCTGGTCCTAACCAATGTTGATGACCTGGTTAGTGGGGTAGAAGTGGAAGGATCATTAGGCGCGAGTGATCATGCTCTTCTGAAGTTTACTATACAGCGGAAAGGAGCAGCCAAGCATACTAGGACTCAATTTCTTGACTTTAGGAAAGCCGACTTTATAAAACTTAGGGAAGTGCTGGGTGAGATCCCATGGACAGTAATATAATAATAATAATAATAATAATAATAATAATAATAATAATAATTTATTATTTGTACCCCGCCCATCTGGCTGGGTTTCCCCAGCCACTCTGGGCGGCTTCCAACAGAGATGAAAAATACACTAAAATGTCACATATTAAAAACTTCCCTGAACAGGGCTGCCTTCAGATGTCTTCTGAATGTCAGGTAATATTAAAAGGAAAGGGAGTTCATGATGGCTGGGAGTTTGTTAAGAGGGAGATAGTAAAAGCACAACTTCAGGCAATACCAATGAGACGGAAACATGGAAGGTGCCTAAAGAAGCCAGGGTGGCTATCTAAAGAACTTTTAACTGAGTTAAGATTAAAAAAGGATGTGTACAAAAAATGGAAAAGGGGGGAAACCACCAAAGAGGAATTCAAACAAATAGCCAGCACGTGTAGACACAAAGTCAGAAAAGCTAAAGCACAGAATGAACTCAGGCTTGCTAGAGAGGTTAAAAGCAACAAAAAAGGCTTTTATGGGTATGTTCATAGCAAAAGGAAGAACAAAGAAACAGTGGGGTTACCCAGAGGAGAAGATGGTGTAATGCAAACAGGGGACACAGAAAGGGCTGAACTCCTCAATGCCTTCTTTGCCTCAGTCTTCTCCGATAAAGAAAACAATGCCCGACCTGAAGAATTTGGAGCAAATGATTCAGCAGAGGAAACACAGCCCAGAATAACTAAGGAGATAGTACAAGAATACTTGGCTAGTTTAGATGTATTCAAGTCTCCAGGGCCAGATGAGCTGCATCCAAGAGTATTAAAAGAACTGGCAGATGTGATCTCAGAACCACTGGCAGTCATCTTCGAGAATTCCTGGAGAACAGGCGAAGTCCCGGCAGACTGGAGGAGGGCAAATGTTGTCCCTATTTTCAAAAAGGGGAAAAGAGAGGACCCAAATAATTACCGCCCAGTCAGTCTGACATCAATACCAGGGAAGATTCTGGAGCAGATCATTAAGCAAACAGTCTGTGAGCACCTAGAAAGGAATGCTGTGATCACCAATAGTCAGCATGGATTTCTGAAAAATAAGTCATGTCAGACTAACCTGATCTCGTTTTTTGACAGAATTACAAGCCTGGTAGATGAAGGGAACACAGTGGATGTAGCCTACCTTGATTTCAGCAAGGCATTTGACAAGGTGCCCCATGATATTCTTGTAAAGAAGCTGGTAAAATGCGGTCTTGACTATGCTACCACTCAGTGGATTTGTAACTGGCTGACTGACCGAACCCAAAGGGTGCTCATCAATGGTTCCTCTTCATCCTGGAGAAGAGTGACTAGTGGGGTGCCACAGGGTTCTGTCTTGGGCCCGGTCTTATTCAACATCTTTATCAACAACTTGGATGATGGACTCAGGGGCATCCTGATCAAATTTGCAGATGACACCAAACTGGGAGGGGTGGCTAACACCCCAGAGGACAGGATCACACTTCAAAACGACCTTGACAGATTAGAGAACTGGGCCAAAACAAACAAGATGAATTTTAATAGGGAGAAATGTAAAGTATTGCACTTGGGCAAAAAAAATGAGAGGCACAAATACAAGATGGGTGACACTTGGCTTGAGAGCAGTACATGTGAAAAGGATCTAGGAGTCTTGGTTGACCACAAACTTGACATGAGCCAACAGTGTGACGCGGCAGCTAAAAAAGCCAATGCAATTCTGGGCTGCATCAATAGGAGTATTGCATCTAGATCAAGGGAAGTAATAGTGCCACTGTATTCTGCTCTGGTCAGACCTCACCTGGAGTACTGTGTCCAGTTCTGGGCACCACAGTTCAAGAAGGACACTGACAAACTGGAACGTGTCCAGAGGAGGGCAACCAAAATGGTCAAAGGCCTGGAAACGATGCCTTATGAGGATCGGCTAAGGGAGCTGGGCATGTTTAGCCTGGAGAAGAGGAGGTTAAGGGGTGATATGATAGCCATGTTCAAATATATAAAAGGATGTCACATAGAGGAGGGAGAAAGGTTGTTTTCTGCTGCTCCAGAGAAGCGGACATGGAGCAATGGTTCCAAACTACAAGAAAAAAGATTCCACCTAAACATTAGGAAGAACTTCCTGACAGTAAGAGCTGTTTGACAGTGGAATTTGCTGCCAAGGAGTGTGGTGGAGTCTCCTTCTTTGGAGGTCTTTAAGCAGAGGCTTGACAACCATATGTCAGGAGTGCTCTGATGGTGTTTCCTGCTTGGCAGGGGGTTGGACTCGATGGCCCTTGTGGTCTCTTCCAACTCTATGATTCTATGATTCTATGATTCTATATTTATAAATGAACTAAAACACACTTAGGAGGAGGTAGAAAAAAATGGAAGCCTCTTCCACAAGGGAAGAAAAGTATTGTGAAACTGGAGGACAGGTTTCAGCACAGAACTACTTTATGCCCCATTATGTACAAGTTTCTGGTGTGCATCCTCTATGGATATACACGTTTCTGAAAGTAAAAGCCAGACCTTTGTAATGTCAGATTTTAGATACAGCTAACAAGAGAGACAGATCCTGCCTCTGCACTATAAGAGATCAGCTGGCAGAAATCCACACCACATAATAATGAAATTCTAAATGTGTCTCGATGGACTAGATGCAAGACCAAAGGCTCAGCCCGTTTATCAATGTGCAGGTACTTTTCAGCTGCAACAGGTCAAACAAGAGAAGGGTCTCATTGCTTCAGTGTGATGGAGAGCACAGACCACAGCTGGACCAATAAGGAGGGAATATGTCGATAGCACAATCCTGCCATTTATTTATTTTTGTCATTTTCATGGATGGCACCAGTGTTTGACTGCCTTGGGCAGATGCCAAGGCACACACTTCCACGGATGGTCTGCCAAGATCATGCTCCTGTCTCTTGCACTGGACTGCTAGAAAGCAGAACTTCCTTGCATACCTTCTATTAGTGGGTAAATTGATTCATTTTCCCCTGAAAAAGAAGTGCTATGTGCATGGTCTCCAGTTGCCATGAAAATGCTGGGACTGTCATGAAAACTCTTAAGTCATCACAGCTTCCTGCTTTGTCACACAGAGCTCCAAATTCCCAAATGCAAGTTACTTTAAGCTGCTCTTTCAGAGGCCATGGGCAAAACTGCAGCTAAGCTGCACAACCCCTTTAAGAGCCAGTAAAAGTGGGTGGGAGCACTTTTGTGTGACATAGTGTTCTGCTCTGCATGCTTTATGCGCCTGGAAGCAGCATGAGCAGATGTGCCAAAGGAGTCAAGGAAGAGTCCATATTAGATGTAGCAAGAAAGGAAGGGGGGGGCAGGTAAAGAAAGAGAAAAAGAGAAATGGCTTTGCTAGGTGGCACAGGAGCCCATAGGGGACCAAAAAAAAAAAAAAAAAAAAAGGAAAGGAAGCTCTAGCCAACTTTATTGCCAGAGGTGGCAAAATGCCATGCATTGCTGCCTGTAAGAACCAGGAACAGAACCAAGACAGTGCCACGGAGCAGTCATCAGCTGATGTGCCTCTCTGAAGGAGGCAGAGATGGGGGTGGGGTCATGAACTGCTTTATTGAGATGGAGTGGGCACTGAATGAGAGGGGAGCAGTGAGGGGTCAGACTGCAAACCTCAAAGGCCCAGTTCCTGGCCAGAAGCCTTTCCCCCCCTCTCTTCTCCCTTTCCTCTCCACATTTCACCACCTGATGCCTCATGCAAAACTCAAAATAACAACATACAAAAATGCATTTCATTAGGAGAAATGTATGTCAAAACTTCACAGAAAAATGTGCTTATTTGGAGAATTTCTCACCCAAATGCTGTAGAATTTTGGATTATTATTTGGATTTTTTTCAAATTGCTGCAGAAATGTGGAAAACTGAATTTAAGATTGGAAAAACCAAACAAAGACAACCAAAACTGCCGGAACATTCCAGGGTTAATCACCACCAGCTTTTTCCTCCCACTTTGGGAGTTTCTGTTCCTCTTTGGAACGAGCCATTTCTTGTTTGGCGCCATCTCTGGATTTCTTTTCAAGAGAGCACTGAAGGTGCTACCTTGGCATTTTGGGTGACAGCCTGCCAAGATGAATTTGAACCACACACTCCTCTCTTTTCTCTCCATCAGCATAAATCTTCTTTCATTACTTCTGCTGCTGTTAATCCTCACATGTTTTTGGAACTATGCCATCGCAGTGTCCCTTGTTTCTGAAGAGGAAATAGATTTTCTAGAGAAAAGGCATTCACAGCTTTTGAAATAACGGACTACTTGTGCATGCTTTCGCAGTTTGAAGCCAGGGACTCGCCAGATTTCTGAGCGGAAAAAGAAAGACGCATCATTACGGCCCTGCAAGATGCATCGCCAAATCAGATGATTAGATTAAGAACCATACATTTCCCTCTGATGTCTGTTTTATGGCCAGAATGGAAAGAGCTACAGAATTCTGACATTAGTGAGTCAAACCCCTAAGACTTTGGGATCAGTTCTGATTCAGCTGTGGTAGAAGTTTCAGTACAAACTAATAAAGCAGGGCTAGGCAAAATAATAATAACAAAAATAAATAAATAATAATAATAATTTTATAATTTGTACCTGGTAGCGTTTCAGCCTGTGTATCAGATGGAGTTGGTAGACAACTGCCCTAGACACAAAATTAGCCTGCACCCCCATTGACAGCTGTGAGTCCAAAATGACTCCTAGGCTGCGCATCTGGTCCTTCAGGGGCACAGTTACCCCATTCAGGACCAGGGAGTCCCTCACACCTGCCCACCCTCTGTCCCCCAGAAAAAGTACTTTTGTCTTGTCCGGATTCAACCTTAACCTCAGAAGCTGCCATCCATCCTCCAATGGCCTCCAGACACTCACACAAGACATACACTGCCTTCACTAGTCTCAATTTAAATGAGGTAGAACTGGGTATCATCTGCACACTGGTTGCCATATGTCCTCTTTTTCCAGGACACACCCTCTTTTTCATGGATATTGTCATCATAGTGATCTATAGTTAAAAGTAGAAGTCAGCAAATGTTTCCTCTTTTTTGCTCTTCAAAATATGGCAACCCTACCCATCACCTCCCAGGGGCTTTATATAGATGTTAAAAAGCATGTGGGAGAGGACAGAGCCCTGAATGGAAGATTTGCGCATCCTTTGGGAACTGATTGTTTCTTAGGGAAAGGGCTTTAATACATCTGTGCTATCTTTATCATCTGTATTTTAATAGGTCTTTTTCATATTGTTTCAATTCTGTTAAGAGTTTAATTCCTTTTTGACGATTATCTCTCCCCCCCCCCCTTTTTCCACTTTTTGGATTTTATCTGTGTGTTTTTAATCAGTTTGAGCTGCTGTGTAATAGTAGTAATGGTAGCAATCAGAATAAGAATGATGTATGGGCTGGGATTATTTCCTAGCTGACTTGCTGTGCCCAGCAAAGTGGGACACCTGAGAACTGGGAGAAGCCACCTGGGTGGTTGCACCATCACTCCAGCACCACAAGGGTTGAGGCTATGAGAAACATCAGGAGCAGCCACCCAGGATGGATGGCCTGGCCTGTGTGGGAATAACATCCAGTTGCTTCAACAACAGGAGACTCAGGTGCAGAACACCATTTGTGAGAACATCAGAGAACAAGGGTGTAGGGGGACTTATATAGATATTTGCCCTGCTGTAGTGATCACTGTATCACTGTTCGTTTTGTTGTGTTTCACAAATATTGTCAGCCACCTCAAGAACTAGGGTTAGTAGATGGGAAATAAAGTTTCCTAAATAAAATAGATAAATATTCAGAAACATTTATTATCTCCACTAGAGGCCTTTTGTTACCAAATGAAGTATGGTGGGTGGCTACTAGACAGAGGACCTCTTTGTGGTGGCACCCTAATTAATGGAACAGCCTCCCCAGAGGGTCACCTGGCACCAATCTTATGGCCTTTTGAACAACTCAAGTCTTTTTTTTATATAAAAAATAATAATCTAGGCTTTTCACATAAACAATTCATAATTTATTGCCTATCTAAGAGAAACAACATTCTTTTTATATTGCTTTTACTTTATTTTAACACTGCTTTTTATTCTGTTTAGTTTTGTGAGCTGCCAAGAGAACATATGCTGTTCATCGGCCATAAGTAAAGGTAAATGGACCCCTGACCATTAGGTCCAGTCGTGACTGACTCTGGGGTTGCGGTGCTCATCTCGCTTCCAGGTCATGTGGCCAGCATGACTAAGCCGCTTCTGGCGAACCAGAGCAGCGCACGGAAACGCCGTTTACCTATTTATCTACTTGCACTCTGACGTGCTTTCGAACTGCTAGGTGGGCAGGAGCAGGGACTGAGCAATGGGAGCTCACCCCGTCATGGGGATTCGAACCGCTGACCTTCTGATAGGCAAGTCCTAGGCTCTGTGGTTTAACCCACAGCGCCACCCGCGTCCCTCATCAGCCATACAAATGTAATAAATAAATCTAATGAATTAATATTTGTATTCCCAATCTAGCTGGTGGCAACAGTGGAAATTTCTTTTCTACTTTTCTCCCCCATCCCCCTTGAGCATCTGTCTTAGTTCTGCAAGGTGAAATGTCCCCTTCCCTTACCATTTGTTTATCACTTTACAGTGGTCTCCATGGTGACACAAGACTATGGGCCAATGTAGAGAAATCATAAGATCTGTAGAAACTACTGGGTGCCAGGGGCAGAGTGCAGCCCTCTTTGCTGAAACCAGAGAGGGTATACAGCTCCCAGAAATAACAATGCAATGGTGGATCAGAGAGTCACAGAGCATGAAGCACAAGGGGCTGGAGCTTCAAGCCATGTCAAGTGTTGAATAAATCCTATTTATAGACTGTCTGCAAAACCATGATAAAGCCAAGAGCCTGATGGAACTCACTCTCTCTCCAGCCGCTTACAAACAAAATGGCTGAATCACAGCTGGGTGTCCTCTGAGTGCCTTCGCTTACTTTGCTTGAACTGTTGCTCAATTCTTTAAAAATAACTAAGGTATTTTTAAAAATCTATGATGTGTCTTTGTGTGAGTTTGTCCATAAAAGAATGAAGAGATCAGCCAGCAAGGCAACTACATCACATTCAGGGGTGCTTCCAGGCTGTTGCTATTTGGGGGTAAAAGAGAGCAGGTGGCACTGTGGTCTAAACCATGGAGCCTCTTCAGCTTGCCAATGGTAAGGTCAGCAATTCGAATCCGCACGACAAATCCATTGCACTGTCCCAGCTCCAGCCAAACTAGCAGTTTGAAAGCACACCAGTGCAAGCAGATAGATAGGTATTGCTGCAGCGGGAAGGTAAATGGCGTTTCTGTGCGTGCTGGCACTCAGCACAGTGTCCCGTTGTGCCAGAAGTGGTTTAGTCATGCTGCCTACATGACCCAGAAAGCTGTCTGTAGACAAACACCAGCTCCCTGAAGTGAGATGAATGTCGCACCCCATAGTCAAGTTTGACTGGACTTAACTGTCCAGGGGTCCTTTACCTTTACTTTACCTTATTTGGGGCTGGGGTTCAATCACATAATGGCAAATTCCAGTTGTGCAGTTAAAATGGATTTGGCCCTGTTGTGCAATAAAGCGTCTTACCCGAAAGTCAGAGTATATGTGATGGGGAAATTAATTGGGGTGACAGTTGCTTGATGCAATATCCTATAGCCTCTCTGCAATCAAATCAGAAAAAAGTACTCAATAAATAGCTGACCTTCAGCATTTTCAGGTACTTAGCAACTTTAAATATTCCTAGCAGCAGGTAAACATTTTTCATGGCAAGGTCCTCCAATGCATTTCCATCTGCAGTTAGGTCAGGACAGTTTACAAAGCAACCTTGGTATTTGAGAGTTTTTACTTGTGATGGTGTCTCTGTGGAGACATTAGTTCTCCTACCCTGTGATCTTCATTGTTCTACACAGTGCTATTTTTCCAGAAAAGGATTTGCCGGAACTCACTATGAACACCTCCTCTTTTCTCTTAGAATGGCAATGGTGCCCACCTGAGAGGGGCCGAGTTCTGGCTGAAAAATAGTCCAGGTTGTACACTCAGGAAACACCGGTGAATTCTGTGTTTTCATTTTAATAGCAGAGTCCAACCCTAAGATTACAGAAAACACAGGCAAGTTCCTTGCTGGAGACATCCAAACTAACCACGATTATTAAAGGGAAGATGAGTCCCCTGTGAAGATCATCTATATATTTAACTATTTCTGCATTTTGTAATACCCTTATTTTTTAAAAAGCCACATTGATGTGTGGGTGTGTATATTGTGTTTTTCTGTGCTGTGGTTGTCTTGTCACACCCACAACATACATTTGAAGTACCCTTACATGGCACTTTAACAGGCATGGTTTTGCCCAAATAATCATGGGGACTGTAGTTTAGCCTCTGTTAGGAGTCTCCTCTCAGCACTCTGTGTCAGTACAAGATTTTAAGCACTGCAGATATACATGCTGTTGGTATTTTGTTCCCCCTGCAGCATTTTGCACCAGCTGGAGTCTCCAGACCAGACCCTAGAGTAGCTCCACATAAAACACATTGCAATTATCAAGTCTTGAGGTTTCCAGTGCATTAATCACAGTGGCCAGACTACTTCCATCCAAGAGCAGCTGTAAAACTGGTAAAAGGCATGCCTAGCCACTGAAGCTACCTAAGAGTCCAGAAACAGAGATTCATCTCTGTTTGGAAAGGAGGGATTTCATGCATGTGCACTTGAATCAGCAAAACTGGTGCACTCAGAGCATGCAACAATTGTTCCTGTAAATAAGTATGATGTGCTGTTATATCAGATTGCCTTCAGTGTGCTGCATATGAGTGTGGACATTTCTTAAGCTCAGCTTGAAAAGAACAATTTTGTCATCCAATGGAAATGACGTTTCCCATTTATATAAAAATCTGCACCACTCAGCTTTTCATTAAGAGCTTAATATCCACCTGGTTATGGAAGGAAGGAAGGAAGGTAGGTAAGTGGGGGGGGGGATGTAGCAGCTGATATTCTAACATTCCAAAATGGGATTCAACTGAGAAACTTCAAAGCCAAAGTGAGAGCCAAAGTGAGAGCATTAGAACCTCAAAGCCAAAGTGAGAGCATTTGGGTCAAAATTAAGGGAGAAAAGAATAACAGGGACCTCATTGTGGGAGTTTACTATAGATCCCCAAGCCAAACGGAGGACATAGATGATGCCTTCCTGGAATAGATGGCCAAGCATGCAAAAGGAAGGGAGATAGTAGTAATGGGGGACTTCAATTACCCGGATATTTGCTGGATGTCAAACTCAGCCAAGAGCATAAGGTCAAACAGAAGATACAGGACAATGAAAACACGAACCACACGCCTTCTGAATAGTTTCTATCCAAGAGCTCTGATTGCACTAAATAATGATCTCAGGGCCAGTTGTAAGAAATAGCAAGCAGTGAGTAGTAAGGAATGAGATAGGTTTTAGGTTATGCTATGCTTCTAATAGGTTTGTGTTATATTCTGGATTATGTATGTTTTAATAGATTATGTCTGAATAGAATGAGAGTGTTGGAGATACGTGCAAATGTGTATGTGAATCCGGTCTTGGGTGTTTGATATTCGTTGTTGTGTATACTGTGTATATACGGACAATGACAATAAATTTATCTAATCTAATCTAATCTAATTCCTCACTGGCCTTGCAGACAACTTCATTGTCCAGAAAGTGGGAGAAGCAACAAGAGGAACAGCCATTTTAGATCTGGTCCTAACCAATGTTGATGACCTGGTTAGTGGGGTAGAAGTGGAAGGATCATTAGGCGCGAGTGATCATGCTCTTCTGAAGTTTACTATAAAGTGGAAAGGAGCAGCCAAGCATACTAGGACTCAATTTCTTGACTTTAGGAAAGCCGACTTTATAAAACTTAGGGAAGTGCTGGGTGAGATCCCATGGACAGTAATATTAAAAGGAAAGGGAGTTCATGATGGCTGGGAGTTTGTTAAGAGGGAGATAGTAAAAGCACAACTTCAGGCAATACCAATGAGACGGAAACATGGAAGGTGCCTAAAGAAGCCAGGGTGGCTATCTAAAGAACTTTTAACTGAGTTAAGATTAAAAAAGGATGTGTACAAAAAATGGAAAAGGGGGGAAACCACCAAAGAGGAATTCAAACAAATAGCCAGCACGTGTAGACACAAAGTCAGAAATGAACTCAGGCTTGCTAGAGAGGTTAAAAGCAACAAAAAAGGCTTTTATGGGTATGTTCGTAGCAAAAGGAAGAACAAAGAAACAGTGGGGTCACTCAGAGGAGAAGATGGTGTAATGCAAACAGGGGACACAGAAAGGGCTGAACTCCTCAATGCCTTCTTTGCCTCAGTCTTCTCCGATAACGAAAACAATGCCCGACCTGAAGAATTTGGAGCAAATGATTCAGCAGAGGAAACACAGCCCAGAATAACTAAGGAGATAGTACAAGAATACTTGGCTAGTTTAGATGTATTCAAGTCTCCAGGGCCAGATGAGCTGCATCCAAGAGTATTAAAAGAACTGGCAGATGTGATCTCAGAACCACTGGCAGTCATCTTCGAGAATTCCTGGAGAACAGGCGAAGTCCCGGCAGACTGGAGGAGGGCAAATGTTGTCCCTATTTTCAAAAAGGGGAAAAGAGAGGACCCAAATAATTACCGCCCAGTCAGTCTGACATCAATACCAGGGAAGATTCTGGAGCAGATCATTAAGCAAACAGTCTGTGAGCACCTAGAAAGGAATGCTGTGATCACCAATAGTCAGCATGGATTTCTGAAAAATAAGTCATGTCAGACTAACCTGATTTCGTTTTTTGACAGAATTACAAGCCTGGTAGATGAAGGGAACGCAGTGGATGTAGCCTACCTTGATTTCAGCAAGGCATTTGACAAGGTGCCCCATGATATTCTTGTAAAGAAGCTGGTAAAATGCGGTCTTGACTATGCTACCACTCAGTGGATTTGTAACTGGCTGACTGACCGAACCCAAAGGGTCTCATCAATGGTTCCTCTTCATCCTCCCACCAAACTGGGAGGGGTGGCTAACACCCCAGAGGACAGGATCACACTTCAAAACGACCTTGACAGATTAGAGAACTGGGCCAAAACAAACAAGATGAATTTTAATAGGGAGAAATGTAAAGTATTGCACTTGGGCAAAAAAAATGAGAGGCACAAATACAAGATGGGTGACACCTGGCTTGAGAGCAGTACATGTGAAAAGGATCTAGGAGTCTTGGTTGACCACAAACTTGACATGAGCCAACAGTGTGACGCGGCAGCTAAAAAAGCCAATGCAATTCTGGGCTGCATCAATAGGAGTATTGCATCTAGATCAAGGGAAGTAATAGTGCCACTGTATTCTGCTCTGGTCAGACCTCACCTGGAGTACTGTGTCCAGTTCTGGGCACCACAGTTCAAGAAGGACACTGACAAACTGGAACGTGTCCAGAGGAGGGCAACCAAAATGGTCAAAGGCCTGGAAACGATGCCTTATGAGGAACAGCTAAGGGAGCTGGGCATGTTTAGCCTGGAGAAGAGGAGGTTAAGGGGTGATATGATAGCCATGTTCAAATATATAAAAGGATGTCACATAGAGGAGGGAGAAAGGTTGTTTTCTGCTGCTCCAGAGAAGCGGACATGGAGCAATGGTTCCAAACTACAAGAAAAAAGATTCCAGCTAAACATTAGGAAGAACTTCCTGACAGTAAGAGCTGTTTGACAGTGGAATTTGCTGCCAAGGAGTGTGGTGGAGTCTCCTTCTCTGGAGGTCTTTAAGCAGAGGCTTGACAACCATATGTCAGGAGTGCTCTGATGGTGTTTCCTGCTTGGCAGGGGGTTGGACTCGATGGCCCTTGTGGTCTCTTCCAACTCTATGATTCTATGATTCTATGAACTTTTACAGGGGGAAATGCATGACAATATAAAGAAAAAGAGCAGTAAAATGTTGGTGGCAGAGAGTGAGTGAGAGTGAGAGTGAGAGTGAGAGTGAGAGTGAGAGTGAGAGTGAGAGTGAGAGTGAGAGAATGTATGAGAGAGTGAAAAACTAAGGGAGAGTTTGGTTCTGTGAGATTTGAGTTCACATATTTGCTTAACTTTAGCCCTGAGCCTACAGTTCTTGAGAGTCCCATGGACTACAAGAAGATCAAACCTCTCCATTCTTAAGGAAATCAGCCCTGAGTACTCACTGGAAGGACAGATTGTGAAGCTGAGGCTCCAATACTTTGGCCACCTCATGAGAAGACTCCCTGGAAAAGACCCTGATGTTGGGAAAGATGGAGGGCACAAGGAGAAGGGGATGACAGAGGACGAGATGGTTGGACAGTGTTCTCGAAGCTACCAGCATGAGTTTTACCAAACTGCGGGAGGCAGTGGAAGACAGGAGTGCCTGGCGCGCTTTGGTCCATGGGCTCACGAAGAGTCGGACACGACTAAACGACTAAACAACAAGCTCTGAGCCAGGCTTTCACTTCAATCAAATGCATATATTGTTATATAATACACTAATAAAGCATCTAAATTTTCCCAAGCATTTCATATATTAAAAGATAAGGCAACTGAACAGACAGAACACAAAAGGAAAAAAGAATGAGGAGAAAGCAATTTTTGTAGCAGCAGCTGCTCCTTCTCTGATATTAATTTGAGTTCCCCCTTGCTGTGAGTGTCTTCTTGGGTAACTACCAAGCAGCCCCAACCTGTTGCACACCACCCCAATCTCCAAGCAGTGCGAGATTCCAGGCATTCCAGGCACTTACCCAGGATTCATTTTTCCTTTTGGGAATAAGGAACAGCAGAGACTGTGGTGTCCTGAGCCTGCAACGGAGCCTGCAACCTGAGCCTGCAACGGAGGGTTTCACAACATTTTGTTTCTCCCATAGTCATAGCCTTGGATTGAAATGGAAATCAACCATTGCTCTTCCTCTCTGCCCTGCAGCTTTTGCATCTAGATCACACCCTAACCTCTCCACTCTAAACTTTGGTCATATTTGTTGAGGGAAGGAGGTACCCATTTGCTGTCTTGCATGAGCCTCCTGATCCTTTGTTCTCTTAATGGCCCAGGAGACTAGCCTGGCTTGACTAGCTTTTAACATTTGTTGGATCGAGGGATTAGAAATCTGGCACCCTGCTTAACAACCCAAGCCTTGATTAAATTCTAACACTTGCTGGATCCAGGAATTTTAGAGAGGTCTGGGATCCACCGACTAATAACACTACCCCACAAGAACCAGATGTCTGTCTGCAAATATGCAGACAAACTGCAAGATACAGCTTCCCTCTGGAAAAATAACAGACAAGCAAAGGAAGGCACCAGAACATACATCACCATAAACTGATAATAAAACATAATCACACTTTTAACACAACTCAATACAGAAACAGCTCATTCCTATCAAGCAAGTTCCAGTCCATCAGGATCTCTTCAGGTCTTCTTTCTCCTTAGTGCACACCTCATCAGTTCTGCATCCAAACAGCTAACCCAGGCCCCACACTTGACAAGCCTAAGATGACGGCTTTCCAACACGTTTAAGCCTCAGTACCGGAGCTCACGGAGCTCAAGGTGGCTTACACAATTCTCCCCCTCCCGATTTAATGCCCCACAACAACCCAACACTCTCAAGGCCTAGTCTGACATTCTAACCACTATACCACACTGGCTTTTGAGGAGCACCTGCTTCTCAAACAGCTCCTTAAATTATGGCTGGAGATCTTCCTTGATGATGGTTTAATATGAAATGGTTGGAGAGGCCTTTTGTTTGAATCATCACAGTTCAAGCACACACACACACACACACACACACACACACACACACACACAGCGTTCGTTTGTATTATAACATATCCACAGTTATATTTAATGTCATTCACTATCTACAGGCTGCTGAGGAATGAAGAAAAATGGAACCAATTTGTGGCTTGGTCTTTATTAGCATTTAGATAATATGCCCATTCATCACAGGCACGAGTGTGTTTCAAAAGTCCCTTGGCTCAGTGCTCTGAGCTATTGGAACCTGGGTAAATCACCCTTTTCTGCACTCATGGGGAATTTAAAATACCGGTATATATAAAAATAATCTGGAAGATACCAGTACAGAAAGATGTTCTCCTCCTCCTCCTCCTCTTCTTCTTCTTCCTCCTCCTCCTCCTCCTCCTCCTGTTGGAAATGAAGATGGATGGTTCTGAGGGGCCATAAAGATAAGAGTCTATCACGAAGACAAAAAGAATCCACTGTTTTACTCTTAACATACTGAAGTAAGTCGAAAGGAAATACAATGCAGTAGAGAGGGGAGAGAGGGTGGGAAAAGCAGGGAAATGTAAAGCCTAGAAATATTGGGCTAAGCACAGGTAGAAACTCAGTCCCACCTCCACCTCTCTTTGTTTTATTCACATATCTCTAGCATTGCTTTAAAAAGTAAACACAAAGGTTCGCTGGGTTCTATACTTACAGCTTCTTCATGTTCACAAGCATAGCTTTGGATTCTAAGCTCGCATTGGATGGAGCTAGCAACCATGGCTGCCTAATGCAGGAAGAGGGAATAGATGGATCTTGAGGGGCTTAGTGAGAAACTACAGTCTATTTTCCCTGACTGCCTGTTAGTTTCAACCTTCCCCTCTGCAGGCTGGAGGCATGCAAGGTTGCCAACATCCAACAAGTGATGGAGCGCTGATGGACAAGGCCTATGTAATGCTGCTGGATGTTTCTGGCCTTTATTTCGAAGTGGGGAATCTTCAGCAAAACAATCACCATGATGTGATTTCTGTTGTCATGTCAACCAGGCAACAAGTCCCAGCCTCCCTCTCCTCTCTTGCTTGCATCATTAATTGTCGCCCATTCATTATTAAACGCTCAAGGAGAAATTCCTAGTTCCTGACCAGTCAACCCAGAAAGGTGTCAAGTAGAAATGATTTCCCCTTGTGTTCTACTGACCACTTCGGATCTAGGTGTGCTTAATGAAAACCAATCTTTGGGGAATCAGCATGAGAAATGGAAACTACATAAGGCACTTTGATTGTCCTTTGGTTTTTCTTTTTTTGCCCGTCTCTCAACACAATAAGAGTGGTGCGGCATTAGGCCAAAGGCTAATATAACGCAACATCCTGTTCTCACAGTGGCCATCTAGGTGCCTCTATTGGAAAATCACAAGCAGGAACAGAGAGTGCTACAGTACTCTCCGTGCTTGCAATTCCCAGCAAATGCTTTTCAGAGGCATTCTGGCTCCCACACCTGAGTGAGAACATAGCAATTGTGGCTAGTAGTCATTGACAGGCTTATCTTCCATAAATCTGACTAACCCTCTTTTAAAGCTGGTGGCCATCACCACATCTTTGTGGGAGCGACTGATGAGATATTATTTCTCAAGAAGTGATGGAACCTTTCTCCTATCCCAAAAGCCAAATGAGTGGTCCCAGAAGAATCAGATTATAGTCAAACGTTCTTTCTGGGGTCTGCTGTTGTGAAGTGCTTGTGTGTGGCATTTATATCCTGCTTCCCCTCCAAGGAACTTTGTTCTCCCCCCCCCCCGGCTTTTATCCATATTAACAATTAAGTATGCTGAGAGAGAATGACTGGGCAAAGGTCACCCAATAGCTGAGGGGAAGCTTCCTAGCACCCTTAACAAACTACAGTACCCAGGATTCTTTGTGGGAAGCCATGACTGTTTATAGTGGTATTACCGGTATATGTACTGCTTTAAATGTTATCAGCTCTGAAACTTACATGAGGCTCCCTTTGGGATCTTAGAAAGGCATCTCTAGACATAAATTTTAGTGGAGTGTAAATGCAAACCATTTACTGGATAAAAGACAAGCATTATTTGACTGTCTTACGCACAAAAACAAGCCCCTTATTTTCTCAAGTTCAATGTTGTTTTAAATTATTTGCCACCCCCACTACTTGTAAGCATGCAGCATGACCCTATGGGTCTACTTTATTTGCAGTGGAAAGAACATTGGGCTATAAAATCATAACAAAGCAATAAAGTGCAAATGGAGTGAATGTCATTCAGTGCCACAATGTGATAACACTTTTATAAAGCAACACAGTGCTCACATGCAATTGCATTGCACACTCATTTTCTATTCCTCTCCCCCCCCCCAACTTTTGAAATGCTAATGAGGTAAAACATAGCTTATGCATAAAGCATTTCTGAAACAAAACTGGACAAATTTACAACAACAACAAAAATAGCAGTAAGGTTACAGTTATGCTTTTCTTTTTAAAGAATGCATTGAGTATTGAGTGTTAATGTATTTTTATTACATTATATTTTATTGTATGTTGCCCTGAGATATTTCAAAATGGTTTTTAAATAATAATTTATTTATTTTTAAATGATGGATTTACACATGCCAACAGACAATATGTAAAAAGTAAACCACATCTGATACAACTTAGCGTCAGACACAGGTAGAAGGAATAGCTGGGCAGTACACCAACAGAATCTTTGATCTGTTCCATTTACCAAGTGCTAAGCAGAAACACTCTGAACCAGAGCTCTGTGGAAAAGGAAGCCTGCAATGACATTTGAGTTTCTGTAGATGATAGTAATGCCCCTCCCTTACCTTCAGGTCTGCTCTAAATTGTGGTACACCTTGTAATATAGAAGAGTCTTCAGCTGAGTTTATAATGCCAGAGTCATAACCAGTACCCATCCTGGTATTTATTTAGTATTTCATCCCTTTATTTTAAGAGAACCAACTTGCAACTGTGTTCTGCCAGGATGTCACAGTATTTGACATGCAACAACATTTAGTAACTGGCAAAGAATGTGCAATGTCATTAGGTATTCTAAACGATTTGGCCATTGACAGCTTTCACAATAAAACCCGGCAAATTCAAAACTAAGTCTCCAATACAGGGGCATCCTGCTCTGATCATGGCTAAGAGCCACTGATATACCTCTCAGTCTGTGACTTTGTCCAACTGCCTTTTTCAAAGCCATTTAGGCTTATGGTCATCACAGCATCATGTGGTGGAGAGTTCCACAGATTAACCGTGCCCTCAGTGGTGAAGTCCTTTATTTTTCCCTGTACTAAATTTGCGTGTCGAGGTCCCAAGCCACCCCCCAAATAACTCACAATGCACACTTAATTTTTGTTTAAGGTTTTTGGCATAATTCTGGCCACAACTTTATTTAAATACAAAACCGTGAGTGGTTGTTTAGGCATTGGTTAAGACTATCTGTCCCCCCACCTGGGGACAGAACTGACTTCCGGCCACCACCGAAAGACAGTGCAGGGGAAAGCAAGTCGGGGAGAAATGGAGCTGAGTCACAGACCCTCAATTCTCATCCGCATGCTCCCCGAAGGCTTGCTGGCCCTAGTCCCATTCCAGGGATTGGACGAAAAGATGGCAAGCCCCAGGAATGCTCCAACTACCAGATAATAATAATAATAATAATAATAATAATAATAATAATAATAATTTATTTATATCCCACCCTCCCCAGCCAAAGCTGGGCTCTGAACAGTTAACAACAATAAAAGTAACAGCATTCTAAAATCAATTCATTCTAAAATCAGTTCAAAATCAAATAAATGCAACCATTGGGCTAGAGTTCTGTGAGGATTACCAAAGGAGAGGGTCAGACTGTGCCTTGGCCAAAGGCTTGGTAGAACAGCTCTGTCTTGCAGGCCCTGTGGAAATATGTCAAGTCCCGCAGGGCCCTAGTCTCTTGTGACAGAGCATTCCACTAGACCGGGGCCACAGTCGAAAAAGCCCTGGCTCTGGTTGAGGCCAGCCTAACCTCCCGGTGGCCCAGGACCTCCAAGGTGTTTTTGTTTGAAGACCGTAAGGTCCTCCATGGGACATACCAGGAGAGGCAGTCCCGTAGGCCAAATTGCGCTCATTTCACATGCTAGCAAGGTTATGCTCAAAATTTTACAAGGCAAGCTAAAGCAGTATGTGGACCGAGAACTCCCAGAAGTGCAAGCTGGATTTCAAAGGGGCAGAGGGACCAGAGACCAAATTGCAAACATGCACTGGATTATAGAGAAAGCCAGAGTTCCAGAAAATCATTTACTTCTGCTTCATTGACTATGCAAAAGCCTTTGACTGTGTGGACCACAGCAAACTATGGAGTGCCAGACCACCTTATCTGTCTCCTGAGACACCTCTATTTGAAACAAAAAGCAACAGTTAGAACTGGGTATGGAATAACTGATTGGTTCAGAATTGGGAAAGGAGTACGACAAGGTTGTATATTAACCCGTTGCTTATTCAACTTACACAGCAAATACATCATGCAAAAGGCTGGACTGGATGAATCCCAAGCCGGTATTAAGATTGCTGGAAGAAATATCAACAACCTCAGATATGCAGATGACACAACTTTGATGGCAGAAAATAAGGAGGAATTAAAAAACCTCTTAATGAGGGTGAAAGGGAAGAGCGCAAAATATGGTCTGAAGCTCAACATCAAAAAAACTAAAACCATGGCCACTGGTCCCATCACCTCCTGACAAACAGAAGGGGAAGGATTGGAAGCAATGACAGATTTTACCTTCTTGGGCTCTATGATCACGGCAGATGGTGACAGCAGTCACAAAATTAAAAGACGCCTGCTTCATGGGAGAAAAACGATGATAAACCTAGACAGCATCTCAAGATGCAGAGACATTACCTTGTGGACAAAGATACGTATAGTTAAAGCTAGGGTTTTCCAAGTAGTGATGTATGGAAGTGAGAGATGGACCACAAAGAAGGCTGATCATGAAAGAATTGATGCTTTTGAATTGTGGTGCTGGAGGAGACTCCTGAGAGTCCCATGGACTGCAAGAAGATCAAACCTACCCATTCTGAAGGAAATTAACCATAAGTGCTCACTGGAAGGACAGATCCTGAAGCTGAGGCTCAAATGCTTTGGCCACCTCATGATAAGAGAAGACTCTCTGGAAAAAACTCTGATGTTGGGTAAGATTGAGGGCACAAGGAATGGAGGACGACAGAGGACAAGATGGTTGGACGGTGTTATGGAAGCGATCAACATGAATTTGACGAAATTCTGGGAGGCAGTGGAAGACAGAAGTGCCTGGCGTGCTCTGGTTCATCAGGTCACGAAGAGTCGGACCCCACTAAATGACTAAACAACAACAACTATCCTGCCCATGAGGGCTGTGCACAGCTCCTTCTACCCCATCTGAAACCAAGAGACACCTGACCTGTATATGGCCCTGCATCAATTTGGGGTGGAGTGGGGCAGGGCAAATATTTAATTAGAATTTTTAAAAACTCTAATTAAACATGCAATCAGGTGGGGGAAGAAGGCAAACTTCATTGAGGGTTCAATCCTGCAGGGTGAGGCTTTGCAAATGCCTTCCCTGCAGAGCCCCAGAGCCCATCAGGGAAGGCACTCCTTCTTCCCACCTGATGCACAACCACTCTAACAGCTCCCGACCACTTCAAGCCAACTCACAGCTATCTGGGGCTGTCTCTGCCTGAATCATCTGATTTGGGCTTAGGATGAATCCATTGCACAGCCCAACTCCCAATCTGTTTCATTGCATGACCATGAATTCTACTATTCTGAGACTGAGGATGGGGCAAGGCGGGCAGGGAATGACTAGTCAACTTCTCCAAGCCATACATAATTTTACAAATTTCTTTACTGCTCTCACCTTTCCTGCTCTCTATCCCAAACTAAAACACTCCAGCTGTTGTAGCTGCTCATCATAAAGAAAGAAATCCAGTCTCCTTCTCATTTTGGTCACCCTTTCCTTGATCATAGCTCCTCTTACACACTACATCCAATCTCTGATGAGCAGTAGCAAGATTTCAGGGGGTTCCAGCACTTACCCAGGGTTGTGGTTCCATTGGAAATTCAAGGCACAGCAGAGTCTTAGGAATATGGTTTGTTCACACATATTTACACCTGGAATCTTTCAGTGGAGGGGGTGCAGAACATTACACCTCAAGAGTGCCCCTCACTGCTTCTCTCATAGCTTCAAGGGAGCTTGGGTCCAAAGCAGCAGCCTGTCATGGCCCCCGGCTTCCTCCAGCCAGTGCCGCATGGAGTTCTCCCTACTTCCTCCTCCTTGTTCCCAGAACACATTACCAAAACAAACAAACAAACAAACAAACAAACAAACCCTCTGTGTAGAAGGACAATTTTTATTTCGGTGTGACATCAAACCCATGTTGCCCTGGCAACCTCCCCCTTGGTTACCAGTAGGGTCTTTGTCTTGAAGATGGCTTTTGCAATGAATTAAAGGCAAGGTCATCATCTCCTTCTGCCCATTTGTCTGGCAGAAAAACAAGCTCAACCTGTCAGCTCTGATTAAACCCAGCATCCAAGAATCTAGAGGGTAAATCTGGCACCTAGGGAACAGGGGGATCTCTGTTCCCCCAATAACACATAACACTCCCATTTTTTAGATGCCAGTGGCACAATGGCAAGGAGGCTCACAGCTGGCCAAGCCAATGACTTTGGTTTTGTGATTGCTTATCCCCCCTTCCCCAGATGCTACAAATCAGACCAGTGAAGGGGATTAAGCAGCTGAACCAAACCCATAAAAAGGTGGCAATTTGCGACATAAGGTTCATTGCCAACAACACTTGAGTTATGAAGGAATGTGAGTGTGACAGCTGAATGACAGATTTGCCCATCCCCACACAGAATGCCAGAGCATTGAAGATCTTGGAGCACATTCTGTGGTGTAAGCTAATAGGGGACACTGACCAGTTCAGTTGGGCCTCTCCTGCTGCCCCTCATGCCCTGTGGCAGTGGGTCTGATGGGAAGTCTCAACTCCAAGACTTTGTGTGGGGCTTTAGGGCAGAATGAGGTCTCCTTGAGTCTGCTCTGCGGGTAATCTCCAGCCTCTCTACTACTCAGTGTCCACTGACCTTGCACTTGTTCAAAACCCTTAGGCCATGCCAATGCCGTAATTTGTTTTATAATTATTTTTACATGGTTTTTATTTACATGTTGTTAGCCTCCTTGATGTTTTTCTTTTAATAAAGGAAAGGCAGGATATAATTTTTATTGAAGAAAAATAAATAAAAGCACAAGTCCATTGGCCTGCATGTTTGATTCAATTACAGTTTCACTGGCTTACATGTTAAAAGGCCTTTAGTAATTAGGATTACATTGCCTGCTAAGAAGCTGATCTCTAATTAAGATGTCAACTCCTGGAACTTTAGTCATCAATAATTTCATTCCCAGAGTTTGCCACATGACAAAATGTTGCATTTTCCATATCCGGACAACCCTTCTATTCATCACATTCTGTTGATCTGATCTGATTTGCTTTCCTTTACTATTACCGCCGAGTTGATTTTGGGTACCCTAATTTGATAAACATCCAGCAGCATTTACTGCTTGCTATATCCCTTTTAAAACCTTTGACTCCAATGCTACGTCCTAAACTTAGACATTTAAAAGGAAAAGGGGTGGGTGGAAATAACCACTAATGGTATCCAGCCAGAAGCAAGCGGGTTGTATTTGAAAGGCTTTCAAGCTTCCCACAGTGGATTGTTCCTCTTCAGCTGTCAGTCATCCCTGTCAGGAACCTCACTGTGCAAGCTGTTTCAGAAGCAACGTGACCTCGGCAGCCAGGATGTTGGAGCAGCAAACGGCAAATAGTCGCTTAGATCTCCAAATCCTTAACTAGGATAAACACAGATGTCTACATGTTCCAGCCACATGCTCACTGCTTCCTCTCTGCTCCCCTGTTCCTCACCTTCATTTGAAAAGAGACGCACAGGTACTGAGAAAAGGCAGTGAGACTTTGAGTGCAGCAGCACATAAAAGAGGCTCCTTTGCAGAGTGAAAGCGGGCCCTGATAAATGCTCACAGAAACTCTCTGATCTATTTCTTCAAGGGGAGCTCATTTCCATAGTCTCCAGATGTAACTTATTATTGTGTGGTAACAGCAAATCCAAAGCTCAGAGGTGATGCCAGGTCATAGAAGGGAGGGGGAAAGCTCTATCTATGCATTTGTCTCATTTCTGCTAAGATGGGCCACCCTTCACTTCCATTTCTTGCCCTGCTTTGTTCCTGGGTGAATCTGGTGTCATGTTAAATTTGCTTGCTGCCTTTTCCCAGGTATGTGTTCTCTGTGTTTCTAGTTTTCCTGTAATGCTTTGGTGCCAAACCAACTCACAGCTTCTCTCGATAAAACAAGTGTATTAACAAAAGATGAAAATCAGCCAGATTGAAATAATGATAATTTTAAAAAGCCCTAGCTAAAGGTGAATCATGTGTGATAGATGTGGGGAAGGAGGGGATAACTTTGGGGGAAATGTGGGGTGGAGGGGGCGGAAAGATGCTATACTTCAATGGCTCCCATTTTTTTTCATGCCACAGTTTCCATAAATGCATCCTCAGTGACCCCTACCCTGCTCTATAAAAAACATTGTTCAGAACAGCACTTTGTTCAACCCACAAAGAAAAATAATAGCATAATAAAATTCATAGCAGTAACAATTAATTGCACATTTGTTTAAAAGCCAATTAAAATGACAGTTTAATTCAACGCAATTGACAAACTTGATCCAGTAATACCAGCTTTTCAAAGTCTGATAGACATTTACACCTCCAGTGACCACCTGCTGCTTTCCTGCTTCTTAGCATCCCCTCAGGTAATCCAACAACCCCCGGGGGGGGGGTGCCTCCACCCACTTTGGGAACCACTGATGTAGTTGAAGTCTGAAACCAGCACCCTCAGAGCTAGTAGTGATGGACAGCAGCAGCAAAAACTTACACAGAGTAATCAAAATGTATGGAGTAAAATTCAACAGAGGATAGAAAGCATGCAGGGCAAGGGTGGGGAACTTGGCCCATGGACTGAATGTTGCCCTCCAGCCTTCACTATGTAATCTTCAGGACTCTTCCCAGGCCATACCCCTCCTCTCAAACCACACCCTTCACTGGACCTGCCTTGCACCTTCCTTGGCTGGAATGTGTCCTGGAACTAAAACAAATCTCCTCTCAGTCTCCACTTATCCAGGCTAAACAGATCCAACTTCCTCAACCGTTCCTCAGAAAGCTTGGTTTCCAGACTTTTGGTCATCTTGGTCAGCCACAATCCCAAAAATGCTCACACTAAACTAAGTAACCTAATCTGAATATAACCCAGGATGAATGATCTGTGAAATGGAATCCATTCAGAGAATACAAAGCTGTGTGAAGGAAGATAATAGGAAATGCTACCAGCCACATTCCAAGTTTCCCCAGGACTGATATGTCAAGGAACTAAACTTTCCGTCCCTGCAATTGTATGATAAAGACTCAGATGAGTTAAGGACCATGTCCCTGATGTTGCAATGCACAGTACCTATCATTAGCACTGCCAGTCTGTGTCAAAGCCCAGAATTTCCAACAGAGGTTCCAGCAGAAGGGAGAAAAGCATGGCAGGCATTTGGGAAGATTAAGAGGAGGCCAAAGGGTTTGGGGATTTTATGACAGCTTTGAAAGATGGAGTACCATTCAGAAACCCCATCAGTACATCCTCCCAGCTGCTAAAGGTTGGTGTTAGTATTCGCCTTAGGCACAATGAAGTGCTCTTAGCTGCTTTCCCTGCTGTCACATCCCATAAATTAGTCAGTGGCTTTATCTGGCAATTGCTTCGTGATCTGCTGGCGGATTGCCCAGCCAAAAAAAAGTGTGTCTCAGCACTTAGGCTGCCCAATCCTTAGTGAGTCTGACATGCCAATCGTGTTGGATCGCTCAAGAGGTAAGCTAAGCATGTGCTCAGAGTGCCTTATTTTCAAAGAAAACACAAACCTTGGGTAAGTACCTATAACCATGGAATCTCATACTGCTGTGGAGATTGGGGTGGCATGTAACAATCCATATACTATTTAACATTATTATTCTGTGCTTTTCAAATGTATTAACGTGTGTTTTTATTGAGGCTATTGTCCATTGTTATAAAATGATCTACTGGCTGAAAATAAAGAGATCACAATGACTTGCTTTTGAATGGACACCTGTAGGATTATGCTGTGAATCTCAGCATTTATTGTCAAGTTGACCACAGACACAAAACACAGCAATAACTGTAAAGCTGTAATAAAAGGGGGAGAAGTGAATCAAATTTGCAGGGACACCACTGGATCTCAGAGTTATCATTCTGCCATGATGAGGGATTGATTTTCAGAAAAGCAGCTCTAACTTTTATCACCAGCTATGCAAACAATGCCACATAGCAGGTTGTAGACAGGATTTACCCCCTGTAATGAGTTATTTGATTTTCTTTAGCAATGCCCAACATTTCCACCGGAGTCGTGGAAAGAGGCTTTCATCACATTGATACCCAAATTAGAAACTGAAAAGACACAACTTAAGAACTACTGCCCCATCTCCCTCCTGAACGTGGATTATAAAATATTTGCAGACATTTTAGCAAGTAGATTCAAAAAAGTGTTAAATGAAGTGATCCATAAGGACCAAGCAGGCTTTCTCCCAGGCAGACATTTGTTTGCTAATACAAGGAACATTATCGATATTTTGGAACTCTTGCAAACAAACATCAATACAAAAGCAGTGTTGATATTTATAGATGCGGAGAAGGCCTTTGACAACATTTCTTGGAAATTCATGAAGAAAAACTTGGAAGGAATGGGAGTGGGGCGGGGGTTTCAGAATGGGATAGAGGCAATTTATTCAGAGCAAAAGGCAAAATTGATAGTGAACAATGTGGTGACAGAAGAGTTTAAAATTGAAAAAGGAACACGACAAGGTTGCCCTATATCCCCTTTGTTATTTATATCGGTCCTGGAAGTGCTCTTAAATATGATTAGAGGAGACCGGTTGGTGGAAGGTATTCAGGTCGGAGCGAAACAGTATAAACTTAAAGCATTTGCAGATGACCTAATATTGACTTTACAGGAGCCAGAGCCTAGTACCAAAAGGGTATTGCAACTGATTTATGAGTTTGGTCGAGTGGCAGGATTTAAACTTAATAAGCAAAAAACCAAGGTTTTGGAAAAAAACTTGACTTCTTTAGAATCAGAAAGGTTTCAGAAAGAGACAGAATTAAATGTATTCAAAAAAGTAAGATACCTAGGGGTAAACATAACAGCGAAGAACATGAATTTATACAAAGATAATTATGAAAAATGTTGGTCTGAAATCAAAAGGGATCTAGATGTTTGGTCAAGACTGAAACTTTCCTTGTCAGGACGTATTGCTGCTATTAAGATGAATGTATTGCCAAAAATGCTGTTTTTGTTTCAAACTTTGCAGATTGTGGATAAAATGGAGTGTTTTGGGAGGTGGCAGAGAGATATCTCTAAATTTGTCTGGCAGGGCAAAAAGCCCAGAATTAAGTTTAAGATACTAACTGATGCTAAAGAAAGAGGGGGCTTTGCCCTGCCAGACTTAAAGTTGTATTATGAATCAGCAGCTTTCTGCTGGTTGAAAGATTGGCTACTTCTTGAAAACACTGATGTTTTAGATTTGGAAGGATTTAACAATGCTTTTGGTTGGCATGCATATCTGTGGTATGACAAGGTCAAAATACATAAGGCTTTTAAGAATCATGTTGTCAGAAAAGCAGTGTTCAATGTCTGGTCAAAATATAAAGACTTATTGGAAAATAAGACCCCAAGGTGGTTATCACCAATGGAGGCTAAGGCCCCGAAAAGACTCAATATGGAGGCCAGATGGCCGAAATATTGGGAAATAATAGAAAAAGATGGAGACAATTGGAGGTTGCAGAGTTTGGAGAAACTAAAGGGGAAAGTGCGAGATTGGTTACATTATGCTCAGATCAAAGAAGCTTTTAAGTCAGATAAAAAGTTAGGATTCCGGGTGGAAAAATCAAAGTTAGAAACAGAATTGTTAGAACCCAGCTCTAAGATACTTTCAAGAATGTATAACTTGCTGCTAAAATGGAATACACAGGATGAAACGGTCAAATCAGCTATGATAAAATGGGCACAGGACATAGGGTACAACATCATGTTTGCTGACTGGGAAAAGTTATGGACCACAGGTTTGAGATTTACGGCATGTAATGCCTTGAAAGAAAACACTATGAAAATGATATATAGGTGGTACATGACTCCAGTCAAGCTTGCAAAGATATACCATTTGTCTGACAATAAATGTTGGAAGTGTAAAGAAGCTGAAGGAACATTCTTTCACCTCTGGTGGACTTGCCCTAGAGTGAAGGCTTTCTGGGAAATGATATATAATGAGCTGAAAAAGGTATTTAAGTATACCTTCCCTAAGAAACCAGAGGCCTTTCTTTTAGGCATTGTCGGCCAGAGTGTGCAAAAGAAGGATCGAATTTTTTTTATGTATGCCACAACAGCAGCAAGGATACTCATCGCCAAATGCTGGAAAACTCAAGATTTGCCCACACTGGAAGAATGGCAGATGCAACTGATGGACTATATGGAACTGGCGGAGATGACTGGCAGAATCCAAGACCTGGGAGAAGAACTGGTGGAGGAGGACTGGAAGAAATTTAAGGACTATCTACAAAAATATTGTAAATTGTATGAATGTTAAGAAAGATGTAAGATTAGCGATAGTATGGCTCCAACAAATTAGTTATAAGGAATACAAATCTAAATGCAATTGAAAGAAAAGACAAATTTTGGATAAATAGTATGTTATAATTAAGTCTCTAAAAGAGTGATTTAAATTCTAAAATTTGAGATTTAATATTGGAAAATTATATTCTATGAATTGAAACAAGTTAATAATTTGCTAGTAAAATCTATGAGTTTGGAATGCAGGAACAAGAGATGTGAGGAAGTCCAAAGATGAGAATGAAATGTGGATATTCGAAAATATTATGTTATTATGTATGTTCTTTATTGTTCAAACAAAAATTTAATAAATATCATTAAAAAAAAAGCAATGCCCAACATTTCAGTGTACAACAAGAATAAGAAGAAAATATCCAGTATCGAAAGAAAAACCAAATGATCATATACTGTAAGTATTAAAAAGAAGGCTTGTGCTCTCTTGAAAGAGCTGCAGGGGGATGCTTTAAGAACCATGGGCTAGCCTTTTGGGGGAATAAAACTATGCTATTTTACAGTATGCCTGTGCAGGGCTTCCCCAATCCAAGTCAGGGCCCACTTCAGAATGGCCCCAGTCTGACCCAGGGTGATCTGGGACCTTGAACCAAAACAGTTCTTATATAAGTTCTTATAAGAGACTATGTGGACCTTGAGGTCCTCAGCAGAGGACCTTCTCTGAGCACACACCACAAGAACAAAAAGGCGGCCCCTTTTCAGGAGACTCACCATCTGGTAACTGCTGTTCCTAGTGAAGTCTGCCTAGTGCTATACAAATATGTGCCTCTTTTCTATGCATTTAAAATTTTGGCTGCTGGTGGTATTTGCTGTTGAGACATTTTATGGTGGCCTTGTTGTTTTTATTTCAGAAAGCAGCACAGCTTCCTACCGGCTACACTTCCTGGAATTCCTTTATATTCAATCCACAGGACTTGCGTTGTGTAACATAATGTCCATTCTGCATTTGCAGTTCATTATAGTGTGGCAGCACAGGTGATCAGAGAACTCCTTGCCTATTGGTATTAAGGGCTTGTCCATCCTTCTGCACGTCCCATGCCTGTCCAAGTGGTTTTGCCTTTGCCCTACTACTTTCCCCCAGAAAACCCACTTCTTAGTACTAATCAGTGGCAAACTGCAGAAAACTTGACTGCCATTTGTTCTGATTCATCACTAAACCAGAGGTTTTCCTGGGGGAAAGCTTCCAGGCAAACAGAAGTATGGCAAACAGAGCCCTAAGCAGGCACCCTCCAATTATTGTTTTAGATGCCTGAAAGCATTTCAGTTTTGGCAAGCCCATCCAGACACATGGTTTAGGTACCTATATTTATTTTTAAATTGTTATTGTTTTTTGTTTTGTTTTTAAGGACAACCCTTTTAAATCTATTTGTTTTAATGGGTTTGCGGGTTTAAGACATGTTTTATGTAGAATTTTATTTGTACACTGCTTAGAGAACTTTATGATCAAGCAGTATATACATCTTCCCCGATATTTATAGTACACGCCACCCCAATCTCCAGGAATGTACCCAGGGTTTCATTTCCTTGGAATGAAGGTCATCAGAGATTGTGGTGCTTTAGGGTATATATACAACCTAAGCGTAAGATGCTCACAGCATCAACAATCCAACAGATAATTGCCTCTGTTTTTGGCAGGCACCACAGGATCACAGGAGCCTGCTTGATATCCATAGGCAGGGAGTTCCAAAGTGTAGGCACTGCCACACTATAAGAATGTGCTCTTACAAATGTGGAATGGGTATTATGTGGCACCTCTAACAGTGCCAGTCTCCGCTTACAAGTTCATTATTTAAATTATTTGCATCTTGATGCTGCTGTGGTACTTGTGTTTGTCCCATCTAAACTGTTACCACAGCACATATAATATATTTTGCAGCAGGACAAAAACATCTCCCCCATTTAGAGACTGAGAAGGCTGCATTACACTGAGTCTCCATCTAGGAGAGACACTATAGCTCAGCTGATTTGAGCATGGTGCTGATAATGCCAAGGTTGTAGGTTTGATCCCCTTATAGGACAGCTGCATATTCCTGCATTGCAGAGGGTTGGAATCGATGATCCTCAGGATCCCACCCAACTCTAAATAGACATGAGAAGTCTCATCAGAAAGGTCAGAATCATCTATTTTCCCACCAGTGTTTATTCAGGGTCTCAAGCAGAGGCCTTTCCTAATAACTGCTACCCGATGCTTGGATCTAGATATCTGGGATTGAAGCTATGGCCTTTCCTACCAACCTGGAAGGTACTGGTCCATCAAGAAAATATTTTCCTGAGCCATAAGCACCCATAAGCCAAAGCTCATCTCATAAGACATTTTGACACCTGAGGTGGACTGCAGAATGCCATCCCGCCCTCCTCCACCACAGAAAAAGGTGTGAAGAACTACATGAGGAACAAGAGAGAGGGAAGTCTACACTGAGAACACAGCTGTGAGGAAGCCAGCAGCACTCCCTATTAGCCAAGAAGCTGCTAGAGAGTGTGCCACAGCTGTCACCATCACCACAGTAGTGGTGGCAGCAGCAGCAGCAGCAGCAGCAGCAGCAGCAGCAGCAGCAGGCAATGCATTTCTTGGAAGCCAGATATGCTGCTGCTGTGGATCCTGACCCCTGAGGTGGTTGCATCATGGTTGGGTCAGCCCTGTTCATAATCCAGAACACACAACTCGCAATGTCCTGATGCTGGACTCACAAGACCATCCTTTGTGACCCAGGAGAAAGAGAGCATCTGGAAGCTGAAATAAAGATGCAGTTAAGTATTCTTGGCAGGAAGAGTCGTATGAAGCGTTCTGTCCTATTTTCAGTACAAATGATCTTGAGTCAGCCATTGGGGAAGTATTGTGTCCCTGGGGCTGGTAATGAATATAATCCAGCTAGTATAAAAGACGGCAAGAAGTGTCCTGTAGCCCCTCTTGAAAGCCAGCTGGGAGAGGAAAGAATGAGATACAGATGTATCATACACTTGATGCCTTTTCCAGGAGCTCAGGACAAGCAAAATTAAAGGATGCGAAGCAGATTGTTTGAAAAGCCATTAGAAAAGCTGAGCGTCTCCAGGGAAATAAGAATTGATTGAAAAGGCTAGTCCTGGGGGCCCATTAATTGTTCCATTTTATTTCTACTCCCACTTAACCTAACTAGAATGCTCACAGTTACAATATTTAAGCTTTGCTTCCCAGCTTTCTCCAGTGTTTATCACCTTCCCACATCAAGATTCCTGCCTGCTGTTAGAACTGAGCTGTACACAATCCTCTAGTAGGAGCTATGTTCCAGTAGTGTGCAGGGGCAGAGGCAAAAGTACATGGAAAAATGGATGTAAATTTCACTTGCATTTAGTAGGCTACACACTCATACACTTTCACACACTTTCACACAATCACTTCTGTCCTTCGTCCAGTCATGCCAGAGGCATTATCAGAGTTCAAGGACACATTCCAGTCAGGCAAAAATAGTTTGCCTGTGAATACCCCCAGGAGCTACCCCAATAATAAATAAATTCACACATGACACGGAATTTAGTTTTAGTTTATTGGCATAATTTCAGCTGCAACTTTATTGATTACAGAAAGTGAGTGGTTTGTTTAGGCATTGGTTCGACTAGGCTGCGCCTGACATCAGCAGGACACAGCACTGACGACTGGGCCCCACCATATTGTCAGTGCAGGTAAACACCATGGGAGAGTGTTGGTACGGCTCCCAGGGACTCTTGCATGGTCCAACCCCCCCCAAAAAAGGGGGCTGACAAGCACGGCGAGTCCCTGGATTCCTTTAACAGAATACCTCTTGCTGTTGGAGGTTCATAAACCACCCCTCCATACCACCATTTAACCAATGCCTAACTGCCAAACTTTACAAGTTGTGACAATTTTCTATGCGGCAGGCAAAACCAAAGTGGCACCTGCCAATCAGCCAAATGGGAAAATTCCTACCAGGCCCCTGCCCCAACAGCAGACGACCCACGACAGCATAGCAAGGCAAAGCAAGGCCCTAAATATAGAGGTAGGTGGGCGGGTGAACCGGTGCACAAAGTGAAAAAGAGGAAGCTCAACGTAATGTGCAGTGGAAGATAAAGATCCCTTGGTTAATTCACAACATTCCCATTGGCCAGATCGGCCCAGCAACCGAGGGATCTCCAAGTGGGTTGTTGTGGCTGTCCAATCGCTCCCACCCACAATAGTGAGGTCAGTCCTGATGATCTCACCACAACATGTGCCCTCTGGGAGGAGGACCCGATATATCATACTCAAGGAGATTGTGAAGTTGGGCCACATTCAACCCCATTGCCTGAGGTTCCCCTTTCCTGATATAGCCTATCTTTACTGGGCTTTAGGGGGATCCTAATGAATCCTTTATCTGAGTATGCATTTGGTTAATTTGGGTGAAGTGTGCTTTTAACTGAGGTTTTTTCTGCTACTATTCCTATTTTATTTGTAATTTTAAATGATGTATTGTTGATTTTATGGACTGATGTATTAAGAGTATGCTGCACTCTGCTTTGTGAAGTGGTTTGTCTTGAAAAGCAGATAAGGGAGTAAATCCTATGCATAATAAACTGGCAAAAAGCAAGGCAGTGTAAGTTACACCAGCATAAGGTTACACCAGATCCAAACCTCTTTCAGCAGTGGGGCTGCTGCTTTGCCTCAGTCTGGCAGGGAAAAACAAGCCTTTAAAACCTTGTTTATTGCTGGGCTGCCAGGTCACATGACTGAGCTGAATGGGCTTAGGATGCAGCCCATGTATTCCCTTCCTGGTCCTACCCCACCACACCCCCCAGAAAGCCAATCCCAGAATGCTGAGCTGACAGGAATAAGTTAACACCTGAGCTGAGGGTGAAGATTTAGTGCCAGGTGAGGCAGGAATTATCCAGCTGAGCTAGAGATCCACTGCATTTTAAGCTGATTACCCTGGCAGATAAATATTTCTGATCAGATTCAGCAGAGTCTCATTCTAGTCCAGTACTGAACAAGATAAATACACACATGTGAGAACTACACATTTTCTATTTGCAGCAACTGATAATGAGGGAAGCTCTTAAGAATGAATTCTGTGTCTTACTTGTTTGTAAGATTCAGAATTTTGAGTTCATTTTATGTTTTTATTCATTTAAGTTTAGCATAATTTTATTTCAGAACTGCATAATTCATTTTATTTTATTTTAACATTTGCTAAGAGAGGGACTTTTAAAAAAACTGTATTGTGATCTGCCAGGGAATTTTGACATTTTAAGTTCCTTTATGCTGCAGATACGGTAGCTTTAACTGGGTGTGAGTTAACTTTTACTAATATTACCTTGCTGAACTTTTGTTTTCTGATGGTCTGATGACTACGCACAATTAAACATCTGATTTGTGAGGATTGTAATCCGATACAGACCTGCCAAGGCTGTAGTCAGTGATAATTCTTTGTGTGATGTTCCTCAGGCAGATTGGAATTCCCCTCACACCTTGCACCGCGAACAGTGTGGAAGAGAGAATTCTGACAGGTTAAATTCCATTATAGCTGCCGTGCCATGTTCAATTGCATTGGGTTCCATGCCACGCAATGTGATTGAAAGTGACAGCCTGTGTTAAGAGCAGGCCATAACTGCAAGTGACAGAAATGCAAATCTCTTAGGGAGAGAAGACATTGCATCTCTTTGCTGAAGAATGGGATACGGCTACAGCGGGACAGGCTATCTGCTGAGGACATTGCCTGAGGAAGTGATATACCCAGGCCTTTCTACTGGTTGCCTCCTTGCCATCACATAGAAGGTTCTGATAACAGCAATGTTAGAAAGAGGCCTCACCACAACCACAAGATGCCCAAGTGAAATTGGAATGGACTTGCCACTAAATGTGTGGGGAAAACAAACTGTATTTCCAATCACTGCTTTCATTTAAGGCAGGGTATAGCCAATATGGTACCATCTAGATGTTGTTGGACACCATCCTCCATCTGCCCTGGCCAGCATGGCCAAGTGATCAGGGGTTATGGGAATTGGCACACAACAACAGCTGGAGGACATAATAATGGCTATCCCTGATCTAAAGCATTGCTTCCATCTCCTTTTGTCAATGGAGCTCTAACTGGCTGAGATGTAGGTCAGGGCCTTTTCAGGTTGTAGAACCCCTCTAATGGCTTTGAGGTAAGTCATGAAGACTTTTGTCATTTCATTGAGCTTTTCATTTGAGGTGGGAGACACGAGACATTTTTGTTCCACCCAGCACTTCCTGCATCTGCCACCAGGGCCAGGGCTGTGAGAGACATCAGTAGCAGCCACCCAGTAAGGACATCCTGGTCTGTGTGGGACTAGGAGATTCAGATAAGAGATTCAGTTTCAGAATGAAATTAGATGTGTTTGTGTGGGGGTGTGTGTGTTAAAGTGTGAAGACACTGAAAGGTGCATCCATTTCTATGTATACAGAGATGCATCACACATGCACAAACTGAGTTACCCTATGGAATTCTTTTGCACAAGAAGTAGTGATGGCCATCAACTGGGATGGCTTTATAAGAGGACTACACAAATTCATAGAGGACAAGGCTATCATTGGCTACAAGCCATGCTGACTATGTACAGTGGTACCTCGGGTTAAGTACTTAATTCGTTCTGGAGGTCCGTTCTTAACCTGAAACTGTTCTTAACCTGAAGCACCACTTTAGCTAATGGGGCCTCCCGCTGTTGCTGTGCCGCTGGAGCATGATTTCTGTTCTCATCCTGAAGCAAAGTTCTTAACCTGAAGCACTATTTCTGGGTTAGCGGAGTCTGTAACCTGAAGCGTATGTAACCTGAAGCGTATGTAACCCAAGGTACCACTGTACTATCTCCACAATCAAAGGCTGACACAATACATCTTGCAAAGGACAAGATGGTGCCTTCAGAGTGCTTATCCAAACACCTCTTTTAAATAATTCTCTCTATCTAATAATACAATTGTTCTACCTTCATCTGCCTCCTTAATTACTCCAAACCAGGGGTCGGCAAGGTTTACCTTGTCTGGGCTGGATCACTCCCGTGGAGATCCTCCGTGGGCCGGACCGGCACAGCGCAGTGCCGGAAATCACGTCTGCGCATGCCCAGATGCTGAAAATCATGCCTGCGCAGAAGCGATTTCTGGTGTCTGCGCATGCTCAGAAGCGATTTCTGGAGCTGCAGAAGAGAGTCCTTGCACCATGCTGTGCCAGTTTAGCACAGCACGCTGGGACTCACCGAGCGGGCATGTTGGTTCTGGGGGCGGCTCTTGGGCCAGTTAAATGGCCTCCATGGGCTGCTTCTGGCCCATGGGCCGCACGTTGCTGACCCCTGCTCCAGACTGATCCTTGGTCAAATTGTTCAAAGCAGACTGATCTTCCTTAGACAAATCTTTTAGAAGGCACTTTGTCAAGCTGTTCAGTATCTCAAAATACCTATTATTCACATACCTGGATAAAAGGATTAGGTATGACCAGTACAAATTGACAACTTGGATGGAAATGGGCCTTTTGATTGTTACTGCCAAAATGTTCCCTTAATTTTAATTGTCAAGTCAGGCAGGCACAGTTCACGCAGTTTTTCTTTCATCAAGCACCACATTTTTTCTAATTTAGTATAAGCTAGTTATAATCTTGTTTGGTTTACCCTCGGTAGCTTTTTTTTTCCTCACATGCTCCCAGTTATGAAAACTGGAATCAGGACCTTGAAACATTCTTGAGGAGGTGCATTTTTGGGCTGACATTTGGGTATCAATTCCTCATGGGGAATTTGTTTTTTCCTGTTATCAACCGAGGAAGTCCTTCAAAACAGGACCTTATCTGGAAGCCTGTCTGCTGTCAGTTGCTTAGAACATTCTTCAACGCAATAATAATTATGTTTGTGCTGTATTGCAAGCCTTGCTGAAATGTACCCTTTGTGAATTTGGTAATATTTTGTCTACTTTACTTTAGACCTCTTCTCATTTATACATTGCTGTTACAATTCTGTGCCTTTTAGCACTTATTTTGTGGGTGATGTGTCACAATAAAAGCACTGCAAGGAGCTGTTCCATAAGAAGAGTCTGCTGAATTAGATCAATGATCCACCTTGTCTAGTACCTGGTTTTCATAGCGGCCAACCAGATATCTGTGGGGAAACACTCAAGCATGATTTGAACACAGGAGCACTCTTCCTTCCTGTGGTTTCCAGCAACGGATATTGAGAAGCATTACAGTGGTACCTCAGGTTAAGAACTTAATTCGTTCTGGAAGTCCATGCTTAACCTGAAACTGTTCTTAACCTGAGGTACCATTTTAGCTAATGCAGCCTCCCCCTGCTGCCATGCCGCCGCCACACGATTTCTGCTCTCATCCTGAAGCAAAGTTCTTAACCTGAGGTACTATTTCTGGGTTAGCGGAGTCTGGAACCTGAAGCGTCTGGAACCTGAAGCGTCTGTAACCCAAGGTATCACTGTTTTTCCTCTGTCCCTGAAGGCAAAGCATAGCCATCATAGGGTTGTATAGGGTTACCAGACGTCCCCATTTCCTGGGGACAGTCCCCGGATTTGCGAATAAGTCCCCGGACAAATTCAATCCCTGGAATGTCCCTGGATTTCATCTAAAATCAGGAGCTGCTCGGAAGTCCCCATATGATGGTGGTGCAGGGACTCTAAGATCCAGCTTCTGAGCTGCCTCCACCTTCCCTGACCCCAGCAACTAAGCTGTGAAAGGAGGCTTCATGCTGCCTATCAGAGCAGCCTCCCAACTCCTACTTGCATGCAAGCAGAAGCAGGGCAGGGATCTCTCAGTTAGGTAACGGGACGCCTCCCTTCCCAGCTGAGAGATCCCTGCCCCCTCCTGCTTGCATGCAAGTAGGAATGGGATTGGAGCTGCTCCAATGGGAAGGGAGGCATCGCGCTGCCTGAGCCTTGTCGGTGCCACCCCTCTTGGCCCTCCTTCTCCGCCTTCCATGCCTGACGCATTGCGCACCACTCCCCACCACCACCACCAAGGAAGAGCCAACAACTCAGGGGCTGCCCAGGCTCATGGGAAAAGGAGATAGAAGCCTCGGAGGAAGGGGAAATGTGGTGGTTGAGGTCAAGGCAGTGGCCGCCCCTCTGCCACCGACATCGCTGCAGCATCAACATCCTGAACATGTACTATTTAATTGATTGATTGATTGATTGATTGATTGATTGATTAAAGTATCCCCGGAGTCATTGAAATAAATCTGGTAACCTCAGGGTAGTAGCCACTGATAGCTCTCTCCTCCATGATCATATTTTAAAGTCCAGGTTGGTGACCATCACTGCCTCCTGTGGAAGCAATTTCAATAGTATAAACTGCAATGGTACCTTGGGTTACAGACGCTTCAGGTTACAGACGCTTCGGGTTACAGACTCTGCTAACCCAGAAATAGTACCTCGGGTTAAGAACTTTGCTTCAGGATGAGAACAGAAATCATGCTCCAGTGGCATGGTGGCAGCAGGAGGTCCCATTAGCTAAAGTAGTGCTTCAGGTTAAGAACAGTTTCAGGTTAAGAACGGACCTCTGGACCAAATTAAGTATGTATCCAGAGGTACCACTGTATGTGGATTTCTAAAGGACCCTTTGAAATACCCCCCCCCAAAAAAAAAATCAAAAGGAAATCAGTTCTGACATTCTCATGATTTTCAGATTTTGGTTCTAGAACCACCTCTCATACAGGCTAGGAAGAAAAATGTATTTTACCTAAAGCATCATGGAAGGCAACAAATTTACTTCCTGTATTTTTGTCAGATCTCCCTTGTATCCTGCAAGCATACATTTCCTAGGGGAGCATGCAGGGTGCTGCACTTTGAACACTGTCCCCTGAAGCTGCACCTTAAGCTAAAGCTGGCAGTTTTGAAATACTTCACGAAATGAGGTTCCAGTCTGTGCCTTGGGCTGCTATTTAACATCTTCACATAATGAATGACAGCTCCCTTTGGGACATTTTAATGGATTCCTCAAGAAGGGCATGGAAAAAGAAATTGGTTGTAGTTGCTCAGATGTCACTCAGTGTCTTACGGAACAAATGTTTATTTGCTGTGGCAAATCTTTCAGCAAGGAATTCAGACATGTTCGTTAAAATAAAATAAAAAAGTTGCATACCACCCCAAACTCTAAGCTGTGCAAGATTCCAAAGTTTCCAAGCACTTGCCCAGGATTTGGTTTTCTTGGAATGAGAGACTGTGGAGACTGTGGTGTCTTTAGGATAAATGGTTTATTTAAACTGAGCCTACGATGGAGGGGCTCACAGCCTTGGATTAAGCATGGTCTCATTCTCTGGTTTCTGCCTGCAGCCTGCTTCCAGCTCACACATATAGGTGCCCCCTGCCTTTTGTCTTTCTCATGGACAGTCAGGTGTGGGAGGGGGTCCACCCATTTTCCCAGAGGGCACCATCATTTCCTTTGTCAGTCCTTAGGTGGTAATGGTGGCCAGTCTTTCATAAAGAAACTTGCCTGGTTAGTTCAACAATGGAATCTTCCATTAGATTTTAACCCTGTGGATCCAGGACCACAGAAATTAGGGACTAATCCACCCCCGAAACTCACAACAATATGTTTTTGCACTTCTTGAAAAAGTACCCACGTGCTTATTGTGTCGCCTGATTTGGAAGCAATGATTCCCAAACCATGTTATCGAACCACGGCACGCTAGTGTCATAAGAAGTTGTCTCTGAGAAGTGAATTCTTCCCAAACATTGTGAATGATCCCTTGGTTTGATTACACGCTGATACATTGGTACTGATTTCTGGAACCCTAAGTGAATTGCAAAGTTTGTTGTATACTTTATTCTTAGTATTTAGTAGTCCCTGAAGCCATTACAAAAAAATAAAATAGGCAAAACAGAATCAAAACAGGATGAAATGCATTTAAAATAATTATTAAAACTAGACATCCTGTCAGATAAGAGTTTGCTCCCTTGAAGAATTTAAATTATTACCCCCACAAACTTTTCTCCTTAAAATTGCAGCTCTAAAAGCAAAATAAGCCACTTAAAAAGGTAAAGGTAAAGGGACCCCTGACGATTAGGCCTAGACTTGTCGCCTAATAAAAAAAGTTAATCAAATACCCAATCAATCTCCCATCTGGGAGATTTAAATCTCTGAACAAGGCTGCTCATAAATTCTCATAGATTGGGCAAACCAGTAAGCAGTGGGGCAAGTCGTCAGGCACATTACTTCTGCATGAACAAATGCCCTTCTCATAGGGGATCTTGGGATAGTGTCCTTCAGCTATAGCAGAGTGCATAGACTGGAGCTGCAGAGATGGAAAGGCTTTTTTTCCATTTGATATTAGTAGTGCTGGTTACATAGTGAGGGCGATGAGTTTGAATGGGTAGTTTGGCATACCAAGGGGCACATTTGGACAGACAGGCAGAAGTGTTGTCAATACAAAACCCTGTTCTAAAACAGAAGATTTCATGTGGCGAGATGCCATCTCAAAGTCTAAAGAATTCAGAATGTTCAAAGAAAGGTCATGCTTATCAATAACTTGTAGAATTTCCTGATTCCAGTGTGAGGTTGCTCTGTTGTAGCATGTCACTAAAACGGGCCCCACTCCCCTTTTAAATGTTAGCTATTACCTAAGGATATGCACACTGGCCTTCAATGAACAAAAACCAGTTTCCAAACAGAAAATGGAAGACTCAGTTGCCTGGGAAGCTACAAAATAACACTAATATATTTATTTTGGGGTATTTCCAGATTCATTTTTGTACAAGATCCCCCATTTTGTACACCATAACAGATTTGTGAAATGACTGGTTTCATAAATTTTAGCAGTTGGGACCATCTGTCTACCTTCTTTATTCCAAAAGAACCTTGATAGACAGATCACTGTATTAATAGCCAAAATTTATTTCTATTTACAAAGCGATTATTCCAATTCCCAGTTGAACAAAAGCATAAAGGTAAAGGTAAAGGCACCCCTGACCATTAGGTCCAGTCGTGACCGACTCTGGGGTTGCGGAGCTCATCTTGCTTTATTGGCCGAGGGAGCGGGCATATAGCTTCTGGGTCATGTGGCCAGCATGACTAAGCCGCTTCTGGCCAACCAGAGCAGTGCATGGAAATGCCGTTTACCTTCCCGCCAGAGCGGTACCTTTTTATCTACTTGCACTTTGACGTGCTTTCGAACTGCTAGGTTGGCAGGAGCAGGGATCGAGCAACGGGAGCTCACCCAGTCACGGGGATTCGAACCGCCAACCTTCCGATTGGCAAGTCCTAGGCTCTGTGGTTTAGCCCACAGCGCTACCCGTGTCCCACGAAGTAAAGCATAAACCTAGATATTTAAAGGATTTCACTTGCTCAGTGGGGTGCCCATTAATTTGCCACTTGTGTTTATTTTAAACCTGTTGGAGTTTAAATTCTGAAACCAATACAGGTTAAGAACTTAATTCATTCTGGAGGTCCATTCTTAACCTGAAACTGTTCTTAACCTGAAGCACCACTTTAGCTAATGGGGCCTCCCGCCGCTGCCACACAATTTCTGTTCTCATCCTGAAGCAAAGTTCTTAACCCGAGGTACTATTTCTGGGTTAGCAGAGTCTGTAACCTGAAGCGTCTGTAACCTGAGGCACTACTGTATAATATAAGGATATTAATAATGTGTTCTGGACTACTCTAAGGATGAGCTAAGTGCCTGAATGCTGGTAAGGGTTCACCCCACCCCACCATACAAAAAACAAAACCCTGAAGGACAAAGGGGCAGAGTCTGAAGCTGCAAACCAAGCACTCAGAGGTGCCCTGGGAGGATATTTTATTTTCATGTTTGTCTATTTGCCTATCCAGCCTCAGTGTGTTTGTGCATAAATTGGAATCCCGAGTGGCCGTTTGCTCCAATTGAGTGCTAAAGAGTGGGTTATCACAAAGAAAGCTCTAAGATAAAACAAAAAAGAGCACTTAGACACAGAACTGATTATGCATAAATAAACATACTGCTTGTAGTACATATGTATTACATATGAAACATAGGAAGAATATACCACTGGACAAGATACTGTAGTTATATATGTTGTTCTTGGATTTAAATGAGAAACAATAAAAATTATGGGGGGGGGTAGCAATTATACTACATTTTTATGGAGTACTTGAATATTATGGCTGGTAGCTGAGGTGGAATGAAGACCTTTATTTAACATGACATAACTCTGATAGGCCAAACATACAGAGACAATATGTGACCTCAATAGCATAGTTTTGACAGTGGGTTTTCAGCAGACAAACACAACATACTTTGGAGAAAAGAAAATATTTAGGTTTTGCTCTCAGGTGGGATAAATGAGGGTAAGGTGGGTGGTATCTAGCTGGCTCGGTAAAGATAGATCTCATCACACCAACCACTCAGTACTTAACCTTGTCAGTTTTCCAGTGTCCCATTACTCCTTTTAGCATACCAGCTGCCTCCACTCGCAACACTCAGCAGCAGGCAGGATGAAACTAGGACATGTTGGAGTCGAGCCATATTTTATTATAAAACTATTTTGCATAGATTTGCATATCTATATCTATAGTTGTGAAAACAGGTGCAAAGGGTCTGCAGGACAAAAGTTATCAATACAAGCTTATTTTACAGGGTGGGGAGAGGACTGATCTGGCCAGTTTTGACTGAGGACAAACCATATGTGTTGAGGGCAGACCACATTTACTTGTCACATTCCGGCTGTAGTGCCAGCTGATGAAAACATGTCATATGAATAAACATGCAATAAATTGAAACAATTCACTGAGAAAATCAAACAATAAATTTATAAGAACAAAAGCCAGAGAGCAGCAAAAAACAAACAAACAAAAAGCATCTCTAGAACTAAATCTTGACCTCTGTGACAAGGCCTAAGCCATAGGTTGGCAAACTAAGGCCTGCAGGCTGGATCCGGCCCGTGGATGGTCCGGGAATCGCCGCGTGGATCACCAGCACATGCGTTCTTTCCCTCCCCCTACCTCTCCCTCACATGGCGGTGGCACCTTCTCCCTCCCTCCTCCTGGCTTCTCCCTGCCCTGCCTAGAGGAGGAAGGGGGCTGGGCATTGTTGGTGGCAACAGCAGCAGCGCTCGAGTAGCTGCCATTTTAAGCAGCCCCTCTCCGGAGCCCTTTCACATGCCGCTCATTGTCCCTCCACCGCCAGCCCCTGCCGCTCACAAGACACAGGTAAGCAGCCACCGGGGCTCGTGGTGCTCTTGCATCATTTCCACCCCCCTTCAAAATATAGTTCAGCCCCCACAAGGTCTGAGGGATAGTGGACCAGCCCCCTGCTGAAAATGTTTGCTGGCCTCTGGACCCTAAACGGTCCCCCAGCGAATGCATTTTTAAAACACCTTAAGTGCTTCCACCTTAAACTTAAATGTTTTAGACATTCCTCATAATAAAAAGGCTCAAATCTCCTGATCATTTTGTTCACCCTTCTCTGTTCCATCACCAACCCAACAACAGCCTTCTTGAGATAGACCAGCTTGAAGTATACTTATGCATTGAATGATGCTGCATGATTCTGATGCCTTCCATTTTCTTTTCTGTCCCTTCCTCTAAAATCCCTACCATGAAATTTCCCTTTTTTTCACTGCCACTGAACACTTCACCGAAGTATTGTTGTGGAATTCGCTCTCATGCAAGGTAGTCAGGCTATCAGTGGCTGTGATCTACCTCCACTGTCAGAGACAGAATACTTCTGAAGATCAACAGCTGGAAACTGCATGAATTGAGAGTGCTGTCATGCTATGGTCCTGCTTACAGGCTTGTGACAGGCTTCTTGGCTGGCCATTGTGCGAACAAGGGACTGGACTAGATGGGTTACTGCCAGTGTCAGATTTATGTATAACCCAACAAACTATAGCTTAGGGCCCCATCTCTTGGGGGCCCCCAAAAAAATTAAAGGGGAAAAAACCTGGATGTACATTTCCAAAATATAAGATAAAAATAAAATAAAACCTACATACAGTTAGAGCTTACGGTAATAATTATTTCACTATGAATACACTTCTACCTAATTGTATTTCACTATTAATATACTTCTTAATTGTATTTCAGTTCAACAATTACTTTGATAAAATACATATTTTGTTATGTGCAAATGGCTTTAGGTACCTATTAGGTCCATAAATTACCATATAGCATATATTCAACACAAAAAACAGTGACAATTTGTTGTTGACAAAGGACAGCTGTAGCTTAGGGCCTCATAAAGTAGCTTAGGGCCTCACGAAACCTAAATCTGGCCCTGGTCACTGGCCTGATCCAGTGGGCTCTTCTTATGTTCTAATCTTAGTCTGAGAAATCTCCACCATACTTTTTCTGAGATAATCACGTTCAGTAAAGCCATAACTGATAACTGTGTGTTAATTTATTCTATCTTCAAAGGCCATCCTAGATGCCATTTATTTAAATCTATATATGACTGTTCTTCATTCGCCAAAGCATTGTGATCTGTGTTAATTTAGCCTACAAATTAAAGCAGTCAATAGCATTTGCAGATTTTTACTGCATTCCCCTAAGCCTTCTACCCAAAGATAAATGTTCATTTAGAGACTTGACTGGTACTTAAATATGTGAGGGGCAAAAAAATGGCACTGAAATATGAATCCCAAGAAAATAATGTACTGTTTATTCTGATTTGCTTTGCAATTACTTTGTGTTATTACACATTTAAAAGGCCTGCCAGTTAATCACACAAGCCAGTAGTTTTGTAGAACAGATTCTATGATCTGAATGGGCACGTGCTGGCTGGCTTTGGGTGACCCATCTCAATAGGCATTGGGGAAATCTCTCCAACACGGTCAATGTTGCAACCAGGATATGCACATCACTTGTCTTTAAATATTTCATCTACAAACTGCCCAAGTAAAATGGAAACAACACCCTGTGGCAAGGATTGGATCTTCCCACATAAAGTGAAGATGCTCAAATTTACGGTAGAATGTGAAGTATTATAAATTAGTGGTTTTCATGAAAATGTTTGCTCTTATTTGTAGAGTGCATATATAAACTAGGCAGTGTAAAGTACAAGACACAAACAATATCTTCTGGTTTATGATCTAAATTGGGAAGCAGGTGGCACTGTGGGATAAACCACTGAGCCTAGGACTTGCCGATCAGAAGGTTGGCGATTCGAATACCCGCGACGGGGTGAGCTCCCGTTGCTTGGTCCCTGCTCCTGCCAGCCTAGCAGTTCGAAAGCACATCAAAGTGCAAGTAGATAAATAGGTACCACTCTGGTGGGAAGGTAAACGGCGCTTCCGTGCACTGCTCTGGTTCGCCAGAAGCAGCTTAGTCATGCTGGCCGCATGACCTGGAAGCTGTACGCCGGCTCCCTCGGCCAATAAAGCGAGATGAGCGCCGCAACCCCAGAGTCGGCCACGACTGGACCTAATGGTCAGGGGTCCCTTTACCTTTACCTTTATGATCTAAATAATGTTTGGGAAGGGGAATGGAAAATGCATGACCAGTTAGGTAATGATAGAATGAATGATTTTCCCCCTTTTAAATCAGGGGGTTAAATATACTAAAGGAGGAAGCAAAACGTTCCAATACAGGAGAGCAACAATTTAACACAGTGGCTAACCATTTTGACGATCATTTTATTCTATGATTAAGCTTTGGTAAATGCCTGAGTAGATCTCATTAGGCATGACAAGACCAACACTCAGTGCAGCAACTTGGACCCAGATTGCAAGTCCATCCCAGATGAGATGAGGCAAGTCAAATCAGTTGGATTAGCAACAGAGGAGGCAGATATACTAGATACTGATCCGGGCGACAGCCTCATAAACACTGCAAGTATTTGCAAAGGTTGCCATTCTAGGCATCCTTGCCATAAGGAGATGCATCTGCTGGATTTTTTTCTTTGCTGTTGAATGAGGATTTGCCTTCTTTACAACAATCACTGATCAGCACTTCTACATCCTGTTAAAAAGAAAGGATGGGGGGAGCTCCCAGGAAAAAAAATACATTAAATAAATCACCATCATAACTGGGGAATACTCTTAAGCCCTATATCCATTTGCAGTGAAACAGTTTTTCATTCAGAGGCTTGACTGGCATTTCAAACCAATGCAGTTATCTGAGCAGAACAAAAAATGTCAATAAAAGAAATCCTAAAAATGAGCTTCATTGCCAAGAAGCATGTACTGAAGCATTATCTGGGGCCACTTCAAACAGTAAGCAGACCTATAACCTGCTGAAATTCAGTACTAATATTCTATTTCGGCATTCCAAAATTATGATGACGGTGAAGACAAAGACGTCATTCAGCCAAAGATTTTACTTACTGGGTTTTAGTCTTAAAAACACATATAATATACTGACTTCCCAGTCGGTGAGTCCCATGAGAGGAAGCCTGCTCACAGAAAACAACAGCACAAGTTGCTTTGCTCAGATTTAAACACTATTGGGACCAACCTAAGTTTGTGCAATGAAGACTGTGTGGTTGCCAGAATAAAAAGATCTAAAGACTGGTTGGATCTCCATTGAATACTCTTCACTTTCTGTGGAGGCATACTAAGCTAGTAATTTTGACATAGCAGAACTTTCCCTCACTAATTGAGGGTCATCACTGATGTCTTATCATGAGCAGAAATTTTGTATGGCTGTGCTGTGCACAGAACCCCACCCTACCCCATCAGCCCTATAATTTGCCTGATGTTGCCCCAGGGGCCACTTAGCTTGCCTCAGATCAAAGTTTGCTTCTCACATAAAGTTAAGATAGGGTTTTAAAATTTGGTTAGAAGGAGTTACAATGATCTGCAGTGATCCAGGGCTGTCTCTACCTGACGTGACTGAGGCCTGGATCCACCCAAATGTGTTCTAGATGGCTTGGGATTCAGGCCTCAGCTGAATCCAGTGTACACCCCTAAAATGTAGTTTGTCAGTGCATCATTGTCAGAGAGGCATATACCTGTAGACCTCTCAGCAACATATGATGCCATCAAAGAGGATATCCTTCTGGACCATCTCCCAAAACTAGGTGCTGAGAGGCAGTTCTTCTTAGGAGTTGTCACTGGAATCTCCCAACCTCAAGGCTCAATTTTGACTCATATGCTTTTTGACATCTACATGAAGCCACTGACTAAAGTCTCGGAGGGTGATGTCATTAATATGCTGGCCACATTTCGTTCTATTTCCATCATATCCAGGTGAAATGGCATTGCTCTTGAACAAGTGCCTGGTCTCAGAAAGGGACTGGATGAGGATGAATAAACATAAGCTCAGTCCAGACAAGAGAAAGAAAGGGTGAGGGATTCAGCAGAGCAAGTGGCTGCAAAAGGCCTGGTTAAAATGAGTTTGAGCTCTTCCTGAGGTATCAGGTTCAGGTATTCTTGGACACATCTTTGATCCTGGAGCTCCAGGTCACCTTTTTCAGTTATGAGCACTGACATTCCTGCTTTCATGACCTCTAGATTGGATTTTGTGCCTTGTTTGGAAAGGGCAATTACCGGTAATACAAAATGCTGCTTCCTGCAACCTGGCCCAGATTGGCAAGATCATATTAGAGGAATCTTCTTTTTAAAACAATAATAACAACAACAACCATACTATGTACCAAAGTTCTAACTCAGCTTTAAGCTTTATCCAATCTGGTGGCCCACAGATGTTTTGGACAACTCCCATTAACTCGGACCATGCTGGTTGGGGTTGATGGGAATTAAGAGTCCAAAAACATCTGTTAAAACTATATTTGAGATCCACTCTTGACACCTACCTTGGGGTATGTATGTATGTATTTTGCAGAATTGCTACCTATTAGAGTCAAGTCCTTCTCAGTTGTTGCCACCTACCCTGAGAGAGAATTGTTGGTTTCTTTTCTCATAATATTAGAACCCTGGGTAATCCAATGAAGATGAATGTTGGAAAACTCAGGGCAGACAAAAGAAAGTTATTCACATAGCACATTGTTTGTTTGTTTGTTTGTTAGATTTCTCATATGCCATTTGCTGAAAGGTCCCAGGGCTGGTTACAACAGTAACATTGTTTAAAACAGATTAAAAAGTTGCAACCAATTGTAGAAACAATTAAAAGCCATTCCATATATAAAAAAATTAAAGCAGTTCCATATAAGAAAACAGTAGCAACAGTTAAAAACTACTCCCCCTATAGAAGCAGTTAAAAATAGTTCCAGTACAGATGTAGACTGGTTTAAAGATCACCACTTAAAAGGCTTATTGGAAGTTAAGCTATGGAATTCATTTCTACAAGAAGTAGCAATGACCACCAACATAGATGGCTTTTAGAAGGGCTGCATGCACACAATACTTTTCCCAGATTGCGGAAAGTGTAATTTACTCCTCAAAGGGTTACAATTTCCTGCACCCTTAGCAAACTACAGATCCCAGGATTCTGTGCCTGTGTGCTTTAAGACAATTTAATGGAGGGTAAAGTTATCAGTGGCTACCAGGTATGATGGCTAAATATTACCTGAAGCATCAGATATGCCTTTGAATACCAGTTTCCAGGAATCACAAGTGGGGAGAGTGCTTCTGCATTCAGGTCCTGCGTGTGGGTTTTCTGCTGATTTAGATGGCCTTTGCTCTGATCCAGCAGAGTTCTTCCTAGTTCTTATAGGATATTTCCCCTCAGGTGGTTAGTTTCATCCCAAAACACGCCTCCTTTTGAAGCCACCTAACAGTGTAAGTGGGCTATTTTTATTTTGGAGAAAAAGCAGACTTGGAGCCCCAATCTGCAGTGTTTTCATTGCTGCTTTTTGCTTTCCAAATGAAAACAGTACATTTGGAGAGCAAGGAGCAAACAGCTACAGGGCTATTTTCATCAGACAACAAGTGAAGGTCTGCAGTCCAGATCATATTCAAGCCAGGCCAGGATATTTTTACTGATAGAGGCAAGGCAGAAAATTCCAACCCTCCAGCTCCTCCTCCACTGCATGCCCACCACACTTCTCCACCACTGCTGCCCAGAAGTGGCAGGTGGGCAGCAGGCAGCAGGTGTGCGGTGGTGAGCACACAGTGTGTGCATGCCAAAGGAAGATGAGCAGGAGGTGGCTGACAAATGCAGGAGGCCGTGAGTGGCATCTCCTCCCAGCTGCCTGGAGCCTGTCACCCTGAGGCCACTGCCTCTCCCTGTCTCATGGGTGGGCTGCCCTTGCATGCCCCTGCAGCTGCTGTTTCTAAAACAAAAAAACTGTCAGGTTACGTTTGCTTGTTTAATTGCATGACTTAACATTGCATATTGTTTGGCCCCTGGAGATAGGTAAGGGCTTGTTGTTGTTCTGCCGGGTCTTTGAAATGAGGATTGATATTGCTTGCTGCTGTTGCTGATCCTTAAATGGATTCAGATTTGTGTTGGCTTTATTGCTTTTAATACATTGAGCTCCATTTTTCAAGGCTGCAAACTGCTTTGTAAAATCACATATTATTACATTATCTGGAATAAGATGTGATTCTTGCTTCTAGAACCCATCTGAGGATTGAGAGAAAGGAGATGTGATGAAAGGAACAGTTGACTAAGACCAGTTTATATTAACTTGTTTAAGAGATTTCTACGCTCGTCTTTCAGGGTAAAGACCTTCCAAATAAATTTGGAACCCTATAAATTTAGGGTTCATTCATATGTAGGGATTGCTGCATTAGTTTTCCTTGTTATAATGCTAGTGCTTCTGTTCTGGTTTCTTTTCTTTTTTCTTTTACACTACAATACCTGTTGCATTATGGAAATTTGGCTTTTTGATCAATATGCCACCATTTCAAGCTAAATTTCATTCACACCTGTGGATGTGGTGTGACACAACAGCAGACATCATTGAACATGTCACATCATCACTCTTTATTCACATGGGTCCTTCTGTTCCCCCATGATTCACCAACAATAATGGTGGGAGAGAACCATATGCAAGAATTAGCATGCCAGAACTGTATGCCCCAAATTTGCATGACATGATCCATGAAAACCATGGGAAAATTACAGCACAAATCTCCTGTGATTTTCTGGGTTAATGGGGTTACAAATGGGACTTTTTTTTCCTGGAAGCAATTAACACAATAATGAGTACTAGACAGATGCTGGATTCCCACAAGTGGCTTTTATGTTATGTCAAAGATCTTACAAAACACTGAAATGATTAGGTAAGGAAACATTAGGGAAATGAAAAAAATAGCTCTGTGTCCTTATTCCCAGCTGGGGAACATGCACACAGAGCGAAATCGAACAGGATTGAATGCTGTGCTCACGAACTAGTGATTAGGAAGCATAATCCTGCAATCCTGCTCCCTGAAGGAGTCTCCCTTGCTAGCATGATCCCCACAGGGGACTCACTGGTGAAGTAGGGCCCAGCAGAATTGAACTTTGATGGTGAGCAGAAGGTTCAGTCCTGGACACTGCTGTGTAGTTTGGAGGGGGGTGCACTGTATCCATCTGCATGTTTATTAGGGTTTGAAGCTCTAATTAAATATTAGGGCTCGCCCCCGAGTCAGTTCAGGGCCTGGATCTAAGACTGGTCAGAGTAGACAGGGTTGGATTGGGCGCTAAAACATATTGGTTGGAGGAGAGCATGCACCATTGAGAGACAGTCATGGTGGTTTTTGCAGCAACAAGAAGAAAGTATAGAGGAACTCCTGCTTTGCCAACAGTTTTCCCTCCTCACAAATGGAGAGAGAGATTCACACTATCTTACGGCTCCTGTAAAGTGATTTAAAAAAAAAATACATATAGAACAAACCTAAGAACAAAACTCAAAGCAGCATCAGTTTAAAAGCCAGCATAACAGTTTTAGTAAAATTCAGATTGAAGCAGAATGGAGTTTCAAGACTTTGTGTAAAAAGTTACAAAGATGGGGCCATATATATCGAACCTCCATTATGAGAAAGTTCCAAATGTATGGGGCCACCACTGAAAATGCCTTCTCTCTCATGACAGCCTGGTGTCCATGGATAGCAAGCTTGCAAGCAGTGACCACTCATATGTCCAATAAAAATGTATTTCTCTGGCTGCTCGAGAGTTTGATTAAAAGCCTGCAGTTTCCCATATTTGAGGAATGATGCCGTGAACTCCGGTTAAGTATCTCCAAACAATTTGGAATATTATACATCTCTGCTATCTTCTTCCAGAACTGGAATTCACTCAGAATGTTGAGTACTTCTCTTGCTCCTGGCCATTCTTTATGGCTCTGCTTCAGATGTGTCAGAACAAGGCTTACTTCTTTTATTGTGAGATGGTGATAAGCAAGGTGGAAAGGCACAGTGTGTTCAAGGGCAGAGCAGACCAACGACTTTACAAGGAGGTCCAAGTGCTTCCTCTCAATGGAAACTTGAGTGGGAAAGGGACATAAGGGGTAACAAATGCAACACTTTATATTGTGAGCAGAGAGGAGGCATAACTGTTAGCTTAAAAATGCAAGCCCAACTTCTCCGGCTCATAATCTTTGCTCAAGCCCTAAGAAGCACAATTCTATTCATTAATGAAATTCTGGTTCTGGCGGTCTCTTGCAATAATCACTCGTTGAAATCATGCTCTTTAAATAAATGAAGCAGTGTAAAGATCATAAATGATGTGTCCCAAGGAAGCTGAAATGTTCCTTCATTGGTGTGGGCTATGTCCCTCCACTTTTCAATGCTCATTTTTTAGTCTTTTCCATTTTTTTTAGGTAGTAAATTCGCCTGGTGCACCCCAATTGCCTTGATGGAACAAAACTCCTTTGACCCCACCCACCTCTGACGTGATGTGTTTTTTTTTGCTCCCCCACCCTCCACAAAACTGTATTCAACTGCAGCCCCCTTACTCCTGCTCCATCAATGAATGGGGAATAGAAAAACAGGCCTGGTTGGGAAAAGCAGGGTTGCATGAGGAGGCAGCTCTTCTCGAGACTGGGTAAACCCAAGAGAGGAACAACCACATCCCTGCTCTGTGAGAGCTTCCTGCATGCTAAGCATTCTGTGCCCCCCCCCAAGCAATTATGTTGGGCTGGTCAATGTGCATAATTCATTCCAGATGAAATTGATATTGGTAGTTTGATAAAAGGTGCAAACTGCTATATTTGTCAAAGGTAATGTAAGAGGAAGACTGTGAGCATCCTATATATTTCTTCTTTCCCACCCTTTCCATAACACGCGCCCTGCTTTATATGCTTAGAATGTGATATCACCATTAATCTTTGTGTCTAACACTTATTCGGGAAGCTCTCAGTTATGGGAGGAGTGTTTCTGCATCCTAAAATGCTCCTCCCAGTTCGGTGAAGGCCCCCTCCCCATGTGATCTCTCCGTAAATAAAGTTGAGGAATTTGGCTGGGTTCACAGAGCTGCTGCTAAGGCGGATGCTCTGGTGCGTGTGTGTGTATAGGTATGTGCGTGTGTCCTGCGTGTGATGCTATTTCATCCTCCTGGAGCCTGCAGTGCTAGAAGCGGCGCGTCTATTCAGCATTTTGTGCCTCCGGCTTCTTAAAAGAAGGAAGCGACCAGGGCGCTTACACCATCTCAGACCTCCTGCAAAATCTGCCTTCAGTATATACACAGGGAAAAGGGAAGGAACAAAAACACACAGACGGACAGAATAGCCTTGGAAGTAAGCCGTTGCTAGCCCTTGGTGTGTGCATATATGCATATCTATATGTCCAAGTAAGGTAAGTGTGACATTGCTATGCTTGATCAGACCACGTTATTTTATCTGGACGATGAGGGGCGTGGAGGGGTGGCTGGATGCCTCTTTATTTAAATGCAATAGTGGCTATTCCCCGATCCCTCCTCTCCCTGTTGTAGAAATGGAACACAAAGCACGTGTGATCCTTTTCCAGAAAACCTATAATCGCGAGTTGATTTCCTGCAGAAGGAAAGCCTCCGCTGATCAAAGGATTGGAAAGGACATAGGAGCGGGGGTGGTGAATAGGAGTCCAACCCCATTCAAATGTGCCTTTTGTTCGGGTTGGTGGCGTTTCGGATCTTCCCCTCCAGGAGCGTCGTCGGTTGTAAGTTGCGACGTTGCATTTCTCTACAGTATTCAATTACCGCAAGCCATCGCCTCTTTGCATACAAGTCAGGCGGAGAAGGGAGAGAGGTTCAGCACCTGGACAGCGGCAGCGGCTTCTGCATAGGAATGCCCGCGGCCAGTTAAGACTTAATGGAAGATTTATCAAAGCTCTGCTGATGAGTCTGAGGCGCTCTCACATACGTTGAAATTCAGCAGCAGCCTTTTGTCTCATCTGCAGCCCGAAACGAAAGCTTCGCCCTTACTCGAAAGTAAATCCTTGCTTTCAAGAGGGGCTCATGCCCAAGTAAGCCAGCGAATTTAGGATAGCAGGCTTTCCTTCTTGCACTAACACACATAGGAAAAAGAATCCATGCACAGCCATATGCACTCAGCACACACTTTATGTTGTCCATTGTTGTTATTATATTGTATTAATGTAAATATTATTTCCCAAAGTGGTTTTAAAAGCTTACAGACCAATGGGTAAATCACTGTACCATGATTATATTGAAGGCCATTTCCAAAATTATCCATTGTCTGCATTGGAATTAAGACTGTAATTGGTGCCGTGAAGTGACCTGCTTCAGGCAGCACCACAAATGAGGAGGTGGGGATAAATGAAGGCAGGAATTGGTGCAGAAATACTTTTCAGAGTGTTAGCACTAGCGTGGCTGGTGGTGCGTTCAGGCTCTGCTTGAGGCAGCAAAAAGGTCTAGCACAAGTGGAAAGCAATTCCATGTTCATCATGTGCAAGGGACAGCATGTGAAGGTTTTCCAACAGGTGTACATTCAGCAAACAATATGTGTGCATAGTATGAGCTTTCGTGTGCATGCACACTTCTTCAGATACACACGTGTATCTGAAGAAGTGTGCATGCACACGAAAGCTCATACCAAGAACTGACTTAGTTGGTCTTTAAGGTGCTACTGGAAGGAATTTGTTTTGTTTTGACTATGGCAGACCAACACGGCTACCTATCTGTAACTGGAAATATGTGTGCATGTCTGTGTGAAGATCCTCACTTGTAAGTCTGCCTGTGCTTTCAGACTTTTATGCACTGTTGCTCTAACACCTACAGTGCAATGGTAATTTATGTGATGGTGAGCAAAAGGGGAAAATGTACCATCACATTCTGAAGAAGGACATCTTATCATTTCCTCTCTGCCTCCCTTCTCAGGTACAGGTCAGATAGAATATAGCTTAAACATATATTTTCTAAAATCAGACAGAGAGAGAGAGATCTCACTTCAGGCTTCCTGGGGATGGGAAGCTTTGTGGAGGCTTTGTTCTTAGGTCTATCAGACTTCAGCTCCAACAATCTCAAAAGTCGAGGACCAAGTCACAGACTTTCTGCATATCCTGGAAAGTCCGAGTATCATAGCCACTACAAAGACACACATTATTGCTTTCCACCAGGTCTTGTAAATTCCCCTGTAATGTCTACATTAGTTTTATGCTTGTGTTGGTCATGAACAGTTCCTGGAAAGGAATTGTTTCTTTGAGAATGTCTCTCAAAGAAGTGAATCTGCAAGATGCAGTTTTTAAAGGGAAAGTATGTGTACAGTGATACCTCGGGTTACAGACGCTTCAGGTTACAGACGCTTCAGGTTACAGACTCCGCTAACCCAGAAATAGTACCTCGGGTTAAGAACTTTGCTTCAGGATGAGAACAGAAATCGCGTGGTGGCGGCAGTGGGAGGCCCCATTAGCTAAAGTGGTACCTCAGGTTAAGTACAGTTTCAGGTTAAGAACGGACCTCCAGAACGAATTAAGTTCTTAACCTGAGGTCCCACTGTATATGTAGAATTGTATATTAAAGTGGTCCAAAGTGGCACAAGGAATGTCTGTTATTTGCAACCATTTCAAGAAGAATGGCAAACATTCCCCCCTTAAATGGAAATTAAAATGCTTAAGGAATTTACTGTGACTCCTTCCTATGATTTGTTATGGCACAGCAATGCTGTTTCTCGCTCTCCCTGCATGCATGTTAGGCAGCGCAGTCAGGACTTAAATTGCAAAGGTTCACCGCAGCACTGAATGGAGCTCGCAAGCCTTTCTTGGCATTAAATGACCCTTATTTTGTTAATCTATGGGCTTATATAGGCATAGAGGTTGAACAGCAAAAAAATGTAAGATAAGTGTAATGCAGCTCTCTTGTCATTTGACCTTGGAAAATGGAAGGATTCCTGTAAAGATTTCTGCTATGTATGGGAAACACATGGCATATTGCAATATGGACAGTTATCTATGTGAAAGACAGGTGTGATTCAGGGGGTTTGTGTCTACTTAGAAGTAAGCCCCATTTATTTCAGTGGGACTTAGTCCAAGGTAAATGAATGTAGGGCTGCTGCATTGCTCTGTAGCTGAACAGTACAGTATGTTAGGTTTCCTGTGCTGGGATTAAGTGATTGAACCCAAGCAGATACGTACAATTGCAAGGAGAGCAGATGGGGTTTCTGCCTTAGGCAATTTTCAGAGTGAACACCAAAGATTATAAAGCTAAAGACATGACATAATTGTGAAACTGCTAAATCTTTAAAAGATTGATGAGGCTTTATTAACCTGCAAATTCCTGCAACACAGGAATTGCAATTCAGCATTATTCATTTTTATTCATTATTATTGTTTTGCAAAAACTATCTTCTACCTAGGGTTGTCCATTTGCACCCTGGACATTGGTTGTTGTGTTTTCTTTTTTTTTAAATCTCCTGATTCAGCAGGAAGCATATCATTTTTAAAAGGCAAAAATTTAAAATATCAACCAAAAAAGGTAAAATGCAGCATAAAACTTTACTTTTTTTCAGAAATGTTTTTCTTTGTTAAAGCTGATTATTCTCAAATATTTTTAGAATACCCAAATATTTGCTCAATATTTGCCCTTTGATTTCAGTTTTCATGGTTCTCCTAATATACACATTTTGTATGGAATGTATACATTTTTGCAAGCAGTTTTCCCTAACGTAATGCATTGTTGCATGCTATTTGCACCCATATACGCATTCTTTTGCACACTTTGCCTAGCAAATTTTTGCGCACATTGCTTGGAGAGCTGCATTGCAAAATTCAAGGAAGTGAATGATGCCTATGTTTCAGTTTGCCTGTTGTTTCAGGAAATTCAAATGAGACAATTTTGCATATGCAAACTAGAAAAAAATTCTCATCCATTGTTACCGGTGATCAAGAATGATGGGAGCTGTAGTCCAACAATAACTGGAGGGCAACGGAAACAGGTTCCACACCTGCCCACTCTTGTCACACTAAAACTCTACAGTAAGACTTGCCTTAAATGAAACAGCTGTAAGAACAAACCAACACTGGCCCATCCAGGTCAGAATTGCATTGCCTGTTCTGGCAGCAGAGCTCCGGGGTCTTAGGCAGCCTGACATTGGAGATTCCTGGAGAAGGTGCAGGACCTGAGCCTTCTGCATGCAGGCATGTGTCTGTCACGGAGCCACAGACCCTCCCACTATTTTTTTTTAAAAAAAAGCTTCTCAAAAATGTAATCTGAAAAGCAATTTAATGTTCTGGAGTGCAACTTAATGAAGTTGTACACTGTCTCGCATTAAGAAGAAGTTGAGGCTTATTAGGGCTAGGGTTTTCTAGATTTATAGTCCATTCCTGTACCTTGATGTTTTCAGTGGAGCTTCAGCTTGCTCCAAAGCAGGGGTGTAGTGGAGCAGAATGGCTTTTCTTTTCAGGAGGGGAAGCACAACTCTGGCATTTTCACACCAGGAGCAACGTCGTCATCCGTTGGTGTGGTTTTTCCCTGTGCTGTAATCTTATGGGACTGAAGGGCAAATCTGTTTTGGCACAGAATTCCTTTGTTAGGGAGGCTAAACTCAGGTAAAGGACCCCTGGACAGTAAAGTCCAGTCAGATTTGACTATGGAGTGCAGCACTCATATCTGCTTTCAGGCCGAGAGAGCCAGCGTTTGTCCACAGATAGCTTTCTTGGGACACATGGCCATCACTGTACATGGCCAGCACTGTACATGTGTGCAAGAAGTACATGGGTACTTCTTGCACACGGAACACCATGATGAGTGCCAGAGCCCATGCAAATGCTGTTTAACCAAGTCAAAGATGCTGACCAACACACCACCATAGTATCTCAGTATTGTGAATCAACACAGTTGCCCGCCCTTGTGGGTGTGGCTATAATGATGAGCTGATTCTTTTCACCACGATTGTGAAGCTCTTTACTTCTACACTGTGTCTTGATGAAACTGGAGCTGTTTAACATCCTATTGGTTCCTCTTACAATCGTGTCCTGGGAGGTACTGAGTCAGTGCAATCGAAAATCAGTGTTTTTGGATGGAATAAGGAGGCTACAAGGGATCCCACTACCACAACTACACATCACCACAAACACTTTATCTGTAATAACAGTTCAGTGTATAGAATAATTAAATAAAAGAGGAAAATATATAAATTAAAGCCTCTTAGCATTTTGAAAACCAGTTCTCGTTGGATGGTACAAAAAGTGTCAGGAAGAAAAGAGGCAACTTATATTTAAATTATATTTCTGCTGGTATAGTTCTGGGCCTCCTTAGTGGGGAAAACAGCTTTGTTTTGAATCAGAGAGATAAGAAGCTAAATTCAAGGTCCTCATGGTGACAAAGAACATAGCTTTAAACAAATATCTAGAGATGGGTTTCCTGCCGTACAGACCTGTCTGCGTGCTAAGATCTGCAAAAGAGGCTGTGCAGGCAGTTCTGCCACCCTGTGAGGGTCTTGGGGCAATGGTGCATTGGGGGGAGGGACTTTTCTGTGGTGGTTTTCAGACTGTGGAATGCACTCCTCTCGGAGGTGCATCTGGGTTCATCACTGTATACATCTCAACATCACCTTTTCACACAGGTCTTTGGGTCTGGAGGAGGAGCTCAGAATAGCCCTCCCACTGCAGGGCTGTTCCTGTTTCTGACTGCTATTGATTCAGTTTAATCTATGGTCTAGAAATGATTGAGTATTCTATAGTTGTTGTACTGAGGTGTATAGGTAAAAAAGGTAAAGAATCCCTGGATGGTTAAGTCCAGTCAAAAGCGACTCTGGGGTTGCGGCACTCATCTCACTTTCAGGCCAAGGGAGCTGGTATTTGTCCACAAACAGCTTTCCGGGTCATGTGACCAGCATGACTAAACTGCTTCTGGTGCAACGGAACACCATGACGGAAGCCAGAGCACACGGAAATGCCGTTTACCTTCCCGCCGGAGCGGTACCTATTTATCTACTTGCACTGGTGTGTTTTCAAACTGCTTGGTTGGCAGGAGCTGGGACAGAGCAATGGGAGCTCACTCCATTGCAGGGATTCGAACCGCCGACCTTCCGATCAGCAAGCCCAAGAGGCTCGGTGGTTTATACCACAGCGCCATCTGTGTCCCTACTGAGTTGTATGTAGCTGACCCATTGACCAAATGGTGAAGGATGAGCAATAAATAAAATCCTAGAAGATATAAAGTAAGCAAAGGAAAGAGTCGTACATGTCAGCCAGGAGTCATATAGGACTTAGAATTTACTGTATGGGGATAATATTGCTGTAGTCAAAGATCTCCGGAAAGGCACTGCATCTGCCTGGAATTCAGAAGCCAGGCAAAGCATCATTCACCTTATCAGTTGCTATCGTTATTAAATTTATCCATATATGCTTTTTCCTTCAGCATCTCCTGGAGTTGGAGGCACTTGGCCTCAAAACTCAATTACCCATGTTCTGCACCCATGAAAAGTACTAATAATGTTCCCCACCTGCAAGCTTCCTAAATTCAAGGTGGCTTTGGTCATTATTAAAAGAAAACATTGCAAGATACAGTGGCAAAGCATCTAGGTTAACCTTCCTTCTGAAATGTATTTATTTTTTTGCCATCTTTCTTACTGGCAATGAATTACTCATTTACATCTGTTAACATCAACAGAATGCTAATCCCTAGTAAACAGTCATTATTAGAGCCAAAAATCTCTTTGGATGTGCTGTTAATTAGCAAAACAGAAACCCACTCCATTCCTTGGAAGTCTGAGTGCCAAAGATTTTTTCATACATATGGTTCATTCCAAATGCATCTAATAAACCCTTATGTTTAGAGGAAGGTGTGGCAGCCAGTCATCAAGATTTGAACAGAACGCTGGGCTTGAAACATTTCAAAGAGGCTACCTGTAAGATTAAGGGTCTGTAGCTTAATGCAAGATTATAGGTTTGCATGCAGAATGTTTGTGGTCCACTCCCTGGCTTCTGCAGTTAAAAAGCCTCTCAGGTGTCAAAGCCAGAAAGATCGCTGCTGCTTGAGTTCATTGATCACCACTGCTGTTGGTCAGAATAGAGAGTCTTGGATGAGGTGGAAAAGGTGGTCTAAGAGTCACACAGTATTTAAAGCTGCACAAAATATCCACTAATTTCAATATTCACTTTGAAACATTCAGCACAGCAGGACAAATTTACACCCTCTGCCCCCCCCCAATCAGAATGTTGATGCTATTCTGCAACCTTTTGTATCCCTGGCTGCTGCGGCTGCTGTTTCTGTGTTCTTCTTATTTGTCCACACTGCCCTGGCCTCACTTGCCCACACTGCCATTGGCTATGGTGTCCTACATTATTAGAATTGCCCCCACCTTACAATTAATAACACATGTGGCATGTTCCACATCACAAAGTGTATCAGCCATATTAACTGATTTGTGAAGAACCATGACATCACCACGTCAGACTGCAGCTTTAAGAACTTTGACAGCAGTTGAAGGTGAATGTGTTGGCAAATGAGGACAACATCAGTGAGGTCAAAAGGCGAGAGAGACTAGCTATTTAAAGAAACAGCACAGATGCAGAGCTATTTAGCACAAGCACCCCAAATGTGACTCTTTTAAAAATTAGTAAGTTAAAAAAAAAAAAGGAGTTCCAGTTCAAGCCTAGAAATGAGCTCAGAGGATGGCCACTTTTCTTCCCCAGAGAAATATGGTAGAGATGGGCATTTTAAGTGTGAGAAGCAACATAGTCCATCAATGACACTGCTGGTGCATGCACTGGGAGAGTTAAGAAAATTTAAAATTCAATACATGGCACGGTGTAATGAGCACATAGGATTAAACACTACAAATCCTCCTAATGAGTTGCTCAGAGTTGCAGGAAGCTGCAAGGCAATTCTGGAAGTTAACTGAGGTGAGTAGGGACTGCCTTGTGTCCCTCACATGGCTCCAGCACATGCACGCGCGCGCACACACACACACACACACACACACACACACACAAACCCTTCCCTACCTACACCTTCACTCTGGTAAGCTCTGGTTTAGCAACCTATCTATTTCAATATAGAGGAAAAAGAGAGGAAAAACTAAGGCTTGTGTGAATTGCAGGTTGTTTAGGTTCATACTGAATATTTGGTACGTGCATGCCCCAAGTTTTGACCCATTGCCAATCAGGTGTAGAACCGTAAGATATGGCATTAGGCTGGCTGCGCAGCCATCTTCCTCAATCAATGACCACCCACTCAGCACCTTACATCATATATGACATCAGGTGTGCAGCGGTTAAAGACATGGCTGCAAAGGAACAATTGGGAGCATTAAAATATGCTCCAAATTGTTCCAAACTGGGGTTGATTTTGGTACCTTTTAAAGTTGGAGGCTGGGGTTGGTTTCATTTTGAAGTTCCCAATCAGAGGTCTTGAATGGAGCCAATCTGTGCCAAAAGCAGGGCTTGAAGTCTGCGTAGATTAGAGCTTATTGTAGCACTCAAGCTGTGCTACAAAGGGACAAGCCTTCATCTGACGTCACCAAGGTAAAGGTAAAGGGACCCCTGACCATTAGGTCCAGTTGTGACCAACTTTGGGGTTGCGGCGCTCATCTTGCTTTATTGGCTGAGGGAGCTGGCATACAGCTTCCGGGTCATGTGACCAGCATGACTAAGCCGCTTCTGGCGAACCAGAGCAGCGCACGGAAACGCCGTTTACCTTCCCGCCGGAGCGGTACCTATTTATCTACTTGCACTCTGACGTGCTTTCGAACTGCTAGGTGGGCAGGAGCAGGGACCGAGCAACAGGAGCTCACCCCATCACGGGGCTTCAAACTGCCGATCTTCTGACCGGCAAGTCCTAGGCCCTGTGGTTTAACCCACAGCGCCGTTGATTAACAGCTGGGTGGTGCTTCCTACCTGTCAGAGGTCCACTAGCAGTGGAGAAGCTCAGAATCCAGCCCACTAGTTACATCCTGTTCCCCATTCCTGGTTTACTGGAAAGGAAAACACACACACCATCCTCAGCCGGTTTGCTGCAATAAAGAACTCAAAATCCTGCACCCACTGAAATTCTAAACTATTGTAACAAAACAATCCAGTCGTGTTTTTCTCCTTGTTCTTGATCAGGAACTAATTTATGTCTTTTTCTATACATAGGCAACTGTTTACAGAAGCCGCAAGCTATGAGGTCAACTCTTTGCTTCCACATCAAGAGCTCTGCGGTGAAAGAAACACTGGAGCCTTAAAGAGCCCTGGAAAGCGAGTGTGCCAAGTTCCAAAAGGAGTGAAGAGAGCAGAGGTACTTTAATATATGCATGGAAGCCACAGTGCTGGAACTGATCATAATATTGACCATCTTTGGAAGAACCCACTTCCGTGCCTCATTGAGGAATCATTGATTGTGAGCATCTCTTATGAGTGATGAAACAAAACCCAGTTCAGAGTGGAACAAAACTCAGACAACTGTCCATTATGGCCGATGTAAACTTGTTTTCTATTTTAGCCTTCCACACGATCTTTTTCTGTGAATAAGTTACTACATTTTCCTGATTAACCATCCAGGACGTTAAAGAATAAGAAACTGGTTCTCTGTTTTACAACAGAATCTTTAGGGAGGGGCTGTAGCTCAGTGACAGAGCATCTGCTTTGCATGCAGAAGGTCCCGGGTTCAATCACCAGCATCTCCAGATAGGACTACGAATGTGTCCTGTGTAAAACCCTGGCAAGTTCCTGCCAGTCAGTGCAGGCAGTGCTGAGTTATATGGACAAATGGTCTGACTTGGTGTAACATGATCTCCTTTGTTCCAGAGACAATAATACACACCATTTGGACATAAATGAGGTTGGCTGCCAGGCTTGTGTGAATTAATGAACAGAACTGTGTCCTTCTAAGACGTTGCCTCATGATCATAGGAACTTGCAGCCCGTTTCTTCAAAAGCATCTCTGACTAAAGCGTTTGTGCTCCTACAGAATTCCAATGAGGTCCAAATTCAGCGACACTCCTATCCCTGCCTTTTTGGCATCCAAGGAATACGAGACTTATGCCATCCTGAATGCCACACGGGGTGCTGAAGCCCAACAGACAGAGGAGTCCCTTTCCTCTGCCATTGCACTGATTGTAGTGGTGGCTCTCATCTTCTCTTTGATAAGCATGTCTCTGGTGACCTACTGCTTTCACAAATGGAAGCTGAGGAGCAAAAGACTGCAGAAAGCCCATGAAGAGTATCAGAGAGACCACGAAGAAAGTGGGTTTCAAAGCACAACAAGACTTGTTTCTTAAAGGCAAAACAAAAAATGAACAGCAGCAACCTAAACGTATACGTAATATTTCTGCATTACTGAGAATGTTGTGGGGGGTGGGGGAAGGACTTTCAGAAGTTAACATGTGGGTGCAGCAATTGATTAGTAAATCTCATTCCTTTACCTAACAGGTCCTAGTTGCCAGTGGTGGCTGGTGCCCTTTGGGGCCCATGGGATGGAAGGCAGAGAGGCCCTTAACGGGTAGAGCCAGAGCTGATGATAGACAAAGCCACCTCTTTCTAGTTTTGACCCCATCCTCCTCCCTGTTTGGTTCTGCAGGGGCAACACTGAGGCTGTGTATGCGCAGTACCTTTAAAGCACACTTTCTCTCAAATAATTATGGGCACTGTAGTTTCTTAAGGGTTTCTGGGAATTATAAATCTGTGAGGGGTAAACTACAGTGACCAGAGTGTGCTTTAATGGTGTGTAGCGCCTACACACCTGAGACTAAGGGAGAGGAAGCCTAGACTAAGGAGGGAGGGAGGCTGGTAGGGGCTGTTTGAGGTTGGTTGGACAGTGCCCTATTCACCCGAATGGTACAGCTTCCACTGCTAGTTGTTAATGCTTAGAAATTTTCCTACCGCCTCACTCTTATGCTATATTTATGAAAACACACCACGATTGCATTGCTAAGTTTTGTTCTATATACTACCCTTTTCTATAGGATGCAATATTCAAACTGGACTAAAAAGGAAAGGTCCCATAATTTGCTAGAGGGTTACTCTGGAGGAACTGGTTTGAGGATGGCAATCTTTTATTCATCTCAGATTTGCTAACAACATCAAAGAGCTCTAAACTCAGTTGCTGCAAAAGGTCGGATCCATCACTGAAGTCAGGTGTGGCACATCCTGTTTTGCCGCCCGAGGTGAAATGGAAAGTGCCACATTACCAGCACCACCCACTTCTGCTGGCACCACTTCCACACCTCTGCCACTGGTGGAGAAGCAATGACTTCTTGTGCTCTGTGAAATCTTGTAAGATTTTGGTGAGATCTCGTTAGAAAGCAGTGCTGATGCTGGCACTGCTTCTCCAGCGGCAGCAGGGCAAGTGCCCTTAGGGGTGCTGCCTCAGGGCTTCCCCCACCTGAGACTGCTGCTGTACCCTGCCTCATGGGCGCACCAGCTCTAACTGAATCACATGTGAATCTTCTGACTTTTCCACAGCTAAAGGTGCAATCCACCTTTCTGAAACTAGCAAAAAGTTTGCCTGATCAAGGATAGCACAAAGGCCTCTGATAAAATAGTTTCAAATGCAGAATTCCACTGGGAATTCCATTAAACGCAATGGAAGCAAACAGAAGATGGGTGAAAATCCCATTGTAAAAAATAAATGAAATGTGTGTTAACACACTGATTTTTTCAGAGGTGACACTCAATACAAGGTGAGACATAATTGTAACAAAGAGGATACTGCAACAAAATGTTGCAGTGTAGCTCACCTTCTGTTCAGGATTCCAGCTAGTCCACTCCACACACACACACACACACACTGCTGCTAGCATTCTTTGGCCACTAATCACTCTCAGTCCTCCTCCCCCTCCTCCTCCTCCTTTATTGAGTTTATCTACCGTTCTAATCCCCTCAGGTCTCCATTTTGTTTTTTTGTGGTGTGAGGTAGACACACTGGCACCCCAGCAACATTAAATACTGGATTTCTCCATCAATTTCTACAGGCAGCTTTCACATTTTACAATGGCTTCTGAGAGGGAACCAGGAAATGTCCATTCTAGCCAATGAGTTGGCCCTGTCTGCTTTTTAAAAAACTTATGTGTGCCTCTTCCTCCTTTTTCAGCCACTCCATTCTCCTTCTCATACAGTTTTCACCCTCCCTCCCCGCAAGTCAGACAGCAGTCTATGGCCACTAGACAAGGTTGGCATCCATCTGTCTCGGGAAACATGGATGAGTGTGCCTTTGGGGGTGAAGTCAAACTGTTGGAAGGTTACACTGCCTGCTGTGACATGCTCAGTCCACATTGGGCTTTTAGTTGGGAACAGGGAGAGGGTGCTACCCATCCTTCCCATAGGTGTTGATTTTACTAAGTTTTTTTTGGGGGGGGGGGTTATTTCTTGCAATCCCCCAACCTAACATCTCCCTCTTAAATAAAGATTTCTAGCTACGTAAGGAGACCTTCTTCCCTTGTTCTTTAAAAAAATAGTATCTCCATATTGCAAGAGAACCACATAATTTTTAATGGAAAAGGAACACTTTTTTTAAAAACACACACACACAAAAACCAAAATTTTGTTAATTCTGCTTTCACATATTTTTGAAAACAAGCATTGGGACTTCTTTCACAAGGTGAGAAACCTATTTACAAACAAATAAATGTAGATACTCACCTAGGATTAGTGAATTGCTAAAGCCCTAAAGCATGGGTTGGCAAGGTTTACCTTGCTGGGCTGGTTCACTCCAGCCAAGATCCCTTCGTGGGCTGGATCGTGCGCGTGCCTGCAATTTCTGGTATCTGCGTCTGTGCAGACACGATTTTCAGTGCCTGCGCAGAAACGATTTCTAGCACCGCAAAAAAAAAGTGAATCCCTGTGCCGTGCCGGTATAGCGCAGTGCGCAGGGACTCGCCAAGGGGGTGGCATGTGGGCTGGTTAAATGACCCCCGTGGGCCGCTTGTGGCCTATGGGCCTTAGGCTGCCGACCCCTGCCCTAAAGCAAGCAAAGCACCCTCAGGATACAACTACATTTTCAGACCTGACATGCATTTATTTCATTGGAAGATTTTAAAGGCCAGTATTTTAAATCCTATGGCTGGGCCTGGGATCCAAAAGAACAGGCAACTATTCCACACGTTAAGAAGGACTTTGGGCTTCCAGTTCCAATAGCCAATATACACAACAGAAAATTCTCCTCCCCCTTCAGAATGATTGGTTTTATTCATAATCAGACCTATTTAAAACTCATTATGATTAATCAACTAGGAATTATTTAACTGGTTTGCAACCCTGATTTCAAACCTAAACCCTCTTTACTCTTCCTTTTAGCCAAGCTTACAGTGGCATGCTTCTATTTCCATAGCTTACAACATTGACACAATGCAAAAGACAGTGACTTGATGTGAGTAGCATACTCAAGAAATTATTTCTAGCTGGAGTGTTGGATATAACATCAGAACGAGTATTTGACTTTGTTTTTGTTTTAGTAGGGTTTTAGTAGGTAGCATGTATATATAGACATTCAACCATCCTGTTAAAGTATATATAGCTTGCTTGCAATTATCATTAGCTAGTGTATTGCATATTTTTCAATGAGCTGTAAAACTGTGAGAATGATCTAAGTCTTTCTTTGAGGGCAAAAAATGTGACCATTGTAAAAAAAAAAACTGCAGAAGGGAACTAACAAAAAAATATTCAAAACATAAAATGGTTATTGAGAATACTAAAATGTGGATTTAAAAGGCAATTCTTAGGAAGCCTGTGTTTAACTGCTACAGAGATATTTTGAAAAATGTATTTATGGACCATACACATGATTATAAGTGGGAACAGAAGAACATTATTTTATTACTAAATAAAACAAATATATAAGCAGTGACCACTTATGTCTTTAAGAAGGATACACTTTGAATGTGCTTAGTAGGGCACACTGGTGGCTCAAAACACTTCAGAGGAAGTCAGGCTGATGGCACTGGTACCAGTCAACAGGTGGCACACACTCGCCCACTGTGTTCATACAGGAAACTCCCAGATCTAATTCAGAGGTGCATAAGCAGTAGGGGAAAGCAGCTGAGTCCTGGCACTAGCCCATCACAGAGACATTAGGAGGGAATAGGCAGTCCTGACAAGGCCAAAGAACATACCTTGTGCTTAGGGAACTCATGTTTGGGCTAGGTCTCACCAGCTCTGTGATAACAACCAATCTGACATGCAGCAGGGTACATAGTAGCAGACTGTGCAAGGCTCAGTTTAGGAATATAGGAACCTGCTTTAACCCAGTTTAGATTATTTGTCAATGTATATAGATGAGGAAACTGAATCACAGAACCATAGAATTATAGAGTTGGAAGGGGCCCTTAGGGTCATCTAGTCCAACCCCCAGGCAATGCAGGAATAAGCATGTTGTGCCTTATGGGGATCAAATCTGCTGTGGCCCTCCAAATGTTGATGGACCACAACACCTATCATCCATGAGCACAGGCCATGTTGGTGGGGAGATTACACTGGCTGAGTTGGAGTCCAACAACATCTGGAGAGCCACAGGTTCCCCAGCTTTCATTAAAAAAAATGAAAGAAAAAGTAACCACAACTTTTCCTCCTGTGGTTTTGCTCTTTTCTCCAATGCATCAGCTTCCTTTTCACATCTCTGTGACCAAGTCAACCCACAATGGTAAAAGAAACAGTTGCCACACAGATAAAGAAATAAATGTTGGGTTGCTGCTTGTAACGAGAAATGGCATGAGCTTGAAGACGGCCACTTTCTGAACATATGAGCTGTACCCACAGTAACATATGTGTACTTCTGTGCATTAACGTGTTGTAAAAAGTACATATTAAAAACGGACATTTGTTTGTAACGTTCAGTGGTAGCTAAACATGTATTAGATGCAAAAAGCCAAGGTTCAATTACTGGTATCTGGCAACCATGCCACAACATCAAGGGTATTTTCTTCCTTCTGTTACCTGGATGAGGAATATCTTGCTATTACTGCAAGTGAAAAGGGACTATGTGAATATCGTACTAAGATGAGTTGTGCAGAATGTTGCTTGTTCTTGGCATTCATCTGTCTTGGGAGGCAATGGAGGAGTGCGTCTTCAGGGGTGAAGTCAAACTGTTGGGAGAGTTACAGCACCTGTTGTGGCTGTACAGACCAATATGAGAGACATGTTTTGTTGCAGCTGGGACAGATGAAGGCATCTGGTTGTGTTGCTGCAGATGCACCATGGCATTTCTTCTCTCTTTGCTCCTCCCAGCGGTCATTCCTACTCTGGTCACTGCTACAGATACACAACCAGACTGACTATCTCCAGGCACTATCGTCTGCAAGGGGCTAACGCCACTAGCCTTCATGTGACACTTGCAGACATCTTTGTAACACAGAGTTACTGGTGCTTGAAGCCATGTCCCTGCAGAGCACATCCTTCGGGGTCCTTCCATCTTCCATTCAGTGGACATGACCAAGCCAGCATAGACATTGCTGAGACAGAACATGCTGGGAATATGGGCTTGGGAGAGCACATCCTTGTTTGAAACCCTGTCTTGCCTTGTGACGCCCAAAATCTTCCTGACGCAGTGCATATGGAAGGCTTTGAGGCATCACTCCTGGTGGGTATAAGTTGCCCACAACTCACTTCCATACACCAGCATGTTCAACACACAGGCCTGGTAGACCTTCGTCTTGATATTGGACATTAGCCTCACATTCTCCCAAACCCATTCCCTGGTGGTACTTATTTGTCTTAGTCCAGGTCCACCCATGATTGGTCTCATACATACAATATGTGGATAAGTGTATCCAGCAGCAGCAGGCATTCTGATTTTGCTACACACCTCAGAGCTTTTATCCCTTGTAGAGACAGATAAACCTCTTTTCTTTGGACTTGGTTGGCATCCATCTGTCTCGAGAGACAATTATTATGTTATTATTCTGCCCTTCAATCATATTCCCTGCACATTTCACAACAGGAAAAAACAACTGACATTGAACAAAGCAAATGTAAGAACAGCATTTGAACGTTTTATTTGAGTTTTGTCAACTGCTTTGTTCAACAAACTAACATTACTTTTTTAATATCTCTGCTTCTTGTCTTGGAATCCTCGAGGTAATGGATTAATTCCAGTTCATATTGTTAGCGTTTTCAGAAAGATAGAGAAAACCCACTCCATTTAACCTCTTCTGCTCTTCCTTTGGAACTTTCCTCTTGCTCCACTGTTTCTCCTTCTACCTGGGGCTCCAGCTTTCAATTTAAGCAGTGGCAGCAGACACAGACTGAGTTGAAATCTAATCTTCCTTATATATATCTCTGCCTTAAAAAAGCCATTTGTTTTCCTTACAGGTAGAAGCAACTGTGCACAGCTCCCAAATCATGAAAGGAAAGTCACCAAAACCATACTTATGGCTTATCAGAATGATAATGAGAATAAACTACCTTTTATAATCTGAAAAAAATATTTAGTTAGATGGCAGCATATTGCTCTGTTGACTCTGGGACAGGATGCAGAGTTGGACCCCAGAAACCAAATCAATTGCAAGGGGCATATCTGTCCAGAAAATAGTTTGTCCAATATACCCTGCATAGCTCAGTTTGTGCAGATTTGATCAATGTTCTAACCCATCTAGGTGTTATACTTTCAGACCTCTCTCATTCAGTTCCTGCCATATGTTCCTGGGATCCTCAGACAGCTTCGGAAGACATCTGTGTATTTCTCCAATGAGGGTGAGAGAATCCTAGAAGGAGAGAAAGATGTGATGAGAGGTTTTCCTTCGGACAAAAGCTTCTTGCCATTACTTTTTTTTAATGTAGTAATGTTCGCTATAGCTGCAATTTCCATGCATATGCCTTAATTCCAGAGTATGGAAGAACAAATGAAATTCTATTCATCTTTGCAGCATAATGACTAGGAAACTAAGCTATGAATCCAGAAGTCTCTGGTTTGAATCTTGTCTCTATCACAGGGATGGGGAACATGTGGCCCTCCAGATGTTGCTGGACTACAACTCCCATCATCTCTGACCACTGAGCCATGCTGGCTGGAGCTGATGGGAGTTGAAGTCAAATAACTCCTAGAGGGTAACTGGTTCACCAACCCTGCTGTTCCATGAGCTCACTAGGTGAGCTCTCAGCTTCAGTGCCCATCCCATCTGCAACATGGGACCAAGGCTCCCAAGAAGGCCGCCACAAGCCCCATGAAGGGAACCCCTTCAAGTGTTGTCCTGAAACCACTAGACCAAAAGAGACATGGACTGAATTAAAGACTGCTTGACCTTCTAGCTGAGAACTGGGAGGGAGGCACCCAGGGCCGGGGCTGGGAGAGACATCAGTAGCAGCCACCCAGTGAGGACATCCTGGCCTGTATGTGACTGACATTTAGCCTCTTCAACAGCAAGAAGGTTCAGCTGCTGAATGGCATTTGCTGGAATGCTGGAGAAGAGCAGCAGTGGGGATTGACAAACTTTGCTCTACTGTAGTGACTTCTGTATCACCATCTATTTTAATTATTTGAATATATACTATAAGTTGCCTTGAGAACTTTGGTTAGTAGGCGGGGTACAAATACTCCTAAACAAATAAATAAACAAACCAATAAAACTGACTTAACAGGGTTGCCTTAAATACAGCAACTAGATAATGTACACAAAATGCTTTGAATACTGAAAGTATTTTATAATATTACTATCATGTAACATTCATGTACCGTGAATAATTCATGTACTGTTCATGTGCCATGAATAAGATATCAGACACAACATTCAACACAGTGAGTTCTATTGAACACCCACTCTTCCATTAAATGTATGACTGCTATTCCCTACCCTGAGCACTCTGGATATATTGTGAAAGCAATATAAAACTGATTAAGCAAATACAGGTTATTATCCAGGACAGTGACATACATTTTGAGCATCAGCAAGAAAACACAGCGGGGAAATGCATGAACAAACAAAAATTCTATCAACAAAATCCCTGTACCAAGGAGACAGCAAGGCTTAGTGGAAGAGAACATGCAGAGGGTCCCAGGTCCAAACCCTGGTGCCTTCCATTAAAAGTTATTCTCAGTAACAGGGCTAGAAAAGCCCCGCTGCCTAGAACCTGGAAGTACCGCTGCTAGTATGAGGACAGAAACAGGCTCAAGTAGGCAGACTTGCTGCATGCCAGGTTCATTTGTTCATAGACTGTGCCCATAGTAACCGTAATTGAGTTCTTCTTGTGTTCTCCATTTATATCTTGCAGAATGCTACTGCACTGATTACAGTAGAATTTTCAGTAGGATGGTTGTGTTGGGGAAATGGTTAAACACTCCCTTCCCTGCACTTCTGATCATGATTTCACCCATCTGCAACTGGGGGTTAGGGAAAAAAAGAAATGGAAATAAAAGCAATGCTATTTGGAAATAGAATAGTTAAATCGGTTCCCAAACAGGGGCTTGGACCACAGAGAAGGAACTGGCTGGAGCATCCCAGGAAATGTTTAGAGAAGTCTTCTCTAACCTGGTGCCCTTCAGCTATTTTGGGCTACAACTCTGATTAGTCTCCTGCTCAGCTGTCCTGGCTCAGGTGATGAGAGCTGCAGTCCTGGAGGGCACCACGTTCAGGAAGGCTGCCCTAAAGCTATCAATACAGGCTAGACTTGGTAAGTAAAGTAAATGTAAAGGGACCCCTGACCATTAGGTCCAGTCGTGACCGGCTCTGGGGTTGCAGTGCTCATCTCGCTTTATTGGCCGAGGGAGCCGGCGTACAGCTTCCGGGTCATGTGGCCAGCATGACTAAGCTGCTTCTGGCGAACCAGAGCAGTGCACGGAAATGCCGTTTACCTTCCCACCGGAGTGGTACCTATTTATCTACTTGCACTTTGACATGCTTTTGAACTGCTAGGTTGGCAGGAGCAGGGACCGAGCAACGGGAGCTCACCCCGTCGTGGGGATTAGAACTGCCGACCTTCTGAGTCCTAGGCTCTGTCGTTTAACCCACAGCGCCACCCGCGTTCCTCGTAGAATTGGTAAGTACAGCAGTGCTATTGGGAATTTGCAAATGGGGAAATTGCACAACCTTTTCACCAAGATAAAAAAACAAAAAAGCCAGTTTTTCCGAGTCCTGAACAAAACTTGCAAGCAGAGAGGAAACAAGGGGGATGTTTTGTTCATGAAGTTTGTGCAATAAAGTAAAGTGTCAATCTTCCACATGCTGCAAAAGAGGAAAACAGAAAGAGAGAGCAACTGCATGCAACTGACAGGAACAAGGACCACCTAACAAGAATTAAACAGGAAAGCTTTGCAAAGTGGAAGGGAGCTGCTTTCTTTTTATTCTGCTTTGTCTGCCATAAACCACTTTTAAAAAAAGGTTTGCATGGACACCTGGGGCAATCAAAAGTTTTGTAAATAAGTATACTCATAGAATCATAGAGTTGTAGAGTTGGGAGGCACCTGAGGATCATCTAGTTAAACCCCCTGAGATGCAGGAATCTAATTCATCTATATTTATTTGTTAGGCTGTTAAAATGCCTCTCTCTCCACCTAAATCCTGACTTACTTTGGTATACATGTAGTCTTCCAACTTCTCTTTAAGTAAAACCTCTTCCATCAAGGCCTTCCATCGTCGGAGAAAAGCATCATCAGCCAGCTCTGCTCTTTTCTTGGTGCAATGGGCACATTGTGAAGGTTGATGCATTTCAGTGTCTGCTACCTGAGAGCAAAGTAAGAAATAGCTATTAAAATCATTAAAATACTGTCTATGTCTAACTTTTATACATGCCATGCTCTCCAAGGTAATGCAAACTACTTAATCAAAAAACTTCCCCACAGAATGAGATCAGTTAACCATGTCCAAGTTACTTTTTGAATTAAATTACATTTGTTTTTCCCCATGTAATACCCCATGTAGTCAGACTACCTCTGTTTCACTTAAGGCTGGTCTTATTCTTTTGAAGCTATTGTATTTTAATGGCTGGTATGTACCCATCTTTTCCTGTAATAAGCAAACATGCCCAAAACTTTTGGCCACCGAAAGGTATCAAAAAGACTAACTTTTTTTAAAAAGGGATCCACTGTAAAGAATTCCTGAAACACTTATTAAGTTTCTGATCCTACACATGCTGTAGGATCACTACTAGACCAAGAATAAGCAAGTTAGGCTTATTTTACCAAAGTCCTCCATATGAACACATAAGACCTACACATAAGATTCCTGCATAAGACAATCACATATCAAATTCCTGCATAAGACAACCACATATCAAATACCACAAAGCTGCTAATGCGTATTTACTGGGTAACACTGTGTTTTACACATCTCATCTATCCCACCACATCCCCGTGAAAAGGAGGCCTCTTTGAAGAACAGAGGATGTGGCCAGAAGACAGAACATCCTTCAAGGGCATCCCTGAAATTCATAACTGCATTTGGCTTCCCAATCAAACAGAAAATTGGGCTTGGGTTTTGCTGATATGGGTACAAGTCCTCTTTTAAGGACACATTCTTATAGTGCTTTTGGGGCATTTAATCTTTCACACAAAATTGCATGAGCAAGACTTGGAACGAGCGATTTTTGCACCACCATCACCATCTTTTTGGAATCATGACATCACAGAGTACCCCTGCTCATACTCAAGAGTAGTCTGAAACAAAAAAGGCACTAAAGAAGAACTTGAGTTAATTACATTAATCACAACACAAATTTGCTTTGCCTTATTTTAAAAAAACAAACAAACTCCCAATACCATGAACGTTAAAAAAAACTTTAAGAGAGCTGAGTTGCACTTATGTAAACATTAATGTGTTTTGTGAGATCATGTGATGGTAAACAAAAATAGTTTGGTTGAAATATGGATTGAATTAGTAATGCAAGGAAAAAACAAGCCCAACCTCATGTTTTAGTTTCAGTGTTACAAAAAGAACTTTGTCATTTAATGACAATAATATACATAAAAGGATCAGTACCAGTCAAGTCTCAACATCTGTATTAGCAAAGATAATCAACATTTGCCAGGAACATTCCCTGGAACTAAAGACAGATCCATTCCTTCTTTTAGTACCTGTTTCAGTATCTCCTTGATATTTTTCAGACGGAGTCTGTTCAGTAGTTGATCAGGGACTGTGCAATTCAAATCAAATGTCAACGGCTTCTCTGAAGTGAATCCATGCCTCTGTTCATTACGCTTGCTCCTCTTCAATGGCATTGGGCTTGGCATATGATGGAGCTGATTTATTTTGATGGCACAAAAGGATTGTAGAGCACTCAGTTCTTCCTCAGATACCTCAATAATTTCTGTCAATATTGCACCAGCAAAAAAAAATACATACATATAAATATGACTACTTGAAGAGGCAGGAAAAGACTCCTCCAACTCCCATCTGTGCAACCTGTCATCAGGAATTAGTATTCCCACAACTCGGAGTGTACAATACGCTCTATGCAGACTACAAGCCTCTCCATGAAAACAACTGAAAATAAATAGCCCTAGAACAAAGGGGAAAGCATGTGTTTCAAAAGAATAATTAGATGCTTGATATTACAGCAGAATTTGTGGTAATTAAAAGAAAATAGAAATGTGGTAAATAAAAGTGACACAAGAATTACCCTCAATGCAGACATTAATGAAAACAGTTTCAGATAATTGCTTAATTTGACTCCTTTTAAATCAGAAATTACAATGTGCATGAGGAAAATACATGAAAAAATATTCAGAAAATAATTCTAGGCAGCTATTAGGCTCTAATCCAACAGATTATGTGTGAAACAGCTGGGGCTTTGGATGCATATAGATAATAACCAAAATAGCTCATCCATGGATGACAGATGAGAGAGGGCTTCTTTCTCCCCTTCCTGAACAGACCACCAGTGGGATGTGGGCTTTTGCAAGAGGGCCACATGCTCACAGCCCTAGCTGTGCTCAGCTAGGGACCTGTAGCTCCACAGGTGCACTGCTGACAAGTTTGGCAGTCCAAGCCCTGGGTGCAGGGTTTACCTGCCTCTATTTATGAGAATGGGGCACCTTTTTCGAACTGGGTATCTGTTCTGAAATATAGGAAAACTTTTTTATATATAACAAACTTTAATACCTTATCCTCAATGTTTTTAGAGGGTAGCTGTAAGAAGCTCCTGTAAATAGCAGATAGTTTCTTTGTAATAAAGAAGAGGTGGAGTAGTGCCTCATGCTTTGTTTATATGTGGTCATTGTATTCTTTATGGTGGGCAAGATAATGTCTAGGATGATTTTAAGAGTCTCAGCTGATTGTTTGGCGGGGGTGGTGGTCCTCTAATTATTGTTGTTGCTGTTTTACAAAGCAAGTTGCAGAATTTCTAAATGCTGCAATTTCTCTTAGAAGGTTGTAATTGCTTTCTGATTTCTTTTTATCTTATAAAGATCCTATGTATGTTAGATTCTTTAAAATTTTATTTTCATTGGTCAACCTTAAATAAATTATATTCATATACAATGCTAGTGCTTTTCTGGTTTGTTTGCTTTTAAATGAGATTCCTGCATTGAGGGGTTGGACTAGATGATCCTCAAGGTCCCTTCCAACTCTACAGTTCTATGAAAATGCTGACGTTTCATCTGTCATTTATTTCGCAGACTTTTTACAGAGTTTGTAAAAAAAAGAAACCAAAACTCTCCAACACTCTCTTTTACCTACAACAACTGTGCAAAAGGCAAAAAAGAACTCCACAATCTCAGCAGAAGAATGCAAATAATGTCTAATAACTACTGAACAGCAACCCTATGTAACAGATACTTAAAGCATCAAACTACAAAATTCAACTGCATCCCAGATATTATATGGCTGTAATTGCAAGCTGCAGAGACTATTTTATGCATACAAGCAGCCCCCCGTGTAGGCACATTCAATATGGGGGCAGAGTGGGGTGTTTGCAGCCTTTTTCAATGGGTTTCAATTACCGTATTTTTTGCCCTATAGGACGCACCGTCCCATAGGATGCACCTAGTTTTTTGGGGGGGAAATAAAGAATTTTTTTTTATCCCCCCCACAGGGCTGGGGCGGGGGAAGCCCGAGCTTTTAAAAACGCACCTACCGTATTTTTTAGAGAAAAGGATATCTGCCTGGAGCGCTCCGGGCAGCAGGAGCAGCCTAGGGAGCCTTGCGGGAACTCCCGCGGGCTCCCCAGGCTTGCTGATAGCTTCCTGAAGCTCTCCAAGCTTCAGCGAAAGCCTGCATTCACCCCATAGGACGCACACAGATTTCCCCTTCATTTTTGGAGGGGAAAAAGTGTGTCCTATAGGGCGAAAAATACGGTATACATTATTTCCCCAGCACATGGTGCCTTCGAAAGTAACCTCTGTGTAAACGGTTACCTGTATTTGCAAGGAAGATAATTCTGCAAAAACGGTTTCCCCTCTCTTCCCAGCGAACAGCTGGTGCCAGGAGAGGGCCCAGAGGGTCATTTGAAAAATGGAATTAAAAAGAAAGCTATAGACCTTATCCAAGTAATGATCTGGTACAAGACCACTGAATTGAATGGGATTTACAAATAAGCCAGCCTGTGTTGATTGCATTTCACATTCCTTGTACAGTGGTACCTCGGGTTAACTTTGCTTCAGGAGGAGAACAGAAATAATGCTCTGGCGGTGCAACAGCAGCAGGAGGCCCTATTAGCTAAAGTGGTGCTTTAGGTTAAGAACAGTATCAGGTTAAGAATGGACCTCCGGAACGAATTAAGTACTTAACCCGAGGTACCACTGTACAGACAGCGTGTGATCGAGATCGCAAGTCACTGTATGTATTATCCCATAATCTTTGCTATGTTTTCCTGGGCTTAGTGAGTAGGCCTTAATTATCCTGCAGCTAATCTTCAATTATGCATAAAAACGATTAAGAAGCTGTCCCTACCAATTCCAAGTGGATAAAACAAATTGTAAGAGGCTCTTGTGGCTGTAGATTCCAGCATTTATTAAAACCCAGGGATGCATTTTGGGGCTTTAGAATATAAAAGCATATGCAGTTATTTCACTGTTCTGTTACTGTTCTGTCTTCAAAGGTGCATTCTCAAGATGCTACTGGTGTGTTTAAGACTATATTGGTTGACCCAAACATAACACAATTTAATAGAGTTTTTGCTAGAAGATCAGAAAGCCAAGCCAAGGAACCTATGCTAACACTTTTGAAGGTAGAATTCTGTAGGCTGGTGCATGTTGTCAAAGCTTTCTATAGAGGCTTTAACAGTTAAAATCAAGATTTATGTACCCATAAATATGGGGTTGCCATATTTCAAAAAGTGAAAATCTGGACACAACACAAAATTGTTTAGCTTTCTTTTTGGATGGGCAAATTCATTTTTAGTTTTGTCCAAAGCCGTTGAACTTTTTCTGCAAAATCTCAAAAATGGGGGGGGGTGGTTTGAGCTTTTTTTTTTTTAATGAAATTCGCCAAAATCTACACCTCCAACATGGACTCCCTTATGTCCAGATGTTCCTGGACATTTTAGCAATTTCCACCCGGACGCTGTTTATGAGGGCTGAATACCAGCTATAACCAGGAAATTCCGGACATATGGCAACCCTAATAAATATACAATTAGCCACTGGAAATATGTCCATCACCAACAAAACACATTCCATGCAGCTAGTTCCAGTCAATCATCTAGCACAGGGGTGTGGAACTGGATTTCGATTTTTATCTCCTCAATCCTCTGTAAGGCTGCCAGACTGGTGTCTGGGAACAGTTGCCAGGACCATATAATCCCAGTCCAAAAATATCTACATTGGCTCCCAGTACATTTCCAAGCACAATTCAAAGTGTTGGTGCTGAACTTTAAAGCCCTGAATGGCTTAAGCTCTGCATGCCTGAAGGAGCGTCTCCACCCCCATAGATAGTTCAGCCTGGACACTGAGGTCCAGCTCCAAAGACCTTCTGACGGTTCTTTCTCTGAGAGAAGTCAAGTTACAGGGAACCAGGCAGAAGGCCTTCTCAGCAGTGGCTCCAGCCCTATGGAATGTCCTCCCAGCAGATGTCAAAGAAATAAACAACTATCTGACTTTTAGAAGATATCTGAAGGCAGCCCTGTATAGGGAAGTTTTTAATGTTTGATGTTTTGCTGTGTTTGATGCCTTAATTTGATGGAAACCACCTATAGTGGCTGGGGCAACCCAATCAAACAGGTAGCATATAAATAATAATAATAATAATAATAATAATAATAATAATAATAATAATAATAATTATTATTATTATTATTATTAGGTTTGGCAGTCAGATGGAGTACAATGATGACATGTGAGCAGAGGCGTAGCTAGGGGTGTGTGGGAGCAGGGCACACTGGGCACCACAGTGTGGGGGCGGCACTTACCACGAGGCCTGCCCGAGCCACTTGTCTCTTCTGGGAGTGATGCGGTGGCTCGGGCACCTGCAGGCTGTGTGCTGCCCAAAACAGCAGCATGGGGCTTGTGCCCGCCCACACGCACCGCCCTAGGTAACCGAGCAACTAGCTACAACACTGCATGTGAGCTGTTTTTTGCCCATGTAAACCCACTTTGGCCCAGCCATGTCCTTATCTGCCCTACCTTAAGTAATATATGATGTCAAGTGAAAGGCCAGTAGGCATGGCTTGGCCAGAGGTTCCCCACCCTTGACCTACCAGCTGCATTTGCATCAACTTATTCGCTTGAATCATTGCTTCAAATGCACACACTTAAACTTGGGAAGCACCCAAATGCTATGACGAAATAAAAATGCAAAAACTTCCAAGAATTAAAACAGCTAAAATGGTCACACTGTATGACACAAAGGCCTCCTCACAAAGCAGCTGAGATAAGGGCCAAAAGACGAAAAAGCCAATAAGGGCAAGACAGGCATGCACTGTGTGTGCCTATGTTCCAACTTCATTCCCTGGCAATTCCAATTAATTTTTTTAAGCATCTCTGGTTGTTGGACATTTGCCTGAGACCTCTGAGTAAACAATTTCTATGACTGTAACTTGCTTTAATCTGTTTTTACATCTTTGTATGCCACCTTTGCACAGTTCAAACCATGCTCAAGACATGAAAAAATACCTAACTACAACATAACAAAAATAGTTAAACAATACCTAACATATTTGAAAATACACAACCAAACTGAACCATTTCCAAATAAATCACAGTATCTAATATAAACATGAAAAGCAGAAAGAGGATGCTTATCAGGGGAAAGAAGGAAGCCCCTGCAAGCTTCATTGAGTTGCAGTAGTGGCCTCACTTAGAAATGATGTTCAAATCCTTTGCAGGGAAGAAGAAGAAGACTGGAAGTGAGTACAGACTGTCCAACAGTCAAATGGACTACATGAATGAATGAATAAATGATTGAATGATTTATTGATTTACAAGTCGCATCTAAAAACTGACTCACTGTTAATTGGTTCAATGGCAGGTTTAGCTAGCCGAGTACTAGCTTTGTTTTCTTTCAGGAGACTGATCCATTTTCTAGTTAAATATTCTCTTACAACTGCAGATTCCAAAACTTCTGATTTTTGATCTGGGGGGAAAAGGCAATGTATTTAGAAGGACAGTGTTGGAACCGAGTAAAACATGCACACACACACAAAGGAGGAATAAACAGGCCTTCACATGGGGCAACTTTCCTGTAATGTACATGCCCTGGAAATCACAGGACTCAAAGAAGGAAAGCCACCTGACATAGAACAGGTGCAGGTCCAGTTTAGCCCCCACACTTCTTATTTTCATATTCATTCCAAGCACAATAGATGTTGCGCTCTATTAAATGTACACAGGATGAACAGTAGCGCTGCAATCCTATGCTCTCCTTAAATTGAGTGCTGGTGAACTCATTAGGGCTAATCTTCTGCGTAAATATACTTTAGATGGCATGTCATCCACTTTTCACATTAATGCTTATACAGAATAGCTACCACCTCTTGCCATGTCCACCCTTCCCTGCTGCTGCAACACATGGGCATGCAACCACTGTTAGCCTGGGCTGAATGGTCTGGCTGTACAACATGAACTAAGAGCAGGCTTGTATGAGGAAAATGTGTGTAGAGCCTTCCACACTGTTTTGCTCAAGTAGTTATCACTGGTGTGAAAGGATGGCACAAGTACAGAACCTGAAATGGGTGCAGGATTCCTCAGCTTTTCCTGTATTAGTTGCCTCCTACATCTCTGCCTTTCTCTTACATTAGCAGAGAGCTTTGTCTGTCTACAACTGTCACCCTAGCAAAGGGAAGTTAGTGATCACCTGCACTTACTCAGGTGAACCCAAGACATATGGAAGATGGAAGGTCTTCCTACCGTCACCACCACTAAACATCTACACTTCCTCCTTGGCGCATAATGCTTCCTGTACAGTATTGCTAAGTATCTTCAGCAAAAATAACATTCTGACCTGGTAAACCAGTATTCTGAGTGTTCTGCTGTGAACTCTGCAAATGACGTTTCCCTTTCTCTGTCTTCCCCCCTTCTGCTTTCCTTTGCATTTTTGCTGATCTAAGTCTCCTCCCACTAATCATAGGATTGAATGAAGAACTGATAAAAATGCATAGGGAACCTAACACACCTTCATCATTTTGACTTGATGATTGCCATATGGTTTCAGACAGATCCAACACAGCACGGCATTCTGACTCCTCTCCAGAGTAATAAGATTCAAATGGGTCATTTTCATATTGTCTGTAGGTTTCCTCCTCTCCTTCACTGAAAGATGTAAACGTGTCCTCTGAATAGTCTGGGATGGAGCTGCTGCAATGCTTCCTCAGGTCTATCTGCTCTTGATACATGAGTCCCAGAGTTGTCTGCCCAGCTAGTTACAAGGATGTTCAACTAAAAATAATCAATGCAAAATTAATTATAGATGTAATACTAGGGAGCTAATAGAAAAATATCACTCTGTACACTGTCAGCACAACAGTCAACAATGAACTCTGAATATTAGTCTGAAATGCAGCAATACCACCAGTGATTAATTGCACAACCCCCACATTTATGAATAAAATCCAAGAGGATAACCATGTTAGTCGGTTGTAGCAAAAAGTAAAATAATAAGTGGCATCTTAGAGACTAATGGCTGCATCCAAATTTACACTCAAAGCAGACCCATTGAAATTAATGGATCTGTTAGTCACATTCATTAATTTTAATGGTTTTACTCCCAGTATGACTAACACTGGGTACAAACTTAAGGCTACAATGCTGTGTGTACCTGGGAGTAAGGCTAACTGAACTACAATCTATTTATTGTGACCTAAAAGTTTTTGAGGATTACTAATACACAAAAGCTTGTGCCCCAATGCAGTCATTATTTGTTTTATGAAATGTTATACTCCAATTTCTCTTAAAGCAAGGCTTAATGTAGCTTATTAAAAAGCAGCTAACATGTGAATAACCACCCTCCCCTCTCCCCCCCCAAAAAAAGAGCACAAAAAAGGAACAGAAGGCGAAAAATTACAGTGGTACCTCGGGTTATAGACGCTTCAGTTACAGACGCTTCAGGTTACAGACTCTGCTAACCCAGAAATAGTACCTCGGGTTAAGAACTTTGCTTCAGGATGCGAACAGAAATCACATGTTGGCGCCGCGGCGGCAGCGGGAGGCCCTATTAGCTAAAGTGGTACCTCAGGTTAAGAACAGTTTCAGGTTAAGAACGGACCTCTGGAACGAATTAAGTTCTTAACCCGAGGTACCACTGTACTGGTCATTGAAAGCACAGGTAAAAAGAAGTTTGCCTGAAACTGAAAAGACAGTACGTAATCATGACACCAGACAAATTTGCTTGGCACTGAATTTCACAACTAGGGCACCAAGGCCATTTGGTTCTTACAGAATATGACAGTAATTCAGGTATCCCAGTCTCAAGCCATTTAGATTCAATAATTTTGAATCAAAAACAATATGGCAGCCAATGTATATTCTAAGAACTTGTGAAATACATTTTAGATGTATACTCTGCCCTACAAATACATTATCAAGGCAGCTTACAATAAAATCTTTAAAACATGATACAACAATTAATGCATTAAAATAAGCAAAACACAAAACAGTAACTCTATTAAAGCAGCACCCCATAAATAAACCATAAATGTGAAGAGGTTGAAAAGCTTTAAAGCCTGTGAAAATAAAGAGCCTCTGCCTTGTATTAGGAAGATATCAGAGTGAGTGATAATAGCGTGAGTCTTTTGGGTGAGAAATTGCTGCATGCTCCTCGTGAGAAACTGAAATCACACATGCGAATACAAGTGATATTCACTATCATTGTTTTTTTACTCTGCAAACTTTACATCAATACTTAGATAAAACTTTTAATTAAAAGACACAGTAACCCTGGAACATCAATAGGGAATTGCCTGTCCACACTAGACAGGCTAATGCTGCAAGTACTATTATTTTTATAAAAAAAATTAATAGTCACAGATAAGGTCTGGAAATACATGGATGAGTAACAGAGAGGCATATAATAAAAGGTTTCGTATCACTTGAACATATTTTCAAGTGATGGAGCACTCAGAGAAGTTTCCCACCCCTAGCTTTAAAAAAGATGTATTGCTTAATACAGTGGTACCTCGGTTTACGAACTTAATCGGTTCCAGAAGTCCGTTCTTAAACCAAAACCGTTCTTAAACCGAGGCGCACTTTTCCTAATGAGGCCTCCCGTTGCCGGTGCCCTTCCACCGTTCGGATTCTGTTCTTAGACCAAGGTAAAGTTCTCAAACCAAGACACTATTTCCGGTATTGCGGAGTTTGTAAACCAAATCTTTCTTAAACCGGACTGTCCTTAAACCGAGGTACCACTGTACTTATAAATCCTACAAGCCCAGAAAAATTGGCAGGTACTTTAGATTCTATTTTGTTAAGCTTTTTTTCTTTACAGAGACAGACCAGTATCAAAAGAAAAGAAAAAATCCACCACCACAAGCAAAACAATTAACTCTAACAAGGAAATACAATTCCTTTTTCTGTAACTAAGATCAGACTGCCTCTAGTACACATTGGCATGATAGAAATTACATATTCTAAAAGAAATATTTGCACACTGATAGCCTAATTTTAAAAGCAAAAACCTTCATACATAAAGAAGTAACCCTCTAAAAGAATTGAGAAGATAAGGTCCCATATTTTTAAAACAAGCACAAACGCATTTTACTTCAATGATGCTATCAGGACTATCATGTATCCAGAAGGTACACTGGATAAATGCTCTTTTATTTTATTTAAGCACCCAAGCATAGTTTAGCAGCACAGCAGAAATTACCTTCTGTCCATCTTTAAAAAGGACTAACTTGGCATGTTCCTGACAACTTCAGGCAAGTTTATAGCCAGGAACAAATTAGAATACTTGGGTGACTTCAGCAGGCAATCTAAATTCAGGCTATGGCAACAAAGGGACAGGTGAGATCTGCACAGATGCAGTTACATATCCTGACAGCACATCCTGATGCTTCTTCATTCAGAAGCAAATTCTGTTGTAGTCAGTGAAGCTTATTCCCTAGTGTATTCAGGATTACATATTGTTTTGCCTGGGAATAAGGACTAAGAGTTAGGTCAACAGCTTCACAGACCACACATTTAAGAAAAATCGTATATATCAGGAACACCATAGAAAAAGCCTGCAAACACCACAACTGCTCCCTCCAAACCTCCGTGCTCTAACTCCAGCTCTCCACAAGTCTCAAAGGTACTGGTGCAAGGGCTCCCAAGATTGCACGTGCAAAGGATTGCTAGGCACTTTCTCTTGTTTGGTTTAGTTTGTTGTTGTTGTTGTGTGTTTTTTTGCTGTTTTCTCGCTCTTTTGGGGTCTTATTATGCCACTTCTGGATTCATGGTGATGCGTGCATGCGCAGTGCATTTAACACACATAGATGGGGAGTTGCCTGTACTGTGCTGCTTTTAACTATACAGTGGTGCCTCAGGTTAAGCACTTAATTCGTTCCGGAGGTCTGTTCTTAACCTGAAACTGTTCTTAACCTGAGGCACCACTTTAGCTAATGGGGCCTCCCGCTGCCGCTGCACCGCCGCTGTGCAATTTCTGTTCTCATCCTGAAACAAAGTTCTTAACCCGAGGTACTATTTCTGGGTTAGCGGAGTCTGTAACCTGAAGCGTATGTAACCTGAGGTACCACTGTACAAAGCATTCTGAACCTTTCAAATACGTGATCGTGATAACTATTACTATTCACCACTCATTTCGCATTGGACCTATGAGAACATAGTTCAGGGATATTGCAAAAGGTCTCAGGTTCAAAACGCAGCATCTCCAGGAACAGACCCTTGCTTGAAACCCCAGGGGGTGGGGTGGCCACTGCCAGTTGGTGAACTGTAGAGTGTAGATAATACCGAGGTAGATGGGCCAACGGCCTAACTCAGTACGAGGCAGCACTCCTGTTTACAACACCCCTGTAAGGTAGACCAGTATTAATAAAAGCAGCCACAGCCGAAATATGCTGGGCAGCTGGTTGCCAGGTTAAGCAGCTGCTACATCCTAGCACAGCGACGCAGAGCTAATTGATAACTCTGAAAAAAGGGGGAGCGTTCGTGACTAAATCCTCTCTTCTTAGATGCAGGAGGGGGGAGACACCATAAGGGGGGGGGGAGTAGGCGTTTTGGGCCTCCTTTTCCCAAGACGAGGAAACGCCAGAGACAGACTGGCTACATGCATTTGTTTTCAACCCCCCCGCGAGCCTCTCACCTAAATGCAGCTTGGCTTTGAATCAAAGCCCAGCCCGCCCGCCTGTCGAAGGCCGCTCGCTGCAGTTGCCATGGCTCCCGCAAGGCAGCAGTGGGTGTCACGCTCTTAACTTCCCTCCCGCTCACGTTGCCGTCGCTCTCGGGTTCTGCTTCGAGTGGTTGGTTTGCATCTAGGTCTGATGTTTCCTCCCACCCGCATTCAGCGCGATCGTCCTTTGCAGGTTTTGGGGTTGCCAAGCAAGACACAATTTCACCTGCCCTAGCCAGAATCCCACTACAAATAATTTGGAGCGATGTCGTGTGTGTGTGGTGGCGGCGAGACATTTATGTAATGTAATAGGAATATTTAAATAATTAAAGCAGGCGGTCTGCACAAGTCCACAGGGACTTTTATTAGAAGGGGTTTCCACACACACCCCAGCCCCGCAAAGAGTTTCCCGGGGGATGGCGGGACCAATCAGCGCGTGCTCAAGGGGGGTGGGTTGCGTTTTTAAGTTTATTTTACTAAGAATACACATAGTAGCCATAGCTGTCAACTTTTCCCTTTTCTTGCGAGGAATCCTATTCGGAATAAGGGAATTTCCCTTAAAAAAAAGGGGAAAGTTGACAGCTATGATGGTAGCTTCATTCACTGAAGAAAGGTCCTTCTGTGCTTATGGCGCAGAGGCAAGCAGATCACGGTGCTAGAGGGTTTTTTCAAACAAAATTGGGCAACATCTGTAAGTGTCTTTCAGTTTCCATCAGCAATCTTAAGGGAACCAACAGCTGTGGCCTTTTTTTCAAAACGAGAAATGCTATATTGCTTTGAACTAGAGGCGGGAAAGCTGGCTCTGAAAATGAAGTTAGGATATTATTCAGCCATTGCCACCTCTCTCATTTCACAAATGGAATCAAAGGCGCTCTTGTACGCTTGTGTATGAGGTTGCTTCTAGTCCACAAAAGTTTATTCTTAACAATGGCAGCAAACGAGGGCAAGGTAAGCAGATCACAAGTAAACAGGGATAAGACGTGAAATTGCCTAATGCTGCAAAAGCACATAAGTGTTTTACTCTGCTAAAAAGGGCTTCACATATTCTCATATGGGACAGAAGGCTTAAATTTTAATTTACAGAATCAATCCATCTCCATCAATGCCATAATAAAAATGTGTTATGTCTTTCAATACCCCAAGGTTGGCTGTGGCTACAGATGGATGTGACCAACCCACACTCACACATGTGCTCAAGCAGGAATCAGGATATTTCTGATAGGATGATTAGAGCAGGAGAGTGTTGCATCCCCATCTGTAGTGTGTGTGGCCTAACAGATGCGCCTTCTCTCCAGTACAAATGCCCATCCTCTTTCTTGGTGTGTGGGTCACTAGGAACTGGTTGGAACTTTAGTCTTCCCTGTGTATTATGTATTATACAGTGGTACCTCAGGTTACAGATGCTTCAGGTTACAAACGTTTCAGGTTACAGACTCCGCTAACCTGGAAGTAATAGTACCTCAAGTTAAGAACTTTGCTTCAGGATGAGAACAGAAATCATGTTCTGGCGGCGCAGCAGCAGCGGGAGGCCCTACTAACTAAAGTGGTATCTCAGGTTAAGAACAGTTTCAGGTTAAGAATGGAACTCCAGAACAAATTAAGTTCTTAACCCAAGGTACCACTGTACCTATATCCCACCTCTCTTCCAAGCAACTCAAGGTGGTGTACACAGTTTTCCTCTCCCCCCACCCCATTTTATCATCACAACACCCCTGTGAGGTAAGTTAGGCTGAGAGTGAGTGACTGGCCCAAGGCCTAAGTGGAGATTTGAACCTTGATCTCCCAGATCTTAGTTTGACACTCTAGCCACTACACTGCAATGGCTGCCTTGTGTAGCAAGTCCTAGCTGCTCCCCTGAGTTGCTGATCTGTTGTTCATAAATACGCACAACTACAGTATTGAAGTTCTCCTGCTTCCTGACATTAGGGCAGATCCGTTGCAATGTTTCCTTACAGAAGCGAGAACCAATACAGTAAGCTTCCCAAAGCCATGGGATTCTACACCATAAAGACTCTGGGCTCGGTAGATTGGTTTAAATCACTCTGCTAACCACAGCACTGAGTCTGTTTAGTTTTTGCTTCCGCTGGCAAAATTATTGGACTCTTGGGGGGAAGGGGCATAAAATTTTGTTTTGGGGACCCAATCAGGCCCTGAGAAGAGGAGTTAGCTACCCCTGCTTTGAGGTTCCCCAAAACCTTTTCTTACACACTTCTAACATTTCTGCTTTTATACCATGATTCACCACCAACATTAGGATAGTCCAATACTTTTCTGTAGCTGCTACATTGTCTTCATTTAATATTAATATTTAGCATTAGGGCTTTAAGGATATATACATTTTTATTGCCTTGCTTATTTCATGTAGATATTATTTACAGGAATGAACTGCAAGCAGCACCCCTTTGGAAATATTTAAAACAAAATACAGTGGTACGTTGGTTCTCAAACTTAATCCGTTCCAGAAGTCTGTTCCAAGACCAAAGCGTTTCTAAACCAAGGTGCACTTTCCCATAGAAAGCAATGCAAAAAGGATTAATCTGTTCCAGACTTTTAAAAACAACCCCTAAAACAGCAATTTAACATGAATTTTACTATTTAACGAGACCATTGATTCATAAAATGAAAGCAATAAACAATGTACTGCAGTCACTCAATCAATCAATCAATCAATCAATCAGCTGAACTGGATTCCACACAGTCACAAAAACAAAAAAAAGAGCAGCAGAAACAAAAAAGCAAAATAAATAGCAAAAACAGACAGACCTCAGCATAACACTCAAAATGGAAGTGGCACTCAAAACGGAAACGTGGCACTCAAAGCAGAAGTGTGGCACTCAAAATGGAAGTGTAACACTCAAAACAGAGCACGTTTGGCTTCCAAAAAAAGTTCGCAAACCGGTATACTTACTTCCAGGTTTACAGTGTTTGGGTTCCAAGTTGTATGAGTACTGAGGTGTTTGAGAACCAAGGTACCACTGTAAGTAAATAAATATAGTTACTGTGCCACAGCGAGTCCTGCACTGGCTTCTGAGGCCAATGTATTACTTATTGAAAAGGCCAGTCTTCTTCAGCTCAGTGAGCTTCCAAGGAGGTTTACAAGAATATGAAAGTTAAAACAATCACAGTAAAACAGCAGTAAAACAATAAAACTTTCCCATAAAACAGCAATGGTCTGAAGTAGAAGCTGAAGCCTAAGGGTCAAATGTGGGAGATCAGTTACCAGATCCTTCAAAATCCTCAGTCCCCTCCCTAAGGGCTTGGGGGACACTTAAATTCTGCTGTCCATGAACCAGGTAAGGTAACTACAGTCCCATCAGCTGTACTCCACTGATTTCTACCCAGCAAAATGACAAAAATATGGAAACTGAAAAACAAAGCACTTTAAAGCCAATTGAAGGAAGATCATTTTTATAGTTAGTACCCAAACAACCAATATCAAGATGAAGGTCTACTAGGCTTGCATGTTGAGCATGCTGCATTATGGTAGTGCATCGGGGGCAACTTACAGCCCGTCCCCCGGGAGCAATGCCTCAATACCTTCCGCATGCACTGTGTCAGGAAGATTTTGGGTATCACATGGTAGGATAGTCTCAAAGATGTGTTCTCCCAAGCCTACATTCCCAGCATGTTCACACATGTCATAACTAGGATTCCCACTTAACCATGAAGTTCTTACTGAGTGACTTTGAGCTGGTCACTTATCCCTTATCCTAACCTGCCTGTTACGAGGTTAAAACAGGAGGAGAAGGTGAGAGGAGCCTGTGTACAACCATGATCTCCTTGGAGCGATATACATTTACAATATATATAGATTGGATTTACCTACTGTATATAGAGTACAGTGGTACCTCGGGTTACATACGCTTCAGGTTACAGGCTCCGCTAACCCAGAAATAGTACCTCGGGTTAAGAACTTTGCTTCAGGATGAGAAAAGAAATTGTGCTCCGGCAGTGCAACGGCAGGAGGAGCCCCCCATTAGCTAAAGTGGTGCTTCAGGTTAAGAACAGTTTCAGGTTAAGAACAGACATCCGGAACGAATTAAGTACTTAACCCGAGGTACCACTGTAAATAGATGCAGATCAAATGGCTGCTAGAGGCACAGAAAGAAGAGCCAGTTAAAAGTTGGCAATGCTTCTTTGTCACTTCAGTCCTGCAAGGCGTGACATGCATGGGAACTGTCTTATACAATTGGTCCATCTAGCTCAAAATTGTCTACACTGACTGGCAGCAGCTCTCCAGGATTTCAAAGGGGGAATTTCTCCTTGCCCTACCTGGAGCTGATAGGAACTGAAGCCAAAGCCTCTGTATGCAAGCCATTTGTTCTTCCACAGAACTATGGCTCTTTCTCATGCACAGGAATCTGCCTTTTTTTAAGTCAGACCATTGGTGCATATATCTCAGTTTTGTCTTGATTGACTGGCAGTGACTCTCTAGAGTTCCAGGTACGAGTCTTTCCCAGCCCTACCTGGAATTGGGAATTGAACTGGGCCCCTTCCTGCATGCTTGCAAAGCTTGCTATGAGCCCAGATGTCTCCTTCTGTGCTTTCAGTCTGTGAATTTCCAACCCAGGCCTTTTCATTGTCTTTCTGCAGATCACATCACTGCCAACAATGCCCCCTGTTCCTGTCATAATTTATATTTTGAAGAACATCATTCTTGCAAGTAAGCAGTTGTTTTTCCCCCTAGAACCTGAAGGTGCTAATAGATAGTCCAGCCTAGTTGTGTCATGGTATATTAAGAGTCGTCAGTGTTAGTATTCTCAAGCTGTTTCTATACAGAGTGTTAGTGCTGTGTAACATAAGAGACTCTGACAAACTCTTGTTGAAGTGCATTTAATTGTATGTTAAGTGATTTTTTAAAAAATCAGCTCTACGTCTAACTAGGGGCACACACTCTAATTTTCCCACTGTTAACAATATGCCCATCATTATTACGTGTGTGTGTGTGTGGAGAGCGAGAGCGAGAGCGAGAGCGAGAGAGAGAGAGAGAGAGAGAGAACTTGTACTCTTTGTATCCTTTGGGGTGCAATACACTATGTGCAGGGTTGGTTATACCATTAGGTGGAGTGAGGTTGCTGCCTCAGGTGGCAGATTCTGGTGTGGCGGCGGTGGAAGCAGCAGCAGCCCTGCCCCTCTTCCCTCTTGAGTCCCATATGCTAGCCTCTTGCCCATAAGTTCAATGGGCAATGCTGACTTCAGCATTAAAGTCAGGTACATCAAACTGAGATTTGCAACAGGGAGCAAAATGTCTTGAGGCTGGACCTGACTCTGTGCACAGAGAAGCATTTCATACAATGAGAACTAGATAATCAAAGTACAAAACTTTACCCCCCACCTCCTGGAAATGGATAAAGGCCATTCACTTGTACAGTAGAAGTGCTCACTCGGGGACACTCATGCTCATGGAGAACCTAGCAACGAAGAACTAAGTCTACTCCTATCTTTTATTCTACAGCATTTTATAATAACAAAGTTTGCGATGACACTAACATTTTTTCCCTGAGGAGAGACTGTTCTTTTCTAAATTAAACATTCTTCATTCTTATCACTCACAACTGGTTTATACTGTGGACAGTAAAGGCAATAAAGGCTAGTATCTTCTGAGAAAATTAAAGATACAGTACCATTGTCGTTGACATAGAAAGAACATCTGTCACAAAACATATATAACATATTAACATGTGAAGATAAACATTCATAAATTAACAAAAGCAGATAGAAATCAACACAACAAAGCTAAGTCCTACTTAGAGAAGACCCATTGAAATTAATGGCCATGATGACCAACTTAGGTCCATTCATTTCAATAGGTCTACAGCCTTACTATAGTGTTAACACTGGATACAGCCCATTGCCTCTTACTGGTGTTGTGAGTGCTTGCATAGCGGGGTCTTGTGTCCTGTTTTAAAGTGCGCAGTCTTCTGTTTGAAGTTACAGTCCAAAGAAGAGAAGGGGTGGGGGAGGAGGACTTGAAGCTGTCAACCTCCAGTTAGCACCTGGGCAGCAGTCCGAGGGGATACACAGATCACCTGGACCCAATGCTCTCCATGGTGGTTTGATGCAATGTCTTTCCATTGCAGAGGGAACACTGGTTAGAGTGTTCAACTAGAACCTGGGACACCAGGGTTCAAATCCCCACTCAGCCATGAAGCTCACTAGGTAACCTTGAGCCAGTCACTCAATCTGAGCCTGACCTACCTCACAGGTTGTTGTGAGGATAAAATGCAGAGGAGAAGAACAATGTACACCACCCTCAGCTCATTGAAGGTAGGGTGCAGGGCCGTCTTTACCCGAGGGTGCAAGGGGTGTGGGGCACCCGGGCACTGAATTCTGGGGGGCACCAGATGCCCATGGCTGAAGCTGCCTAAGCTCTTAACTATCTACCTGTTATGAAATAATAAATAATTTTGATCAAGCTAGAAAAACAAAATACACATATACCTAGGTATTACCAAAATGTATACCTACTGTTTCACTAAAGGACTTTCGACTTTGTGGCTCATTTACCAAAGATGCACCACACCAGCAGCAGCAACTGTCATTCACAACGGCGGCACTTCAGACTCAACGACGACATTGTCATTCTCAACTGCACCGTGCACACAAAATTAACTCTTGCATCAAAATATTATGTTACATGTTTTATTGAGCTGTGCTGCTATGTGGCAGCAGGGTCAGCGGCACCTTTGACACGACTGACGTTTCTCCTAAGTAGGAACCTAAACAGTACTTATACTTAAGTATACAACACCACCACATTTAAACTTATAAGTGTAATGTAAATAAATGAGCAAATAAAAAAGTTTGTTTCTTTTTCCTCCCTTCTTTCATAAACAAGAGATAAGGCATAAGCGTAGCTTCTGACATAAACATAATAAAAGTTAATTTGGGGGCTAAACTAAATTTGGGGGCACTGGGCGGATCTTTGTACCCCGGTGATGCATATGCTAAAGACGGCCCTGATAGGGTGGGATATAAATGTAATAAGTAATTGCATCAGTACCAGCTGCCTGTCACCCTGGGTGTAAAGAAACAAAGTGAAAGGATAAACCAGACTCTCTCTCGCACACGTCAATGCTTTATCCAGTTGGAAAAGGTTTATGATTGAACAGCCGCCACTCTTTCATATGGAGGGGGGCAGTTTAAGGGGGGCACTCAAAGACACTTGCACCTGCATCTTGTGGTCTCAGTGTTTAAAGTGAGAATCTCCCCCATCTGTCAATTATAGCCTATACTAAGGACTTTGCATCATAAACCTTCCAAGTCTCCAATACTCTTTTAATAAGGCAGCTAATCCAATAAAGGTGGGGTGCAGAACCTCCAGCCTGAGCCCAAATGCAGCTCTCTCTGTTTTTATTTTCTTATCTTGGGATTCTCCCTTGGCTACATCATTTTTCTACGTCATCAGCCCCACCAACCTTGCTCCCCTCCCTCCTTCAGTGCTTTTGCCTGCCTGGAATGTGCCCTTCAACTGTGATAATACTTCTTGCTTCTCTGGATGCAGATATGTGCATGGTGCTAAAGAAACCTTCTAACTTTTGCATAGTTTAAATAGAGTTTCCTGCACTAAGTGTGGGTAACAGTAATTTCTCTGCCTCTTTTGCCTCCTGCTTCACCCACCACAGACATGTGGCCCCCATGGTAGTGGTGGTCCGTGGGCTGATTTCCCCCCCCCCCATTGTTTATGAAGTCTCTCTGCACCTTTCTACTGCTAGGGAAGTGGGAATAATAATAATTATTATTTATTTATACCCCGTCCATCTGGCTGAGTTTCCCCAGCCACTCTGGGCAGCTTCCAACTGAATATTAAAATCAATACAGCATTAGACATTAAAAACTTCCCTAAAGAGGGCTGCCTTCAGTTGTCTTTTAAAAGTAAAATAGTTGTTTGTTGCCTTGACATCTGCTGGGAGGGCGTTCCACAGGGCAGGTGCCACTACCAAGAAGGCCCTCTGCCTGGTTCCCTGTAGCCTCACTTCTCGCAATGAGGGAACCGCCAGAAGGCCCTCGGCGCTGGATCTCAGTGCCTGGGCTGAACGATGGGGGTGGAGACGCTCCTTCAGGTATACAGGACAGAGGCCGTTTAGGGCTTTAAACCCATATGGGAACCCGTATCAATATTTTAAAGAGCATCAATAGTGTGAGTTTAGGGTGGGGATGGGTATAGGGTCCATGCCCGAGACCCTTCTAATTCCTAGATCTAACAAAGGTTAAAATCTAATGGAGGATTCAATTGTTGAAGTAGCAAGGCTAGCTTCTTGGAGATGGCCCTTTAGTATGAGTTGCTAAGGAAGTGGCTCTGGGTGCCTCCCCTCTTTCAACTGGCTGTTAGTTAGAAGGGCAAAAACCAGAGCTAAGGTGTTTATGAACTATAAGCAGAAGGTGGAAGCCTGTCAGGAAAAGTCATGCTTGATTTCTGTTGGAATCTAAAGCTGTGGCTAAGGGAGAAGCAAGACTTTCTTGGGGTGTTAATGCTGCGAGCCCCTCCATCCTATGCTCAGGTTGTATATATGTGTAAATAAACCATATCTCCTAAACACACCATGGGCTCTGCTATCCCTCATTCCAAGGAAAACAGAATGCTGTGTAAGCACGTGTAACCCCTGGAATATCAAACCACTTGAAGATTATGGTGGTGTGCAACAATACAGTTCAAAAGCTCCTTTAAAGGAATAGTACAGTCATACCTCGGATTGAAGTAGCTTCGGGATAAGTATTTTTGGGTTGTGCGCTGCAGCGACCCGGAAGTAACAGAGCACGTTACTTCCAGGTTTCATTGCTCGCGCATGCGCGGAAGTAGAGAATCGCGACCTGCGCGAACGCAGGTTGCGTTCGCTTCTGTATGCTAACGGGGCTCCGGAATGGATCCCATTCGCATCCAGAGGTACAACTGTAATGGATATACTATTGAAACTGAAATTACACTTAGCCACCATTTATCATGTAATAGCAGAATATTGCATTTAAAATTACTTGAGATATCCATCCTTTGGAAGGACTGCTGTCATTTTTTTTATTTCAATAAAATGGCTTCAATTTCCATTTATCCACATCTTCAACTAGGAAACAGTCTTCAGTCCAGTTGTTCTGCATTTGCCCCTGATGGATCAGAAATCATGCATACAAATTAACTGTTACTAGTGTGAGTTGGTTAAGATTTTAATGAAACTGCAGAGTAAAGATTAATAGTCAAATATAGGGATCTCAACCAATTAAGGATTTTTAGTTGATTCATTATCATGCTTTTAACTGCCAGCAGCCCTAACCATGGCTTAATTATGGTGTCAGTTGTAGGGCAGCTAAAGTTGTGGCTAAGCCAAAATGAGATTTGCAGGCATGACTGATCAGCTGCTTGGCCACACATGCAAATCTTCCCAAGCATGACAATCCATGGCTTGTCAGTGCAAGCAAAAGTACTTTACCTGATATCAAGTGATTGACAGGTGGGCAACCCCAACACCTGTAAAACATGTCCCACAGAGTGTGGGGAAGGTAAGGCTGCTAGGACCTAGGATTCACAGACCATTCACCACTGGTTTCACATAAAGAGGAAACACACCCTGTATCATCAGTGGTTCCCTATGGCTGCATGTTGCAAGTAAACATTGGTAAGCTACAATGCTATGCACGCTGACCTAGAAATAAGCCCCACTGACCTTGCTTGTTGTGCATAGGATTGCACCAGAAGGCTAGCAGGCTTCAGGGGAAGCTTGCTTGCTCTTATCTTATCCTATGGTCCAGGGTACTAGGAGTCCCCAGGACACAATTTCTAATACCATTTCCTGCTAATCAGTGGCAATGGCCCTGATTTAGGAGCCTCAGTACAACTGCAGTAAAGTAATGAAGAAAATAGGGAGAAGTTCACTGATTCAGGGAAGCCTTTTTCTTAATTCTTAATTGCAAACTTACAGCACTATGTTGTCATGAAACTGAAGTTTATTCTTTGGCACCAGTTGCCCAATGAAATTTTGCAGAGGCAATTATAGCTGAGCTTCCTGAAAGGGCAAGAAAACTGAAACACAGAGGTTAAGGAACCTTCCCAAAATTCACACAGTAGAACAAGTGTGGGCCTGAGCTCCTCTGTTGTGACATGAAACTGAGAAACACCACTTCTTCATCCCTGAATTCATTACCCGGTAATGAGAATACGTATATTACAGATGCAGCCTCCCACTGCCTCCCACTGCCTCCTTTAAATTGGTTATATTATCAGGCAAGTAGAACAACAGGTTCATAGAGTTCACAAATCCAGCAGCTGAATTAAAGGCTTCCACTTAAAGCCTATGGACTGCCTCTTGTGATGTAATAAGTTTGCTTATTAACATTTCTGATGCGTAATTATGTGCCTTTCAATCATGTTGCTGGCCTGCATATCCAGCTAAAGAAATGTGGAGGCAGGGAGATAGAGAGACAAGCAGCAGGGAGCTAATACTGAATTTGGTACATGTGTTAAGCAACAAACTACTCAAGGGATTCATCTGTTTATGTGTGACAGGGAGCTTTCTGAGAATATTAAAAAAACTACGGATGATGCTCAATGGCCATTCACGTGTAGGAAGTGTTACTACTCTCTCAGGGTACTTAAGGTGGGGTAGGGGGGTGGGGACTGGACATCTCTGGAGTAGCACTGTGCTAAATTAAATAAATAGTTCTCAGCCCAGGAGGGGCTGGGGAAAACACACAGTAATCTCGCTCAGTATCATTTGCATCTCCTGGGCTCTCAGTCCCATTATCCCTGACTACTGGCCATGCTGGCTGGGGCTGATGGAAGGAGCAATCCAATAACCTCCAGAGCATACCATGTTGGCTACCCTTGGAATACACTGACTGGCAGCAGCTATCCAGTGTTTCAGACAGGAGTCTTTTTCAACCTTACCTAGATATGCCAGGGGTTGTATTTGGGACCTTTTGCATGCTTAGTATGTTCTCTACCACAGAGCTACATTCTGCTTCATTGCATTGGGGTTAGAAAGATACTGCTACCCTGCTGACTTATTGCAGCACATCCCATTAGAGCATCTTGAGCTGAGTTGGGACAAGTGTTTTCTGCATGGCAAGTAGTAGCAGAATTTCTTTTTAATGAAGGGCCCTTTTCCCAAAACGCTTCCCAGTTACAGCTTTTCAGGTCTGTGTGTCAGGTATACTCTCTGCATCAATTATCCAGAAAGGGCAGAATATATTTGCTTTTTTAAAAAAGCTGTGCTTTTCTGTTCAGCCTGCTAGTGCACTCTTGTTATTTCTTTCCTCAGCAACGAGCTTCTGCAGCTACAAACATTTCTTGTCTTCTGGCTAAAGAGATGTCATCTAGGAGGTTCAGATCCAGCTTGTGCAACTCAGGGAAAATAAGGAAATAATACTTCAGCAGAGGATTAGCTACTTTTGACAGAGATGTCTCTGTACAGTTTATGAATGGCTGATAGGGTGTCATGGAACGTTCACAAACAATTCATTCTGGTCAGCAACAAAATGTTCACACTGGTGAAACGTTGTGGTGCCCCCTACCCCGATCCAGTTTTACCTGCAGCAATTGCATGTTGATTGCCCTCTTAAAAGACAAAGTCCAGCAACTGGAGGAACGTGTGGCTACGCTCCAAAGAATTAGAGAGCTGGAGCTCTTCTTGGAAGCAACAGAGCACACCATCTCCACCAAGGAGGAGACAGGGGACTCCCCTGAGAAGGAGGCTAGTTCACCAACACAGGAGCCAGATATATGGAGAAACGTGACTCAAAGAAGTAGGAGGCCCAGGGTTCGCTCTGATTGTTTAGAAATACACAATCGCTTTGAGGTCCTCTCCCCTAGAATGGAAGACGAAGAGCAGACTCCATTTGAGGATCTCTCCCTCGTTACAGTCGATCAGGTATATGAAGACGAGCAGCAAAGTCAGTCCTCAGGGAATGTGCAGGCGACCTTGGAACGGACAGATCACGGAAGAACCCCGACCAAACCTAAGAGGAGGCGTGTAGTGGTGATAGGGGATTCCCTACTGAGGGGAACAGAAGCAGTGATCTGTGGGCCTGACAAGATGTCTCGGGAAGTGTGCTGTCTCCCCGGGGCTAAGATCCAAGATGTAACTGAACGACTGCAAGGAATCATAAAACCCACTGACAAATACCCCTTCCTCTTGGTTCATGTGGGAACCAATGACACTGCAAGCAATAGCCTCCAGAAGATCAAAAGAGACTATGAGGCTCTGGGCAGGAAATTGAAGCAATTAAATGCACAAATTGTCATCTCATCTGTCCTCCCAGTTGAACGTCGTGGCCCAGGGAGAGAGAGAAGAATAGTGGAGGTGAACAGCTGGCTTCGCAAATGGTGTAAACAGGAACGGTTTGGATTCTTAGATCACGGACTGCAGTTTCTTGAAGATGGACTTCTGGCAAGAGATGGGCTGCACCTCACAACGGTTGGGAGGAATGTTTTTGCCAAAAATCTCAGAAACCTCATCAGGAGGGCTTTAAACTGACTAATGTGGGGGAGGAAGACAGTGCTCCTGAAGGTAGGAGTCTATCAATTGATGAAGATGATCATCCAAATGTCATAGACCAAATGGAGCAAACAGCATGCAGACCTAGTGGTGGGAGGAAAAAATCCTTAAATAAGAGACACGGGGGAATGATTAATGGACTTCAATGTCTGTACACTAATGCGCAAAGCATGGGTAATAAACAAAATGAGCTTGAGCTCTTGGTACAGCAAACTAAATATGACATAATAGGCATCACTGAAACCTGGTGGGATAAGTCCCACGACTGGAATGTAATAATGGAGGGTTACAATCTATTTCAGAGAAACAGACCAGACAAGAAAGGAGGAGGAGTGGCATTATATGTCAGGGATGTGTATACCTGTGAAGAGATCCAAGATTTAGAACCTCAAAGCCAAAGTGAGAGCATTTGGGTCAAAATTAAGGGAGAGATGAATAACAGGGACCTCATTGTGGGAGTTTACTATAGATCCCCAAGCCAAACGGAGGACATAGATGATGCCTTCCTGGAACAGATGGCCAAGCATGCAAAAGGAAGGGAGATAGTAGTAATGGGGGACTTCAATTACCCGGATATTTGCTGGATGTCAAACTCAGCCAAGAGCATAAGGTCAAACAGATTCCTCACTGGCCTTGCAGACAACTTCGTTGTCCAGAAAGTGGGAGAAGCAACAAGAGGAACAGCCATTTTAGATCTGGTCCTAACCAATGTTGATGACCTGGTTAGTGGGGTAGAAGTGGAAGGATCATTAGGCACGAGTGATCATGCTCTTCTGAAGTTTACTATACAGCGGAAAGGAGCAACCAAGCATACTAGGACTCAATTTCTTGACTTTAAGAAAGCCGACTTCATAAAACTTAGGGAAGTGCTGGGTGAGATCCCATGGACAGTAATATTAAAAGGAAAGGGAGTTCATGATGGCTTGGAGTTTGTTAAGAGGGAAATAGTAAAAGCACAACTTCAGGCAATACCAATGAGACGGAAACATGGAAGGTGCCTAAAGAAGCCAGGGTGGCTATCTAAAGAACTTTTAACTGAGTTAAGATTAAAAAAGGATGTGTACAAAAAATGGAAAAGGGGGGAAACCACCAAAGAGGAATTCAAACAAATAGCCAGCACGTGTAGACACAAAGTCAGAAAAGCTAAAGCACAGAATGAACTCAGGCTTGCTAGAGAGGTTAAAAACAACAAAAAAGGCTTTTATGGGTATGTTCGTAGCAAAAGGAAGAACAAAGAAACAGTGGGATCACTCAGAGGAGAAGATGGTGAAATGCAAACAGGGGACACAGAAAGGGCTGAACTCCTCAATGCCTTCTTTGCCTCAGTCTTCTCCGATAAAGAAAACAATGCCCGACCTGAAGAATTTGGAGCAAATGATTCAGCAGAGGAAATACAGCCCAGAATAACTAAGGAGATAGTACAAGAATACTTGGCTAGTTTAGATGTATTCAAGTCTCCAGGGCCAGATGAACTGCATCCAAGAGTATTAAAAGAACTGGCAGATGTGATCTCAGAACCACTGGCAGTCATCTTCGAGAATTCCTGGAGAACAGGCGAAGTCCCGGCAGACTGGAGGAGGGCAAATGTTGTCCCTATTTTCAAAAAGGGGAAAAGAGAGGACCCAAATAATTACCGCCCAGTCAGTCTGACATCAATACCAGGGAAGATTCTGGAGCAGATCATTAAGCAAACAGTCTGTGAGCACCTAGAAAGGAATGCTGTGATCACCAATAGTCAGCATGGATTTCTGAAAAATAAGTCATGTCAGACTAACCTGATTTCGTTTTTTGACAGAATTACAAGCCTGGTAGATGAAGGGAACGCAGTGGATGTAGCCTACCTTGATTTCAGCAAGGCATTTGACAAGGTGCCCCATGATATTCTTGTAAAGAAGCTGGTAAAATGCGGTCTTGACTATGCTACCACTCAGTGGATTTGTAACTGGCTGACTGACTGAACCCAAAGGGTGCTCATCAATGGTTCCTCTTCATCCTGGAGAAGAGTGACTAGTGGGGTGCCACAGGGTTCTGTCTTGGGCCCGGTCTTATTCAACATCTTTATCAACGACTTGGATGATGGACTCAAGGGCATCCTGATCAAATTTGCAGATGACACCAAACTGGGAGGGGTGGCTAACACCCCAGAGGACAGGATCACACTTCAAAACGACCTTGACAGATTAGAGAACTGGGCCAAAACAAACAAGATGAATTTTAATAGGGAGAAATGTAAAGTATTGCACTTGGGCAAAAAAAATGAGAGGCACAAATACAAGATGGGTGACACCTGGCTTGAGAGCAGTACATGTGAAAAGGATCTAGGAGTCTTGGTTGACCACAAACTTGACATGAGCCAACAGTGTGACGCGGCAGCTAAAAAAGCCAATGCAATTCTGGGCTGCATCAATAGGAGTATTGCATCTAGATCAAGGGAAGTAATAGTGCCACTGTATTCTGCTCTGGTCAGACCTCACCTAGAGTACTGTGTCCAGTTCTGGGCACCACAGTTCAAGAAGGACACTGACAAACTGGAACGTGTCCAGAGGAGGGCAACCAAAATGGTCAAAGGCCTGGAAACGATGCCTTATGAGGAACGGCTAAGGGAGCTGGGCATGTTTAGCCTGGAGAAGAGGAGGTTAAGGGGTGATATGATAGCCATGTTCAAATATATAAAAGGATGTCACATAGAGGAGGGAGAAAGGTTGTTTTCTGCTGCTCCAGAGAAGCGGACACGGAGCAATGGTTCCAAACTACAAGAAAAAAGATTCCACCTAAACATTAGGAAGAACTTCCTGACAGTAAGAGCTGTTCGACAGTGGAATTTGCTGCCAAGGAGTGTGGTGGAGTCTCCTTCTTTGGAGGTCTTTAAGCAGAGGCTTGACAACCATATGTCAGGAGTGCTCTGATGGTGTTTCCTGCTTGGCAGGGGGTTGGACTCGATGGCCCTTGTGGTCTCTTCCAACTCTATGATTCTATGATTCTATGATCCTCTGGAAAAGCTGGCCCCTCTGCCTTGTAATGACTGTAAATTATCCAAATTATTCCAGTCTCACAGAGGACACAGTCCACTGTAATTTAACATGACTGCATTAAAGAACAGGCCTTTGGGCTTTCAGCAGTGCTGCATCTGAGGCATAAGTGTAGTCTAGGGAGGTCGGGGAGGGGCAGCTGCCCAGCCCCTAAATAAATAAAGATACATAGCTAACTCAGATTCTGCCCCCCTAACAAAAGGGCCTGCCCTCCTAAGAAAAATCCTGGCTACAGCTATGACTGAGGCAGTGGGTCTCCATTAGGGTTTTCCCAGCTCTTTCTCCCACCCACTGGAGCAATCAAACCCTGCTAGCCTCAACATCATCCATTTGTCTTTGGACCAGGCCCTTGTTGCAGCACCCAATAGCCATGGCACAGATAGGAAAGCAGCATATACATATGGACAGGCAACTTGTAACTTCTGCACATTTAACTTGTGGCATTCAGATTTACAAGCTTGCCCATTTTTATTTTTACTAAAAAGGGAGCAGAAACTGGGCAGGCATCTGGGGGGGGGGGGAGACTTTGGCAACCCCACCGCCATTGAACCCGATGTGTTTTGACTATATGGGATTTTAGCTTTAGGTGCTATCCCCAGGGTAAGCTGAGAGTCGCCTGTACACAATGAGTGTGGCAACCATTTTATTTAAGAAGGTAAGTGCACCTCAGCAAATATTTGAATAATGATGTAGTGTTTAGGTCAACACAGAGACTGAGTCTAAATACATACACTTGAACCACTGTAGTGCAGTGATTGCAACAGCCTTTCCCAACCTGGTGCTTTCCAGATGTTTTGGACTACAATTCCCATCAGCTACAGCCAGCATAGAGACTTTGTTTCAAATCCCTACTCACTCAGCCATGTATCGCTAAGTGAGTAGGGGTTTGAAACAAGGGCCAACCATCATCTCTCTGCCTAGTCCACCTCACAGGCTTGGTGTGAAGATAAAATGGGAAAGTAACTTAAGACTAGGGCATTTGATGTGTTCAAATGGCATTCTACAATGAAGACAAATTATAGAATTGACTAGGGTTGCCATATTCCCAAAAGCTGTCGAGCTTTTTAAAAAAATAAAAAAATAAAAAAATTCCTTCCAGTAGCACCTTAAAGACCAACTGAGTTAGTTCTAGGTATGAGCTTTCGTGTGCATGCACACTTCTTCAGATACACTGAAACAGAAGTCACCGGACCTTTCTATATAGTGAGAAGGTGGGGAGGGGTATTACTCAGAAGGGTGGTGGGAATGGGTGATTGGCAGATAGCTGCGATGAGCCTGTTGACGACTCTTAACGACTGCAATAGGTCTAACAGGAAAAAGCAAGGGGTGAGAAGGTGAAAAATGGCTTTGTCATGTATAATGAGATAAGAATCCAATGTCTTTGTTCAAACCAGGTCTCTCCATAGTTTTAAGTTTGGTGATAAGTTGCAATTCAGCAGCTTCTCTTTCCAGTCTATTTCTGAAATTCCTTTGTAATAGAACAGCTACTTTGAGATCTTGTATAGAATGTCCTGGGAGATTGAAGTGTTCTCCTACTGGTTTTTCTGTCTTGTGGTTCCTGATGTCGGATTTATGTCCGTTTATTCTTTGGCGTAAGGTCTGGCCTGTTTGTCCAATATAGAGAGCTGAAGGACACTGTTGGCATTTTATGGCATACACAATGTTAGACGATGAGCAATTAAATAGTCCCAAGATGGTATGTGTGATGTTGTTGGGGCCAGTAATGGTGTTGTCCGGGTGTATGTGGCAGCAAAGTTGGCATCTGGGTTTATTGCAGGCTCTGGTGCCAGTGTCCGTGTTAAGTCTGGTTATAGCATTATTGTGGGTTAGGAGTTGTTTAAGATTGGGGGGCTGTCTGGAAGCAATGAAAGGTCTTCCTCCCAGAGCTTGAGAAAGAGAACTGTCATTGTCCAGGAGAGGTTGTAGATCTCTGATGATGCGTTGTACTGTTTTAACTTGGGAGCTGTATGTGATGACTAGAGGTGTTCTGTTATTTTCTTTTTTGGGTCTGTCTTGCAGCAAGTTCTCTCTGGGTATCAGTCTGGCTCTGTTGATCTGTTGTCTAACTTCATCTGCTGGGTATTTTAGTTCTAAAAAGGTTTGCTGTAGATCTCTTAGGTGAGAGTCTCTGTCTGTAGAATTGGAGCAGATGCGGCTGTAACGTAGTGCCTGGCTATATACAATGGACTGTTTGGTATGTTTGGGATGGTAGCTAGAGGCATGTAGATATGTTTGTCGGTCAGTTGGTTTACGGTATAAGGTGGTGTCTATGCGCCCATCCTGTATTTTTATAGTAGTGTCCAAAAAATGTATTTCTTGCATAGATTGATTCATTGTTAGGTTGATGGTGGGGTGAAAATCATTGAATTTCTGGTGGAAGGTGTCCAGGGTCTGTTGACCATGTGTCCAGATGATAAAAAAATATCATCAATGTATCGCAGGTACAAGAGAGGTTTGAGTGGGTAGGAGTTTAGGAAACGTTGTTCTAAATCCGCCATGAAGATGTTGGCATACTGTGGGGCCATGCGGGTGCCCATTGCTGTGCCGCTGATCTGAAGGAACAGGTCATCACCGAATTTGAAGTTGTTGTGGGTAAGGACAAATTGGCAGAGTTTGGTAGCAAAGTCCGCTGTGGTTTTATCTGAAATGGTATTCCTTATAGCTTGTAAACCATCGTTATGTGGGATGTTGGTATACAGAGATTCCACATCCATAGTAGCTAGTATAGTATTGTTGGGAAGATTATTTAAAGATTGTATTTTCCTCAGAAAATCTGTGGTGTCACGTACATAGCTGGGAGCACTGATGGCATATGGTTTCAGAACAGAGTCCATATAACCGGAGACACCCACTGTAATAGTGCCAATACCTGAAATGATGGGGCGTCCTGGATTTCCTGGTTTGTGTATTTTAGGTAGAAGATAGAAAGTTCCTGGTCGAGGTTCTGTTGGTGTGTTTGTGAGGATCTGTTCTTGGATGTGTGGGGGTAGCTCCTTAACAATCTTGTTCAGTTCTTTTTTGTATTCTTGTGTGGGGTCTGAGTCCAATTTTATGTAAAAGGCGGTATTGGAAAGTTGTCTGTGAGCCTCCTGAATGTAGTCAGTTTTGTTCATGATGACGACCGCTCCACCTTTGTCCGCTTCTTTAATTATAATGTCTGGGTTGTTTCTGAGATTATCTATGGCTCTCCTTTCGGCATGGTTTAGATTTTGTTGTAAGCGATGGTGTTTTCTGGTCACATCTGTTTGGATTCTGTGGCGGAAGCAGTCAATGTACAAGTCCAGTGTGGTGTTGCGTCCATTAGGAGGGGTCCATGTGGAGTCCCTTTTTGTGTAACACTTTTTCGGTGGTAGTTGGTGGTCAGTGTTCTGTTGGGAGGGTGGTTGTTGTTCTGCAGTGGGTTGTGAAGTTGTTGCTTGTTCTGCTTTGTCTTGTTGTTGTGTGTGTTGAAAATACTCCTTCAGGCGTAAACGGCGGAAAAATGCTTCCAAGTCCCCACAGAACTGAATCATGTCTGGGGATTTGGCAGGGCAGAATGACAGTCCACGTGAAAGGACTGATTCCTCAGCTGGGCTGAGTGCTTGCTGTGAGAGATTGACAATATTGTTGATCTTGTTTTGATTAGTAGCCTGTAGGTTGGAAAGGTTAGAGAGTTTCTTGTTTTTCTGTTTCTTCAGTAGCTCCAGTTGAGAGTGGTAAATGTTCTGTTTTTCCTTTTGGAACTCTTGCCAAGCTTGGTGGTTCCTGATAGAGTTGTCCAATACAAGGAGTTCCTCCTTTATTAGCTTCTGTTTAGAGTAGAGAACGCTGATCAGATGTTTGAGCAGCTTCTTAGAGAAAGTGCTGCATAGTTTTCTTGCATATTCAGTGGGATACGTGGATTGTAGAGGGTTCTTAATTCTAAGACCCTTGGGTATAATGTCCAGGTTCTTGCATTTAGTAAGAAAGAAGATATCAGTCTGTACCTGTGCAAGTTTCTTGGTGAGGTTGATGGACTTCCATTTCATGCGGCTCAATGTGGTGCCTTCCATAGTTCCAGTTACAGATAGGTAGCCGTGTTGGTCTGCCATGGTCAAAACAAAATAAAATAAAAAAATTCCTTCCAGTAGCACCTTAAAGACCAACTGAGTTAGTTCTAGGTATGAGCTTTCGTGTGCATGCACACTTCTTCAGATACACTGAAACAGAAGTCACCGGACCTTTCTATATAGTGAGAAGGTGGGGAGGGGTATTACTCAGAAGGGTGGTGGGAATGGGTGATTGGCAGATAGCTGCGATGAGCCTGTTGACGACTCTTAACGACTGCAATAGGTCTAACAGGAAAAAGCAAGGGGTGAGAAGGTGAAAAATGGCTTTGTCATGTATAATGAGATAAGAATCCAATGTCTTTGTTCAAACCAGGTCTCTCCATAGTTTTAAGTTTGGTGATAAGTTGCAATTCAGCAGCTTCTCTTTCCAGTCTATTTCTGAAATTCCTTTGTAATAGAACAGCTACTTTGAGATCTTGTATAGAATGTCCTGGGAGATTGAAGTGTTCTCCTACTGGTTTTTCTGTCTTGTGGTTCCTGATGTCGGATTTATGTCATATACAAGATCCCACATAAGAATGGTTTACAAGCTATAAGGAATACCATTTCAGATAAAACCACAGCGGACTTTGCTACCAAACTCTGCCAATTTGTCCTTACCCACAACAACTTCAAATTCGGTGATGACCTGTTCCTTCAGATCAGCGGCACAGCAATGGGCACCCGCATGGCCCCACAGTATGCCAACATCTTCATGGCGGATTTAGAACAACGTTTCCTAAACTCCTACCCACTCAAACCTCTCTTGTACCTGCGATACATTGATGATATTTTTTTATCATCTGGACACATGGTCAACAGACCCTGGACACCTTCCACCAGAAATTCAATGATTTTCACCCCACCATCAACCTAACAATGAATCAATCTATGCAAGAAATACATTTTTTGGACACTACTATAAAAATACAGGATGGGCGCATAGACACCACCTTATACCGTAAACCAACTGACCGACAAACATATCTACATGCCTCTAGCTACCATCCCAAACATACCAAACAGTCCATTGTATATAGCCAGGCACTACGTTACAGCCGCATCTGCTCCAATTCTACAGACAGAGACTCTCACCTAAGAGATCTACAGCAAACCTTTTTAGAACTAAAATACCCAGCAGATGAAGTTAGACAACAGATCAACAGAGCCAGACTGATACCCAGAGAGAACTTGCTGCAAGACAGACCCAAAAAAGAAAATAACAGAACACCTCTAGTCATCACATACAGCTCCCAAGTTAAAACAGTACAACGCATCATCAGAGATCTACAACCTCTCCTGGACAATGACAGTTCTCTTTCTCAAGCTCTGGGAGGAAGACCTTTCATTGCTTCCAGACAGCCCCCCAATCTTAAACAACTCCTAACCCACAATAATGCTATAACCAGACTTAACACGGACACTGGCACCAGAGCCTGCAATAAACCCAGATGCCAACTTTGCTGCCACATACACCCGGACAACACCATTACTGGCCCCAACAACATCACACATACCATCTTGGGACTATTTAATTGCTCATCGTCTAACATTGTGTATGCCATAAAATGCCAACAGTGTCCTTCAGCTCTCTATATTGGACAAACAGGCCAGACCTTACGCCAAAGAATAAACGGACATAAATCCGACATCAGGAACCACAAGACAGAAAAACCAGTAGGAGAACACTTCAATCTCCCAGGACATTCTATACAAGATCTCAAAGTAGCTGTTCTATTACAAAGGAATTTCAGAAATAGACTGGAAAGAGAAGCTGCTGAATTGCAACTTATCACCAAACTTAAAACTATGGAGAGACCTGGTTTGAACAAAGACATTGGATTCTTATCTCATTATACATGACAAAGCCATTTTTCACCTTCTCACCCCTTGCTTTTTCCTGTTAGACCTATTGCAGTCGTTAAGAGTCGTCAACAGGCTCATCGCAGCTATCTGCCAATCACCCATTCCCACCACCCTTCTGAGTAATACCCCTCCCCACCTTCTCACTATATAGAAAGGTCCGGTGACTTCTGTTTCAGTGTATCTGAAGAAGTGTGCATGCACACGAAAGCTCATACCTAGAACTAACTCAGTTGGTCTTTAAGGTGCTACTGGAAGGAATTTTTTTATTTTATTTTGTTTTGACCATGGCAGACCAACACGGCTACCTATCTGTAACTGGAGCTTTTAAAAATTAATTTAACCCCCGTTGCTGGTTTTCCAGGACACTTGCCCAATTTCTAAAAAATAATCCAGGATGCCATTTTTGGCGGCAAATTCCCAGATATGTCCTGGAAAATCAGGACATATGACAGCTCTAGAATTGACTCTCTCCAGCAAAACAGAATTAGATATATTCTTCTGGAACGTCAAAGGGAGGGAAGGCTCTTCTTCCCCCTTGTTTTGAAGGACACTGAACTGGATTCTCACTGCACAATCATTTATGTTTCCAACTAGGCAAGGGAAAGATAAAGATGTCGAAAATGATTTGCCTTTAATTTGGAAAGGCCACTTCCTGCTCAGCTGTTAAGGGCTTTGCTGTTGAGAACATCCCTGAATCTGGGCCATGTGGCTGTTCACACATTTCCCAAAAAAGAGGAGATGCATTATTGTACATCAATAAATAAATAAAAATGAGAGGACACTACATAAAATTTGCTAGGCTAATGTATATGCCTAGATGCGGATTTAGAAATTACTATATGTTAAAAACAAATGCAATGTATTCTAGCCAGGAAGATGGTGACCAGGTGAGCTGTGTGTCTGCTCAGCCTGCTGTGTTCATTAGGTGTTCATTAGTAGGTGTAAAAGGACTGGACTATAACTTTTGCGTGTAGGTTGGTTTGAGGACTATGGAGTTAGCCTGTTAAACTTTGACCTGCCTGGAGATCAAATTGGAAGGTGATGGGATCACTCACATGGCAGGATTGCATATAGGCAATGCCTATAGTTGGGAATCAAGACCCTCATACTTCCATGAGTCTTGTGCATTGAGAAGACTTGGGTATCTACTTCATAATGCTTTTAAATTACCGTATTTTTCCGTCTATAAGACACCCCCATGTATAAGACCCCCCCAATTTTGGGGGACTCAATTTTAAGAAAATGAGCGGAGATGGCCCAAAGCTGTTGAGCTTCTCCCCCTCCCCCATGCCACTATCCATGTATTGGACGACCCCAGGTTTTTGTTGTTTTTAAAAAAATAATTTTTATTGATTTTCTTTTCTCATAACAAATATCCAATATCATTACTTAACATTCATTTTCCAATTTTCCCCCTCCCTGCGACTTCCCCCAACTTCCATTTCTGGTTTATTACATCAAATGTTACATTCTGCTGTTTGTACATAATTCTATGTTATCACCTGTTATATTTCTTGTTCTCTGTAAATAAAATTGTAAATGTTCATTTTAATCCTGCCAACTAGTCCATTTTTTGTTGTTGTTTCTGCAAATAAGTTGTAAAAGGTTCCCATTCTTTCCCAAAGTCACTGTTGTCCTTTTCATGCAGTTTATCCATTAACTTTGCTAACTCTGCATATTTCATCAGCTTTTCTTGCCATTGTGTTTTTTTTTTTATGGTATTTCTTCCAGTCTTCCAATTCTGTGCTATTAAAATTCTTGCTGCTGTTGTAGCATACATAAATAATGTCTGATTTTCTTTTGGCAATTCTTGTCCTAAAATACCCAACAGAAAAGCTTTTGGTTTTTTAACAAAGGTTATTTTAAACATATTTTTTTTCAGTTTATTGTATATCATTTCCCCATTTTTTTTTATGATCTTGCAATCCCACCACATATGGTAAAATATAACTTCCCCTTCTTTACATCTCCAACAGTTCTTTCATTCTGTTTTATACATTTTTGCCACGTCTAGGCACAGCAGCAGAGCAATCACACCATACTCCAGATGATGGTGTGAGCAGTCTCCTTAGCTGACATAAGTGAAAGGATCCTATTTAGGACTTTAAAGCTAATAACCAGCACTTGAATTCAAGCCAGTGATGTTTGTATAAAATAGGAATCATGTACTCCAAATAAAAGGGCCTCCAGCTAAAGTTTTTGAATGCATTTCAAATGCAGTCCTACACTGAGCACATTGCAGTCATCCTGCCTTGCTGCAAGACATGCGTGGCTGTTGCCATGTCTGACTTTTCCAGAGATGCTCAGGTGCAGTTGAAGTACCAGCCACAACTGAGCAGAAGCTTCCCTGCCTTTGACATTGACTGGGCACCCAGGAATAAAACAGGATAGAGGAGTACCCCACAAACATCAAACATTCCCCCTCCCCCAAAAAGGAGCAGACCTCTTTCTAAAACAAGCTTTATTACATCCTTCTCTCTGGATTAGGTGTCACATTGGCTGAGGCTTCAACCCTATACATGGATTGATTGATTTAATGCATATCCTGCTCTTCCTTCCAAATCAGATCTGGGTAGCAAACAAGTGGTGATAAAACAAGAAAATCATGCTAAAAGCAATTCCAATACAAGGTGCAAAGTAAGAAAGATTTCAAAAGGTTTGTTGACAAAGTAAGGTCCTCAGTAGGCACTAAAAAGAGAACAGAAATGGTGCCTGACTAATATTCACAGGGTGGGCCCAATACATTTTGGCACCTGAGGTGAATCACAAAATGGCACCCCCTCCTTGCCTGGGCAAAAGGGTTGAATGAAGATCTACAACATGAATGGGGAGGGGAGAAAGAGAGATAAAGATCAATATTGGGATTTGCTGCCCCTGTGGACCCTGTCGCCTGAGGTGGTCACCTCACCTTGCCTTATGGGTGGGGCACCCTGTTTGCAAGTTTGCCAGTGATTTTGCAGCTCATCTTAGCTGCATGCCATACACGCTAACTGATTAACAGCCTCTACTCTCTGTAAAGCATTGACCCTATTTTGCTTTGGGGGTGGATAAGATTATGGTTCTCTAGAAGCTGGTTCTCCCAGTGGGGGAGCTAACTATGCATCCTGACTCTAGTGCTCATGTATGTACATGATACACATAGCCTATGTAGCATAGGGTTAGAAATCCTTCCCTTCCCTTTCCCCTCCCCCACTTATCTTTTGTTTATTTGACAAATTTCTATACTGTCATACCTCAGGTTAAAGACGCTTCAGGTTGAGCCTTTTCAGGTTGCGTCCCGCAGCGACCCGGAAGTACCGGAAAGGGTTACTTCCGGGTTTCGCCACTTGCGCATGCACAGACACTCAAAATGACGTCACGCGCATGTGCAGAAGCAGCAAATTGCGACCTGTGCATGCGCAAACGAGGGTTGCATTCTGCTCAGGTTGTGAACGGGGCTCTGGAACGGATCCTGTTCGCAACCAGAGGTACCACTGTACTTCAGCTATGTTTTCAGGACAGTTTAAAAAGTAACATCATCATCATCATTATTAGCAACATTATATGAGGCCACTGAGTAACATTTTCAGTTATGATGACGGTTCCTTCTGCTGCCAAAGTTTAGGGGATAATGTCCTTTTTTATGTAGTCAAAAAGGTGCAATACAGGCAACTCCCTATTTACACACAATTGGCATGTGCATGGCCATGGGCATACACACATTCTGCTGACACAAGCAGTGCCTCAGAATCCAACCCCCTCATAAATGGGAAGTTGCCTGTAATTCTTTAACAAAGAACACCCCTAAAGCAGCTGGTTTAGGACTGAGCATTAGTGTCTACTGTGTTTGTTATCCACCATCAATCTGTCAAATCCCATTTTTATTTATGAGTATTTCTTTTTTATAATTATTTACATCCTCCCCTTCGGGACATAAATCTGATCCTGGCAGGTTATGCATAACATCAATGCACATTAAAACACACACATATACCAATTTTGAAAAAAGGGAAAAAATATGCAAATTTATCACCCCACCGCTCTCTCCTCCCACCTCTCTTACCCTTCAACCCTCTACTAGATACATTGACTTACACTGAACATAACTAAGAGACTCTATGATCTAAAGAGAGAGGGAGATTGCACATTCTTTTGTAATTCAAAAAAATCTTTAATAAAAATTATTTCAACACACACACACATAAATATCATAAGCAGTATCATGTGCCTAGGTTTTTTTTTATTTATTGACTTACATTTATATCCTACCTTTCTTCCATCACAGAACCCATGGAAGTATCCATGCAGAAGTACCTCCTTTCTAGACCCTGACCAAACCCAGACCCACTTAGATTCAGCAAGTTGGTGGCCTCATGCACCTTCAGACCATACCCTAGAACAGGCATAGGCAAACTTGGCCCTCCAGATGTTTTGGGACTACAACTTCCATCATCCCTAGCTAACAGGACCAGTGGTCAGGGATGCCTATGTCTGCTCTAGAACCATAGAAAGCTCATAAACACTCTTGTTCAATGCTGGCTGATATTCACAAACATACTGCCTCGGATCCTTTTCTTCCTGTAATTGTATCTTACTGATTTTTAGGAACTGCACCCCCCCAAGCAAAAAAAAATCTGATGTCTTAAATACTTCTGCCTCTGATCCCTGTGATAGTATACAGCCATAACTAGCAGCCAGTAATATCCTCATCCTCTGTGAATTTATCTAATCCCCCTTTAAAGCCATTCAAGTTGGTGGTCATCACTACATCTTATAGAAGTGAATTCTATAGTTGTTTGTTGTTGTACATAAAAAAAATTATGTACTCTGTGAATCATAGAACCATAGAAGGGGCCCCAAATGTCCACTAGTCCAATCCCCTGCAATGCAGGAATATCAACCAAAGTATCCCTGTCAGATGAGTCTACCACATGTCAAGGGAGTCTGTTCCACTGTCAAACAGCTCTTACTATCAGAAAGTTCTTCCTGATGATTGGTATGAATCTCCTTTCTTGTAACTTGAAGTCATTGGTTTGGGTCCTATCCTTCAACAGGGTGGGTGGGGGGGTTGCAGTGATTTTTAGGAAGTCATTAGTTTGCACCAGCTGTCCTATTGGGAAGACCCGGTTTTCTGAGTGCATGTTCTGGAAACTGGGCAATAGGGGCAGTACAGGATTCCTTTTGGTGTACCGACCTCCCCGCTGCACCAAGGATTCCCTGCCCGAGCTGCTTCAGGTCGTGGCAGATGTGCTCCTGGAGACACCTAGTTTGGTTGTCCATGGGGATTTTAACATCCATGCCAACACGACCTTACAAGGGGCTGCTTGGGACTTTGTGGAAAGCATGGCCTCCATGGGGCTGTCCCTGAATAAGTCTGGCCCAACCCATAGCCGCAGACATGCCTTGGACCTGGTGTTCACCTTTATGGATGTTGGTGATCTGACATTAAGTAAAAGTGAAACAAAAGAAGTGCCATGGTCAGATCCCTTCCTGGTGCAATTGGACTTCTCCGCGACCCTTCCCCTATGCAGGGAGGTGGGACCGATTTGGATGGTCCGCACCCACCACTTAATGGATCCAGAGGGTTTCCAGAGAGTGGTAGGGGATGTTTTATCCCATGTTGATGGCCTTTCAGCTGATTCCCTGGTGACCTGTTGGAATATGCAGTTAAGCAGGGGTAATGACTGTCTGGCTCCAAAGCACCCTCTCCGATTGCATGGAGCCCGGACAGCCCCGTGGTTTTCCCTGGCGCTGAGGGTGATGAAACAATCGCTGAGATGGCTAGAGCGCCGGTGGCAGAAAACTCACTCTGAATCAGACCACACACGGGTTAGAGCTCAACGTCGAGCCTACCAAGTGGTGATGGCAATGGTGAAGAGGACCTTCTTCGCCGCCTCTATCCATCTGCAGAAAACAGCAGCAGGAGACTTTCAGGTGGTTTGCAATCTATCGGAACCACCTTCATCATTGGGGCCTAGTAGGGACCCCAAGATCTCCTGCAATGCTTTTGCAAAGTCTTTTTGCAGATAAAGTCGCTCAGATTTGGAAGGAGGTAGACTCCACCGTGGGAGCAGGGCCGGGGTGGTAGAGTACTAGAGTCCTGTCTAGTAATGTTATATGGGATCAATTTCAATCTGTTACCTCCAAGGAGGTGGACAGGCTGCTTGGACAAGTGAAACCGGCCCCCTGTCTCCTTGATCATTGTCCATCCTAGCTGATAAAAGCTAGCTGGGAAGGGCTGGCTGATGGGCTCTGTGGGGTGGTGAATGTGAGGGAGCCTTCCCAGGCCCACTGAAAGAGGTGGTCATTAAACTGCTTTTTTAAAATAATAATAATAATAATCTTATATCTGAGCAGCTGTTTCTCCCTGCCTAAATGTAGAACCTGACATTTGTCCCTACTGAAATTCATTTTATTAATTTTGGCCCAGTTCTCCAATCTGTTAAGGTCATAATGAACCCCAGTTCTGTCTTCTATGGCATTAGCTACCCTTTCTAGTTTTGTGTCATCTGCAGATTGGATGAGTATCCCCTCAATTTCTTAATCCAAGTTGTTTTTAAAGATGCAGGCTAGGACGGAACCCCGTGCAGTGGCGTAGCGTGGGTTGTCAGCACCCGGGGCAAGGCAAGTAATTTGTGCCCCCTAACCCGTGGATTTGCGCCCCCTAACCCGTGGATTTGCCCTAACCCCAGATGTTGCGCCCGGTGCGACCGGCCCCCCCTGCACCCCCCATGCTACGCCACTGACCCCGTGGCACCCTGTGAGCACTCATTGGGTTTTGTTGGCCCTGGATCTCTCTCCATTATCCCTGACTGTTGGCCATGTTGACTGAGGCTGATGGGAATTGGAGTCCAGCAACATCTGCAGGGCCACAGGTTTCTAATCCCCATATTACTGGCAGATGCTTACAACTTTCAAGGAAGAGCTGTAGCTCAGTAGTAGAGCACCTGCTTTACATGCATAAAGTCCAAGGTTCAGTCCTCAGTGTCCCCAGGTAGGGATGGGAGAGAACGCTGCTTGAGACCCTGAAGAGGTGCTGGCTGTCAGCATAGAAAATACTGAGCTAGAAAGGATCGTATGGGCTGGCTCAGTATAAGTCAACAGGTGCCTTCTGTTCCAACTTTTTAATGCCTGAGAAAACTTTCCTGTTCTATTCCACAGGCCTGTGCAGGCAATAAGAACACCTCCTTCCACAATGGTTATTGATATTTGCTTTTAACTGCTTTGTGGTTTTTATTGCAAAGTATTATCTTTTTATGTTTTTTTTTTATTCTGAAAACTGCTTTGATATATTATGATGTAGCAGTATATAAATAAATAAATAAATAGATAAATAAATAAATAAATAAGGCAGTTTCCTGTGTTCCTAAATATTGGAGAGCCTCTGCCAGTCAGTGTAGACACTACTGGGCTAGATGGACCCAAGTGTATCACTCAGTATAAGGTGGCTTCCTAGGTTTCCAAACATTGTGTTCATAGCACCACTGGTGCACTGTTTTGTACAGCAGTACTTTTTGAATACCTAACCAGAAGTTATGAATCAAGACTCACATAAGGTAGGCAGGGGGGATGGGAAGGAGTTATTTCTTAGCAGCAGAAAATTTATTACAGAGAGTCAAATTAAGTATTGCTGAAAGAGCCAGCAACCTTGCTGCTGCACTGTTATTGATACAATTGCTTGCCTTTATCATCCACCTCACCCATTCTCCAGGTTTCAGGAGCTTTTGTTAACATCAAGTCAACATTCCTCTTGAATGCCTTGACTTTCCAAGCTCCAGAAACAAACAAAACCTGCAGGATAGCTGAAAGCAGCCCATTCTACTCTGGTTGCAATAATCTGATCTTAAAGGTTTTCTGTAGGAAGAAAAGCAATGGGAACAACCAAAGAGCAGGTGAACTTTTGATTTTATTGGTGAAGGCAAAAGAATTAACACACTTAAAAAAAAAAAAGTAACTTCTGCAGTTTCTAATGCTGCTTCCACACTACATTTAAAGCACTATGATTCTACCAGGCATGACTTCCTGAGAAATTATTGTCTTCCTTTTTAATGTGTGTTTTCAGGGGGCTGGAGCAAGGAGCCTATGATGACTGGTGCTCGGACTTCCCCCCATAAGAAGAGTCCTGTCGGAGCAGGCTAAAGAACCAACTAGTCTAGCAGTCTGTTCCTGTAGCAGCCAACTAAGCATTTGGGGATGGGGTGGGGAAACCACAATGAGAGATGTGACGATCCCTAAAAACTGGTACTATTGAGAGCCACACTGCCTCTTCTCCTGGGGAAGGGCTGTCAAGGGCCTAAATCTTCCATGCGTTTCTTTAACCCCCTTCTACAGCCGCCCAATATGGCAGCAATCACCATATCTAGTGACAGGGAGTTCCATACTTAAGCAATGCAATGCTGCGTGAGGAAGTCTTTCCTCTTGTCTATCCTGACTCTCCTACCCTTCAGCTTCACTGGATGACTCCTTTGGATACCGTGTTATTTTATATACCTCCATCCTTGCAGTGCAGAATGAAGACACAACACATTAAAGAAAGGAAAAAACAGAAGTGCAAAATGGAAAAGAGAAGGAAGGGAGGGGGGCCTGGTCAAAGGGAGAGGGAGATGCAAGGGGGAGGTGGGATGCAAGCTCAGAAGAATGAATTGGTCCCATCACCTGAAGCCAGTATCTTTTTGAACCAAAGTGAAGACCAGGTGCAAACCCCTCAAACCCTTGCCTCCCCTTCCCCCAAGCCCAGGAAAATGTCCATTCTAAATGATTATCCCCTGGGGTCCAGGAGCACCCCATTTATATCCCATTACTTTCATCATTCTGCAGTCTATGAAAGTCTTTCTTGAATAAAAGCTTGGCTTCTCCCACTTTCAGGAATTTGCTGCAGATCTGTTTCTCTCTCTCCACTCTTTCCAGGCACAGGTCAGCACTTTAAAGATCCATGTCCAATTTTTTTTATTTGTTTCTTTATTGCCAAGGAGCTTTTGCCTTGAAAACCCACTCTTTAGAATTTCCCCCAAATAATTGGTGGGGCCATCCTCTTATTTGTTCCTTCTAAGGCACCTCTACATATTTCTCTTGCTCTTTCACCATCTTTCTCATTTCCCCAATTTCCCTGCTTTCCTTTGTTTTCATTGCTATTTCCCCTTCCTTCCTCTTTCTCGATTTATTCTAGTTTTATTCTTTCATGTTCTTTTGATTACAATAGTTTGAGGGTGGGCAATGTGCTGTCTGCTTGTTCAGTGAGGAAAAAGCGCTGAGAAGAAACCTTGGCACCAGGCACCTTCAGTCACCAGGAGTGCGGTTAGGTGATGCTGACTCACCCTTGGGGCCAGGGCCGGATTTATGTATAGGCTAAGTAGGCTGAAGCCTAGGGCCTCTAGTTTTATTGTTCTTTAGGTGGTGGGTACTTGGTGCTGTGGGTTAAACCACAGAGCCTAGGACTTGCCGATCAGAAGGTCAGCAGTTCGAGTCCTCGTGATGGGATAACCTCCCATTGCTCAGTCCCTGGTCCTGCCAACCTAGCAGTTTGAAAGCACACCAAAGTGCAAGTAGATAAATAGGTACCACTCCGGTGGGAAGGTAAACGGCGTTTCCGTGCCCTGCTCTGGTTCGCCAGAAGTGGCTTACTCATGCTGGCCACATGACCTGAAAACTGTACGCCAGCTCCCTCGGCCAATAAAGCGAGATGAGCGCCGCAACCCCAGAGTCAGTCACAACTGGACCTAATGGTCAGGGGTCCCTTTACCTTTACTTAAGGTGTTTGGAACTTGATCTGATAACCAGGACAAGTTGATGAACTTGGGTAACCTCATGACTCCCCTCCCTCCTTGTGAAATGATGATGATATATAGTGATGTATCAATGTATGAATGATGGTTCTGGAAATGTATTCTGGGTAGGGAGGGAAGGTCTTCAAAGAGCTTGTAACCCATGTTCGGGGTTCTTACTCTGTTGCACAACAATAAAGATTGTGGTCTACTGGCCACTGTTTTGCTCCTGTATTTGGCTAGAACTTCCTTCTTCTTCTAACCGCCCTGATGAGTATCCTTGCACCCCAGAATTCTCCATCTCAGAATCCAGAGCCAGCAGGCCCAGAGAGTCAACAACAAGCTGCACAGCCTTCCTCAGCTCAAGGATCAGGTCAGTAGTGGTACATGCTACACTTTAATCAGTGGGAGAGTACGAGTGGGAGGCTGCATGGGGCAGATAGACCAGGCAAGCAAGCTCTCCCAGGTCTCTTCCACTCCTTCCCTCCTCCTTGGCTTGAACAGAGCAAGGCAGGCACATGTGACTGGCCCTGGCCTCACCCCTCCCAGGCAGAGAAGTCTATCTTTCACACTTCACAGAGCCCTGTTGGTGCCTGCAGCATGCGCTGCAGATTGCCCCCAGGCAGAGAGAGGTCTTGGGGATCAGGGAAGGCAGCAGTGGGAAGGGATCCGCAGAGGGATCCAGAACTACCTATAGAAGGCGGGAGGCCAGGCTACAGGTTGGTAACTGGACCTCATCCTGAGGGGGAAAGTAAGTATAGGGATCAGTTCAGGGTCAGAGGAACTGCATTTTGTCTTATTTTATTTGTGCCTGGTGGTGTTTTTCTTTTCTGTGTTTAATTTAAAGTGCCTTTTGGGTTTAAAATCCTGTTACTTGTAGATAGTCAAGAAAATATTTGTTCTTTGTTTAAAAGCCCTGTCTAGTGCTGTGCCTACAGAGTAGCACCTGCTCTGCCCACTACCAGTGCCTTAAGAAGGGTCCTGGGAGGGAGAAAGCCCAAAAATGTGCAAGTGCCAGCCCTCCAGGAGAAACCCAAACATCTCCAAACCCCAGGAGTCAGCCAGAGGGGTCTCACTGCCCCTCAGGAAAGGCATATGAAAGTCAGTGAGTGGTGGCAGCTACTGAAGAGTGACAAAAGCCCAAGTTAACCCAGTTGAAGATTAATTTTTATTCTTACTTTTAGATTCTAATCTAAGAATGAGTAAAAGACTTGAAAGTGGTGCTAGCAAGTGCAAGAGAGACTTGAAAATGCTATGATAACGAAGTTAAGACCAATCACTGCTTTTGTGCATCAACCACTCATTGAAGCAACAAGAGTCAGCAGTGAAGCTATTCAGTCTGAACCAACTACAAGCATTCAACCAGACAAAAATCTCCCTGAAAGAGAAACAATGAAGCAGGATGTGGAACAGCAAGCTGATTATGAGGAAGCAGCCATGATGCTAGCTCAAATTGAAAATATAGAACTAATTCAAGAGTCACTTACTGGGCAGGGAGAGGCTAAAGAGCCACAAGAAAAGATTGTGAATAGTCAGATATTTACAGTTCACACCTGATATGATAGTAGGCCAAGTCCAAGGTGTTCCGGATGCAGATAAAGACGGTGCCAAATATAGACCTGCTATACCAGAAGTTGGTTTGTGGTCAGAATTATCACATGAGGAAGTATCCTACTGAGTAGAGAGGGGTCCCTCTCAAGTTCTGCATCATTGTGGACCATTTACACATTCTCAATGAGTGTCCAAAAGCAGTCCAGGTTTTGCACAAAAGCTCTTTTTTATTCAACAAAAGCAAATGGGAAAACATATAGCCGAGAGTGACTTGCATATTCTCCCTCAAAAGGGTGGATTTTTTTGCTTTGTTTGTAAACCTTTCCAGATCTTGCATCTTCTTCCACAGCTTTAGCTACCAAAGGGTTTGATGACTGGCACAACCCCCATCTTATTCAAAGTCATGAAAACTCAGAAAAGCATAGGAATGCCATGTTGGCCTACCTAATAAGGAAGTGCAGGCAAATGTTTACTTCCAAGCTAGAGGAACAAATAAAAGCTGAACAGCAGTACTGGTGGCATGTCATGGAGAGAATTATTGCTGTAATGTGCACCAGTGGCGTAGTGTGGGTTGTCAGCACCCAGGGCAAGGCAAGTAATTTGCGCCCCCTAACCCGTGGATTTGTGCCCCCTAACCCTAACCCTCAGATGTTGCGCCCGGTGCGGCCGGCCCCCCCTGCACCCCCCACGCTACGCCACTGATATGCACTCTTGTAGAACAAGGCTTACCATTCAGGGGAGACGATGAACACTTTGGATTGCCAAATAATGGCAATTATCTTGGTCTTTTAGAACTACAGTGGTACCTCAGGTTACATATGCTTCAGGTTACATACACTTCAGGTTACAGACTCCACTAACTCAGAAATAGTGCTTCAGGTTAAGAACTTTGCTTCAGGATGAGAACAGAAATTGTGCTCCAGTGATGTGGCAGCAGCGGGAGGCCCCATTAGCTAAAGTGGTGCTTCAGGTTAAGAACAGTTTCAGGTTAAGAATGGACCTCCAGAACGAATTAAGTACTTAACCCGAGGTACCACTGTAGTGGCAAAATTTGATCCATTTTTACATGCTCAAATCTATCAGTATGGACATTCTGGATCAGGCAATCCCTCTTATTTGTCAAAAACTATATATGAGGAAATTGTTCAGCTCATGGCAAAAAAAAGTTAAGGACGCAATTCTGGCTAATGTGAGAAAAGCTGGATATTTCAGCTTTTCAGTAGATTCCACTCCTGACATTTCTCATACTGATCAGTTGACTTTAATTATCAGTAATGTATCATCTGAAGATGGTTTGCCAACTGAGAGATTTTTAACTTCCCTTGAGCTCCTGAGTGATCACTCAGGAAAAAGCATGGCTGATTTAGTGTTCAACTATTTTACTACTGAGCTTGAAATTGACTTCAGAAAATGCTGTGGGCAGTCTTATGACAATGCTGCCAACATGGCTGGCAAGTACAATGGTATGCAGCAAAACATCATTGAAAAAACCAATTTGCAAAATTTATTCCTTGCGCAGATCACTCTTTAAATCTGGTGGGCCGATCAGCTGTGAATTGCTGCCTTGATGCAGTGAACTGTTTTGACATTATCAATGAAATTTATACCTTCTTTTCATCCTCCACAAAGAGATGGGCAGTTCTAAAATCATTTTTGCCTCCTCAGTCTAAAGTGCCTAAATATTTGTCAGACACTAGGTGGGACACACACGCAAAAGCCACAGAAGCTGTTTTGGAAAGTTACAGTGCTATCACTGATGCCCTCAGTCATTTGTACGCTAATGTTAATGAGAAGGGGGAGACCAGGCTTCAAGCTAACAATCTTTTGCAGAAAATGGAAGAACTGGAATCTGTGTTTATGCTGCCTTTTTGGACCGGTGTGCTAGATCATTTTCACAAGGTCAACAAAGCCCTTCAGAAATCAGACCTGTTATTGAGTTCTTGTGGAAGTTTTTACAGTTCACTTCTGGATTTTTTAAAGGAAAATTAGAGATGATTTTGATGAGCTCGAGAAACAAGCAAAAGCCACCTTGCCAAATGTCAAGTACAAAACAAGGAGACAAAGAGTGAGGGAACGGCAAAGAAATGACAGAAGTGCACCTGATTCCTTAGATACACTATCTTCAAGAGATAGGTTTAGAATAAAATCCTTTATTCCTATATTAGATGCACTTGCTTGCCATTCTTGCTAATTTGACATCATCTAAGCAAGAAATTAAACAAGGTGTTGAACTGTTGATTAAAGCATACCCAGAAGATATTGACCTGAAACATATAGAGGAACTTTTGCACTTTCACCTGTACGTGACACAAAGCCATAGGATTACAGCAGAGCACTCTCTGTCTCATACAGACCTTTATCAAATTATATACAAGGAAAAATTCAGATAGCCTTTCCTAATGTGGAAGTAATCTTGCAGCTATTTCTTAGCCTTATGGTTACTAACTGCTCAGGAGAGAGGAGTTTTTCAAGACTCAAAAGTATTAAAAATGAATTAAGGGTCACAATGTCTCAAGAGAGGTTGTCCGCACTGAGCATTCTGTACATTGAAAGTGACAAACTTAGACAGACAAATTTTGATGAAGTTTTGGATGATTTTGCTATGATGAAGAAATCCCAGGCAATATAATTTGTAAACTCAAGGTGGTTTTTTTTAAGGATAACATTACAACTTCATTTTCCTAAAAAATTATGCTTATTCCACAACAGCTTTACAAAGTTCAGTAAATGCAAAGGTTTTTAAGTGCTGATGCTAATTCTATGCATTTTAAAAAATCACCATGGTATTTAAGTTAACAATAACTTATGTCCTTTAGAGGAGAAATTGAGATTTGCAGAATTTTAAATACCCATCATCCTTTGCTTCACTCAGTTTTGTTTATAACACTCCATTTTCTTTTAGTCGTGAGGTGGGGGAGGGAGAGGGGCCTCACAAGTGGAGTAGCCTAGGGCCTCTCTTCATCTAAATCTGGCCCTGCTTGGGGCTGTTCATTTTCTGTTGGTGCTGCATCTCCCTGGTAAATAGACACACCTTTAGCCACCTTGCAATATAAATGGCCTCTTTCCAAAAGTTTAACCAAATCCTACAACCTCTCTTTCTGTACTCAACACACCGGGCTTTTCCACACTTAATCTTTTATCTACTATTTCCAGGCATGATCCAAGCTTAAAAGCACCTTGTCTGAGCCTGGTTTTGTGGATTTTCTGCCCCCCAAGCTTTCTCCGCGAAAACCCACTCTTTAGGACTCTTTCAGATCAAATGTCAATTAGGGTTTTCTGCAGATTGCCGTTTGCTCCGATTAAGCGCTGTGGTTTACCAAGCAGCCTGTGGAAAGCGGGAGACCTACCTGACTACCTGTGCTATAAGACCGAAGTTCTAGCAAAGAGTCACTTCAATGCCTGTGGAGAGCGACAGGTACTGAAAGCGGTTTTGGAATGCAAGCTGCAGAACACTAAGCTGCAGACCACGTTGCCTTTGGAAAGGGTTAATTGCTGCCTAGGACAAGCACAATGTTTGTCATTTTCTATTGCTTTTCATCTCACCTGTTTCTTTTTAAGAAACTGCTTGACTCCTTATTAAAGTCAACTGCAAAAAAAGCGACTTATTTCACACCTTTTTTCTTTTCTTTTTTTGACGCTGCAAAAAAATATGCTCATCTGCATGCTAGAATAAACTCCGAGCTGGTTTCTATTCAGTTCAGATTTCTTTTTAATGCCAGCTTTTAATGAAAGAGATGCTTAGTATTGTTTAGAAATACAGGCTGCTTTAAGCCTTTAAAAAAATCAAACACCCACCTGATAAGAACACCTCATGAAGTGGCGGGGGGGTGTGGAGAGCGGGAACACTAAGAGCACCCCAGCCTATCCCACCAGTTCATCCCTGCAAGTCATTTCCCCTCCCTTCCCCCCGAAAAAAGCACCAGAATGACTTGTAAACACACCACTCGAGCCTGCTTTTAGCGTGTAGAACTGTATCCTTAGATACTCGTCGAGGCTGGAGAGGCAGCTAAACCCTTCAGCTACAATTACGAGCAGCAAGTCAGAATTTAGAACCGCTCGTACACAAGACCAAATTCAAAAACCCTGTGCATATTTTTATGGGTGATTTGGTACATAACATCTGACGAGTGTCTATGCCATGAAAACAGTTACATGTACCCCAGAAACAGTTGATTCAGAAGCCGATCATTGGGGCTCCCTTGCTTTGCCGCTTCAGGCTTCATACACAGAGGTGATGATACACAAGTTTTAAAAAGCCTTGGGTCATACTATGTGCTATATAAACCACACGCCACTTAGCAATGCTTTTGTTATGTTTCCACTGGCGTTGTTTGCAGCGTTACTTTCAGGAGTGGCCTCCGGGCTTTGCCAAGTCAGCGGTCTTCATATTATCATTATTGTATTACCGACTTTTCACCCTAATATCCCAGGGCAGTTTACAGCTTTAAAGCAACTTACAGCTATAAAAATAACCGCCCTGGGACCTCCGGATATAGGAAGGTATATAAATTCAATTCATAAAAATAATAAAAATAAGGTGTGTACTAAAAATATTGACAGCGCAGAATTATCTCTGCCCTGAAATTGGACTTGGTCAGTAAGCAATGCCGTTAGCAGCATTTGAGTCTACTCTCCTTCGACCACCACACCTAAAATTGTCCACATCTCATATAAATCCATATCACTTGCCTTTAGAGATGAAGCCATCAGAGAAGAGAGGAGTTAGAATTGCACTGGCTGTGCATTTGCAACTGAACGCAAAGCATTTCATGGCCTCCCATCCATTGTCAGTGTGGTGTAATGGTTAAGAGCGGTTAAGAGCGGTAGACTCCTAATCTGGGGAACTGGGTTTGTGTCCCCGCTCCTCCACCTGCAACTGCTGGGTGACGTTGGGCCAGTCACACTTCTTTGAAGTCTCTCAGCCTCACTCACCTCACAGAGTGTTTGTTGTGGGGAAGGAAGGGAAAGGAGAATGTTAGCCGCTTTGAGACTCCTTCGGGTAGTGATAAAGCGGGATATCAAATCCAAACTCTTCTTCCCTTCTTCTTCTTGTCTGAGGGCAAGTAAAAAGCTGTACTGAGCAAATTAAATATAGTTTTCTGTTAACAGAGTGGAAATTGTTGGAGTTAAACAGCTCTCTTCTTTGCAATTCATCATCCCCTTAAAAAGTAATGATTCAATGGGAAAACTATTTCCCCACCCCATACCTCCAAGGTATCTTCCCTCTATATAGGAGTGGAGAACCTGTGGCGCTCCAGGTGTTGCTGGACTACACTCCCACTCTCCTAAATCACTGGCCATATAGACTGGGGCTGATGGGAGTTGTAGTCCCACAACATCTAGGAGTCACAGGTTCCCTACCCCTGCTCTAATCTATTGCATTTATGGAAGCCGGGTGGTACTGGAACAGACAAGACTCAAAACTTCTGTGCAACATGCTATTATTTATTTATTTTTAAGAAGGCAGAGAACAGCAATTCAAAAGGGAGCACTACATTCAAAACAGGAATCAGTTTAGTTTAATATATAGTAAAATCATCAGCATAGGCTTGTTTCCTTGATCCTAGTAGCCATCCTTGGAGATGTATAGCCTCGGAACAGTTGTTTTATATGGGGGAGCTTCTTCGGTTGCTGAAGGCAAAATGGTAACCAAGTCATCTGCGCTCCCTCGATGGAAGCGTACAGCTGGGCCAGACCGATGTGGGGTAGGCTGGATGCCTTGAGAGACTCCCGTGCCGGAAGGTGAAACTAATCTCTCAGGGACGGCATCATCACGGGCAGCATCCCCGTGGAAAGCAGCAATTTGGGCAACAACCTCTTGGACAGCATCATCATGGACATCATCATTAGTATCAGAACTGTCAAAGACTCTTTTTTGGCGGTATAGAGCGCGGTGACGGCGACGTTCCTGCAGCCCCCCTGCAGCCCCGTGGACAGCATCCTTAGTATCAGGAGTGTCAGAGACTCTTCGTTGGCGGCATAGAGGGCGGTGACGACGACGTTTCTGCAGCCCCCCTACAGCCCCACGGACAGCATCCTCGTGGACATCATCACTCGTATCAGAACTGTCAGAGACTCTTCGTTGGCGGCATAGAGGGCGGTGACCGCGAAGTTCCTGCAGCCCCCCTACAGCCCCACGGACAGCATCCTCGTGGACAGCAACATTGGTATCAGGAGTGTCAGAGACTCTTCCTTGGCGGCATAGAGGGCGGTGACCGCGAAGTTCCTGCAGCCCCCCTTCAGCCCCGCGGACAGCATCCTCGTGGACAGCATCATCACGGACAGCATCTTCGTGGACAGCATCATCACGGACAGCATCCTCGTGGACAGCATCATCACGGACAGTATCCTTAGTATCAGGAGTGTCAGAGATTCCTAGTTGGCGACATAGTTCGCGTTGACGGCGACGTTCCTGCTTTGCCTTGCGGATTCTCCGCCGAATCAGAAATAGTTTGAACCGAAAGTATATGAAGAAGGATACCACAAAACCAAGGATGATTCCACAGCTCACAAAAACAAAGATCAGCCAATCTAGAAACAGAAGAAGAGCAGTTATTAACACCTGAGTTTTCTTAATACATTTTCTGCCCTGTTTTGCTGAACTTTGTTTTGTTTTGTTTTAACCTACTTTCTAAGACTTGCGCTACTTAGGTGTGCTACTGCTGCTGTACTTATCAGAGACGGAACCCAAGACTAATGGGACACATTCAGCGTGCACTGGTCCTGATGAACCTTCATGACTGTTTAAAGTGGAATGATAACTGTTTTAAATGTGCAGCACAGATGAGGCCATTTTACAGGGTTTTAACGATTGACACATTTATTAAGGCATCCTAAAACATGACAGCCTTTTTAGTCATTATTTTTGCAGTTTCAAAAACATTACAAAAGTTCAAGTAAAGCACCACACAACTCTTCAAGTTCAAGAAGCTTAAACATAGGACTTGCGTTAAAATTCAAAAATTTTGGACAATTTCCAAAAAATAAATATCATCACAAACAGTCCAATGTATGCCACAACTGGCTTTATAGCTTATTCTCCACGAGAATCAGAAAGACCTACAAACATAAAGAGCTAATCACATTTCTTTTAGTGGCAGCTGCAGAAAAGCTAGAACCATCTGCAACTTTCACTGTGCTGGCAAACGGTATGGACAGTGGCACCAGTGGAGAATCTAATCAAACACATAAAAAGCTATGAATGGATGATTTTATAGAAATATAGTATCCCTTAATAACCTTTTTCAAATGGCAAGTTGTGACTCGGCACCTACCACGTACAGATGAACAATTACGGCATAATGTATTTCATTGATGATGCTGTCTTGCCCGTTTGAGGAGTGGGCGAATGAATTGTCACATCGCTATGATTATTATTTTGTAAAATTTAAATTCAGTAAAAAACAATAATATGGGGGACAGAGAGAGAGAGAGAGAGAGAAGGAGGAGGAGGAGGAGGAGGAGGAGAAAACGGTCACTAAAACACACCAGATTTGTGTCCGCTCTATTTGCACCCCAGCCAACCCCTTAAAAGCAGGTGTAGATAAAGACGTCTTACTTTCTATAACCTTCGTAAAAGGCGATATATACACCTTCTCAGGCTCTGCGGGGCACCAGTGGTGATCTAGAAGAGACCCCTCAGATGAGCAGCAGCAGGGTGGGGAGCAGGTCCCGCAGCAGATCTTTACTTCTGTGCCATCGTGCCACTCTTGACACTGGAAATCCTTCGCATACGGCTTCTGACCGTAAAGCCAGAAGTAGCACAAATCGTCCTCCGGAGACAAGTAAAAGGCACTTTTCCGTGGAACACACAGCAGGAAAAGGATGCAAAGCAGCCGAAACCTCTGCATGGTGCAAATCTCTTGCGGATAGGACAACGCTTCGTTCCCTTCACAGCCTGGGTCTCCTTGCTAGCTCTTGCAATCTTGTCAGTCCAAGAAACCAGATAAAAGAGAAGTAGCCAAGGCTGCCCAACTGAAATTTATTTCACGTCAAAAAAAATTCCTTGATGAGGTCAAGAAACGTGATTCGTTCCGGCTGACTCTGGCCCTACCCCTGAGCCACGCAAGAACCCCTTCTGACCATTCTCTGCCAATAAAAACAAAAAAAAAGGCTGATTGAGAGAACTGTTTAGCTTCTGGCCCAGTTTTTTGGGGGGTGGCTATCAGCTCCAGCTTGTTCAAATTTGCTCAGAAGCAAGCACTGAATTGGTAACTTAATCTGAAGTGAGACTATACTGAGTCCACAAGCACTATGGCTAAAAGAACCAAAGTTTTATACCCATCATACAAGCAGAGCTTGTACACCTTCTTCTGTACCTTCACAACAGCCTTATGAGATGGGTTAGACTGTGAGCTGGCCACTAGCCAAAGACATGACATAACTGAAACTAATGATGAGTAAAACAAGTTTAAAATGGGAAAGTGCACATGCTCAGAACACTTTTTTTTAATCAAAGTTGGAGAAAATGTTGGCACTTTATTTCATGGTGTGGCTTCCTTTTGCAGGGAAGTGGTGGCCTTATTTTCAGAACCGCACAATCGTTCCCAACCATCTTAACCTGACCCTACCTTTTGAGCTTACTCCAGAGTAAGCATTCATGCGCATTGCAGGGGATTGGACTAGATTAGCCTTGGGGTCCCTTCCAACTCCACAATCCCATGATTCTTGTTATGAATTTTATTTCTTAGATTTGTATACCCCTATTCATCTGAAGACCACAAGGCAGTTCACAACATAAAAATACAAAATGAGAACACGAAATACTGAAAAAAACACAAGCCAATAACCCTTGTCCCAAACACACAGTTTAAAAGGCCATAGAATGTTTTATTGGCCAGAGGCCTGGCCTGGCCTAGAGAAATGTTTTTTCCTGGCACCTAAAGATACGTATGGAAGGCCCCAGGGGAGCCTCCCTGGGGAGAGCATCCCACAAATGGACAGCCATGCAGAAAAAGGCCACCCTCCAGACCTCTTGTGAAGGAGGCACACAAAGAAGGGCCTCAGATGATAATCACAGGGTCCCGGCTGATTCATATGATTCCAGGGGCAAAGCTGCATGCTCCGCTACCGGGGGCAGAGAGCAGGTGGGGGTGTGGCGTGCATCCTGGGGGCGTGGCACACTGCCCGCAGGGGCGTGGCACACATTCTGGGGGTGTGGCGTGCTGCCTGTGGGGGCATAGCGCCCGGCACACGTGGGGGTTTACAACACATGTCGGGGGGCGCTGCAATGGCACCCTACCAGAAGAGTGGTGCCGGGGGCAGTGCACTCCCTCTGCACCCCTGTTCCTCCGCCAGTGTATGATTCTATGTGCTTCTTTCACTTCCATAGAAATAAGCACCATTAAAATCATTGAGCAGAAATGGATACCACTGGGCTGTAACCATATACAACTAGGAGGCCCATTTCAGAACTGCTTCTGAGTAATAATATCATATTATTAAAGGACTATCTGCCTTTGCACAAGTGTGCCTTCTAAGTATATTTTGCAGTGGGAAGTCCCCTCTTTTCAGTGGAGTTCACACCCAGGAAGGTGAGTTCAGATATCTTGCTGGAACCCGGAACCTGCTAACACTTCTCCCACCCCCTGAACCCAGAAGCTGATGCTGCAGCCATGCAGCCCCACGCTTAGTGGGACAGTGGCAGAGCCAGTGGCTGGGTGAGATGGCACTCTTCCATTTTGCCTCTGGCAAGGGAGCAGGAGGGCCTGTCCCTGGTAAGAATGGCCTATGTAGTGGAGTGAGGAGGCTAAGGGGAGGTCTCACATTAGGCTTGCCAAAGGTGGTGTACTGGAAGGCAGGGGGTCAGGAGTGCACTAGAGGATGTTCCCACTCGAGGGTTTAATGTTGCAATGGATCCCTGGCATGTCAAAAAAGGTCATTGGCATTAGGCTTTCTTAACTTACTGTTTTTCCTCTGGAAAAAGGTAGATCTGTACCAAAGTGTGGGAAGGGATATAGGCTGGCATTTTGATAATAGGAATTTATTTTTGTAGGCTTCCAAAAGCTTTCCTGAATGAGTGGTGCTGAACCCACAAGCAGCATAATGTGATAATATCCACTTCTTACTCTGAGTTGAGACGCTTGGGGTGAATGCAAACCATGGGCTCTCTTTCCCATTGAAATCATGATCAAGATCGGGCTAGAGACTTTGGATATAATATCCAACTTTCATCCTGGGAAAAGTTATGGAAAGTGGAAATAAAATTTACTGCCTGCTGTTCTTTGAAAGAAAATTATATGAAAATGATGTACCATTGGTATCTAACCCCAAATAAAATTGCTAAAATGTACAAAACAAGTTCTAAACTGTGCTGGAAATGTAAAGAGAAAGAGAATACTTTTTACCATATGCGGTGGACATGTACATTGGTAAAGGCCTTCTGGGAAATAATATAATATAATATAATATAATATAATATAATATAATATAATATAATATAATATAATATAATATAATATAATATAATAATAGAAATAAATATTTTTTTATTTATACCCCGCCCTTCCCAGTTCAGAAAACCAGGCTCAGGGCTGCTAACAACAAATTTAAAACACTTAATTGATGCAACAAAAAACAGCATAAAATACAGTAAAAACTTGAATAACAATAAATTCAGAATTCAAAAATCAATTTAGGGGGGGAAATCCATCCAATAAACATTAGATGATCACCAGGGCTAGCTGGCTAAATTAGTCCTATTTGGGCCAGCGAGGAGACCAGGGGAGAATTAGCTGTGGGATCCCAGAGTGGGTAATAGTCATAAAAAGGAGAGAGGGAGGGAAGGAAGGGGAATAAAAGATCAGGCTAAGTAAAAATTGAAAGCCATATATATATATATATATATATAATGAACTTAATAAAATGTTTAAAAATACATTTGTTAAAAAACCAGAAGCCTTTTTACTAGGCATTATGGGTAAAGAGTTTTCAAGAGAAGATAACAGACTTGTTATGTATGCAACACAGCAGTGAGAATGCTACTAGCCCAGAGATGGGTGGAAGGAGAAATACCAACAAAACAAGAATGGCAGATGAAACTGATGGAGTATGCGGAGATGGCGAAACTGACGGGGAAGATCCAAAACAAGGAAGATCAAGTATTTTCTAAAGACTGGAATAAATTTGTAATTTACTTAAAAGACCACTGTAAACAGTTAATATCTTTGGCAGGGATGTAAAGACACTGGTAATGTGGAATTGTTTTAATGGTAATTAATAGCTAGATAAGGGTAAAAGATGCAGTAAATGTAATCTTAAAGATGGAACCCAGGGAAAGAGGGAGGGAGGTCTAGCAGGGGTCAGCAAACTTTTTCAGCAGGGGGCTGGTCCACTGTCCCTCAGACCTTGTGGGGGGCCGGACTAAATTGGGGGTGGGGACACGAACAAATTTCTTTCTTTCTTTCTTTCTTTCTTTCTTTCTTTCTTTCTTTCTTTCTTTCTTTCTTTCTTTCTAAAATACAAATTTAATCTGCTGTGAGTAAAATGCATCTAGATAGCAACAGGCTGCATTACACAGAAACTGGCTTTATGTTTATTTTGAAGTCCAGAATAACAATGTTCTTCACTAACCAGTTGCTAATAACAATTCATTTTTTTTAAATTTTCAAAGATCTTTATTGAAACTTAACATATATACATAATAATCAAAATTCCCAGTGATTCCCTCACATAAAATATAATATCTAAATTACAACAGCTGCATAATTATACACTTAATTATAAAACCCACCACCCACCCTCTACTTCCGTCCACAGCAATTCGACTTCTGTATATTTCTTTCTACCTTTTATCCCTTGCATTCTATAATAAATTATTTTTGTTAAATTCTGATTTTTCTTTCTTTGTTTGTTTTGTTATTGCTTACATTTTTTATTCTAAGCCTATTAACATGTCATTTTTAGAACAATATTTTGACATGTAATCTTCAAAATACTTCCACTCCATTCTTAACTTTTGATTTGATTGATATCTTATAATAGAAGTTAATTTTGCCAATTCTATATACTCACTTAATTTACAAATCCACTCTTCCTTTGTTGGTGTGTCCTGAGATTTCCATTTAGTAGCAATCACTACCCTGGCAGCTGTTGTTGCATATAAAAAGATTGTTTTTTTTCATATGTGATATGTCTTTGCCCACCAACCCTAACAGATAAGCTTCGGGATTTTAGCATTTTCTTAAGTTCCTCATGTATTATTCCCCTAAACTTCTTTATTTCCTTGCAACCCCACCACATATGAATTATCGACGAACAAATTCCTATGCCCCACAAATAACCCAGAGATGCATTTTAAAGAAAAGGACACATTCTACTCATGTAAAAACACGCTGATTCCAGGACCGTCCGCGGGCTGGATTTAGGAGGCGATTGGGCCGCATCCGGCCCTCGGGCCTTAGTTTGCCTACACATGGTCTAAGGGTTTGAAAGAACCCTGTATTTTAATGTTTGAATTTGCTATGTTTTATATGTATAGTTTCCCCAAACAAACTTAATAAAACGAATATAAAAAAGAGACGGTGATCAAAGAGCCCCACTAGGTAGGAGAAAGGGCCACTTCCACCGCCATCTTGAATACAAAGATGGACCCAAATCCAGGGGAAAGGGTGGGGATGTGTGCAAGTGTAGCCCCAGAAGACAGAGAGCTAGTTCAGAGAGGACTTGAACATCGCACGATGACTGCACTGGTTGTTATTGTATGCCTTGGACCACCTAAGGCAGTAATAAAGCAAACGGGGTGCGGGCCTTTTTCATAAGCACATCAAAATAAAATAAAACACAGTGAATAATTAAGTACTAAATTTAATTAGTCCTAAGAATCCTAGCATGGATAATATCTGTTATGGGGACGGCTAGTTAATATGTGTAGCAAGCGGTCATTGTGCACATTCACCACACCTCATGGAGAATGTGTACCCAATGCATCTGTGAAGAGGGAATTGTGCCTAGTTCCTAGTCATCATGCATAATGTCCTAAGAGGTTTTAGGGAATGTGCATATCTGGCCTGTATTTGGTAGATTTTCCACACAATGCGCACACTCCCTGGTCACGGCCTCCAGGACATATGCCCTTTTTCTATCTGAACCCCCTTGGCTGCTTCTGGACCACTGCCTCTTCTTGCGCAGCCCACAACCTTCCCTTCCAGTAATCAGATGAGCAGTGGGGTCAGTCAGAACCAGAGGTGATGGGGGAGGGGAGCTGAAGAAGGGCTCCCCAGCAGGGGAAAGGGGGCTGCGAAGGAAAAGGTGTGATGTCCATCTGATCCATGCCATGGCCATTTTGGGCCCAGTCCACCACTGGCAAGTGGTCTGACCCCTGCCTTTCCCCCCAGCTGGCATGAAATGCTCTCAGTTCCACTTTAAAAAGGGCAGGCCACATTGCTGCTTCTTTTACAGTTCTTCAGAACTGTACGCAAGCTATACCTCTATAATGCTTTGCCCAACCTTACTTCCCTGGTTTGAAGTTGTTTGATGTTAGAGGACTTCCGGGTTGGCGCCATCGCCGAATGGCGGACTCCCTCCGAGCTCCGGAGGGAGCCTGCTCGGCAGGGGCTGGGTCCTACCGCGCCGGCGACGCGGGGACCCTCAAAAACCATGGGCGCTGAAACCCATGGACATGGTGACTCGGCTGGCACCTTTTGTGCCCCCCCGACCCGCGAAGGAGCCTTTTTAAAGGCTGCGGAATGGGTGACGGGGGGGTGCTTTGAGTCCTCCGCTTCCCCTGCCGAGCAAAGCCGCATGCCATTCGACGGAGAGCGCTGACTTCTTCTATTGAAAATTTGGACTTAAAAGAATAACCCGTGAGTAATTGGAACCTGGACTAGAAAGGGGGATAAATTTTTAAAAAATCCGGAGCGAGCGGGGGAGGCGCAAAAAGGAAGTCAGCCCCCCCCCCCGTTGTAGAGGAGTTAAAGTAATGGATTTGACAACTAAGATCGAGTGCAACCCTATTTTGACAAAGTTACTAACTTCGCGATGGAAAATTATAAGACTGAGCTGGAGGAGAAAAGTGGAATTGAACTAAAACACACACACACACACACACACACACACACCGGAATCCTGGGAGCAATTTGTGAGAGCGCCGGGAGAAGAGAAAGAGAGGTTTTGACAGCTGTCAAAGAGCTGTCAAAGCGGAAGAACAAAAATGAGAACTTTGTTACGAGGACTTTGCCGGTTACATTTGTTATAAATTGGATACAAATTGTTTAAAACAAGGAATAACAAGTTATTTTGACTGGTGGGCGTGATCTGGAAGGGAACTGAGTTATTGCAATCCACCTAGAGGAGCTGAGGGATATTACAAGTATTGTTGGCTTGGAATCTGAATAGAACTTTTTATCTCCTGGGAAACTGCAGAAATGGAACACTATTTTGTCTACAGAGGTCTACACACTAAAGGAGACAATAGATCTATCTATTGAAGAATGGAAGGGACTTGGCATAATGTTTTGTTCCTGAATAACAGAGCCTCTGCAGAGGAATTAGAAGCTTTTGGAATTAGAACATTTCTGCAGGAGAGCAGGGAAAAAAAAAAAAAAAGGAGGAGAGAGATCAACAAGAACAACAAGAACAACAAGAATTGGATAAAGTTGGAAGTGGGAACATTTGGGACATCCAGATTTGAAAGGTCTAAAGAAATAAAATTGGAGTTTTTACTCCTAAATATAAAAATCTGGATGGAAGAAATGGGCCTTTTTGAGATAGACTCCTTCCAAGATTGGACATTCCAAATTAAAGATGACTGGTAAAGGACTATGGCCTAGATAGATGTGGGAGCTCCAGGAAGACATCAGACGTTGATGAACATTGGGAACGCAACCGGGAAAGGGGGGAGGGAAATTTGGAATCCAAAGGGCGTAAAATTATATTTGATTATTTTAATTATATTTTATAATTTTATCCTAATTAATTATATTTGATTATTTTAATCTGTATTGTATATCAAAGGGGGGAACGTGTGGAAGGGAACAGGTCGATTTTAGGGGATGGGAAAATATTTTTAAAATTGGGCTAATGATAATAAGTTCAAAATCTGGGATAAGAACTTGCTGAATTTATTTGTAAGAATTGGAATACAAGAGGGGGAGGGGAGGGGAAGTCCTGGAAATATGTTATTGAACATAAGATTTTAAATTCGGATGTTTTGTTTTTCTTTTTATTTTGTTGTAATTGGAAATTTCTAATAAATATTATTAAAAAAGAAGAAGAAGTTGTTTGATGTTAGAAATGCCCTCATATTGATGGAAGGATGCATTCACTTCTCTGACATCACTCCAGAGGCTAAGCATGTGGCCTGTGTCACTTCTCCACACTGCAATCCAAAGGGAGCTTCAGAGCTTGAGGAAATGGCAGGGCCACCACTGGATTTGCAGTCCTGCTGCTCATGCCAGCAGAAAAAGCAGCAGAAGGGAAGCGAGGAGGGGCCAGAGGGGCAAATTGCTTCATGGGTGAAGCCATCATATAATGGTATCTGGCCTGACTTGGGATCCAGACTGGCAGAACAATTTGGATGTGCTGCTCTGTCATGATGCTCCCCCGGCTGAGGTTTGGAATGCCCCCATGTTGTGCTTGCGCCCTGCCAACACACAGTGCTATGGACTTGAATAAAGTGTGGCAGGGAGAAGAGGAGTGGGCCACCTTTCTCCCATCAACAGCTGGATTCTCTTGGAGAATTCTCTCAGCAGAGGGTAGAATCAGAGATGCTTCACGCTTTTCTTCCCCTCCTCCTCCCCCCATCTCTTTTCCCTTGCTGAGTGAGGCAACCTCAGCTGGTTGAATCTTCCCGCCCCATGATTCCCATGATGACTGAAGCTTTGGGGGGGGGGGTACTTCCATCAGAATTGTGGAAGAGGGAGGGGAGATTTAAAACATTCTGCTCCCTGAAAAGTGGGGTGAACTGCCTATCAGTATCCTAAGGCCCCACCTCATGGAGGGCAAGGAGGGAGCAGAGAGAGAAAAACAGGAACATTAAGGGTGAGAGCACCCAAGACCCTCCCACCAGTTCCACATCTTTGCCCGAGACAATCACCAGGGTGACCTGTGACTGTTTAGCGTCCTTAATCAAGTATAGGGTAGTGATGAGAGTGTTGGGCTAGGAATGGGGAGAGCAGGGTTCAAATCCCTCCTTCTCCATGGCACTCCTTGGGCAACATCAGGACACTCACAGTCTCGCCATCCAACCTACAAGGCTCCTTGGAGTAAAGGTAAAAGATAAGCATAATAGAAAGCAAATAGAATTGCATCTTTCGGAGCTAATCAAGGCTAGAGGTCTAATGGAGGCAGTTAAACCATTGGGCCACATCATATCAAATCCCAGCAGCAATAGAATTTAGTCAGAAGATGAAAACTAGAATTGAAGAGACCAGGTTGCAAAACACACACTTTTATTGATTATTTGCAGATACATTTGACAAGTGCCTCTGATACAAACATGTTTCTATGCATTCACGGAGCAAATGATTCAGGATTTTCCTGATTTGCCTCTGCAGGACTCATGCACAAAAATGGTTATACAGTGAAAGAGTAAGGAAACCTCAGAATCTGCCATGTGGCAAAAAAGAAACCCTCCCATGAGACCTGGCTCAGCTTTGGCAGGGAAGCCTAACCCTTTGAATTAGAGGAGGGCCTCCTTATTACTTGGCCTAGCCGGGGAACTTGTGCCACCCTGTTCCGGCCTCGAAGCAGAAGTAGTACCATTTTTAGGTGGCACCGTTGGAAACCACATGACTGTCACATACTCAGAGTACCCAGCGTGAGGCTCCAAAAGTGGTAAGTTGCTGGTGGCAAAAGGAGGACGGTCATTTGAACTTGGAAGAACTTCTGCACCAGCAGACGATGGTGGAGCCAATCTAGTGGGGGCATCAGAGGAGCTAGAGGGTCTCACAGAAGAGCCGCCTTCTAGCTCAATCTCTTCCTCTCTTTCAGGGGTGTTTGTCTTCCTCTGCCAAAATCTTCCGCAAATGAGGGGGAAAACGCAGTAGAATAGCACAGTTGCAAGAACTCCTCCAGAGAACCAGGTTATCCTCACCCAGTCTGAAACAGAAGAATGACAATGATAAGTGCTGGTTCTGTTACCTATTTGCAGGATTGTTCTGCTCAATGGTACAAACTGGACACCCCAGGAATGGAGTGGGGGATTTTAACCAAAAACCCGGGGGGGCGAGTATAGCTAGCATCTGAGGTAGAGTATCTCAGGCTGCGACCATTCCCCCCGCGTCTCGCTTCAGGAGTCAATACTCTAACACAGGACAGGGCAGGAAAGGGTGCCATAGTAACTGGAGCCTGACTGTCCTCAGCTGAGAAGACTCCCTGTGATAAATTTCCCTACACGGGAGCGGCCTAGAAACTAGGACTCCCCGGACTTCGCCGAGAGAAGTCGGCTGCCCCCACCCCGTGTACAAATCTTGCCCAAGTCTTTCAGAGCTACTTGCAGAGTCGTCAGCAAGCTAGTCCGCCCGTGGCAACCCAGAGTTTTCGGGCACTTAAAGACTTAGCGTAGCCTAAGACTGGGCCCACACGACCCCGTTGAAGCACCTTCGAATTCCTTCTTGCCCTCCCCCCAGGTTTTCTGCCAGCTGGGCTTCACCCTAAGAGAGTTCCCATTCCCGGCCTCCCAACCGAAAGCGCGCAGCTTTTTTGAAGAGGTGAAAGGGGCTTCGAAGGTGCCCTCCCCGTCGAGTGGAGCCTCTGAGCCGCATCCCCAGTTCAAGGGCGGGGAAGACAGCGATAGACCGAAAGGGAAGCCGATAGGGAGCGGGGGATTCGTGTCTAAAAGAGAGAGAACGCAGGCGTGCGTGCAGACCTAGCCCCAGGTAGTATCCGCCCGTGGAGCTAATAAATGCCAAGGGAGATAGCCGCCTTACGTGACACTTTAGGCGAAGGAGGGCACGTCTCTGGTCCGCCGTCGGTGGGGCGCGCTGGGGGGCCGTCGGTGGGGCACGCGGGGCAGCGGTCGGTGGGGCGCGGTGGGGAGTCCTCGGCGAGCGCTTCGAAGGAGCAATTGCGCGTCTGATCACAGGTCCCGCAGCAGAACTTGACTTCGGCGCCGTCGGGTTGCCCCGCGCACTGGAAAGCTTCCACCTGCGGCGGCTCCATCCCGTACAGCCACTGGGCGCACGTCGATCCATTGGTCTCGTTCAGCATCAAGGGGTCTTCGGTGGGAGCAGGGGCCGTGCTCTGGGTCTCGCCCCAAGGCAGAAGGCGCAGCAGCAGAAGAGCAGCGAAGAGCAGAGGCCACTTCATGGCGGCGCAACTCACAGCTGGGCTCACCTCGAGGAACCGACCCACTCTCTCCAGCAAGCGAACGGCGTCTGGCCGGCTAGTCTAACCCGCCCCACACGCGGACAGGTCCTCTCCACGCAAGCGCAGCCAGTCAATTACGATGAACCCGTATCAAACTTCCTCTGATAAGGGCTGCATACCGCGCAGAAAACAACCCTACACAACTCAGAGTCCTCTCGGATATCCGGCAGCGCTTCTCCGTGCTTTTCAAAAGGGGGGTGGGCGGGGCATTCCGCTCCCAGCAGGGGGATTGAACCAGGGACCTTGTGCCTTTAAAGCGTATGCTCTCGAGCGGAGAGGTGGGGCTTAGGGGCATCGAAATGTTCTCTCCCTCGATCGAAATGAGCGCCAATAGCTCCCGAAGTGGACTGAAACGGCTCTTGCGCCTCTCGAACGATTGCCAATCTCCTGCCGCGATTTCTGGGGGGCTATCCGCACGAGCCCACACGAGCTTACTCCATAGCTATCAACTTTTCCCTTTTCTTGCGAGGAATCCTATTCGGAATAAGGGAATTCCCTTAAAAAAAGGAAAACGTTGACAGCTATGGCTTACTCATGAGAAACAGCCGTAACCCGCGTTTGAGTTACAAACAAACGGAGCTGGCAGATATTTACTCGCAAGTACTGCTCCATCTTGACGCATCGCTTTATAGAAACAGGTGGCTCCGATGTAGGACCACTCATGAGTCTCGGTTGTTCTGTGGTGCTTCTTAAGGAGCAGTGTGGTGTAATGGTCAGCCTGTTGTCCTAGGAAGAACAGGTTCAAATCCTTGCTCGGTCATGAAGCTCACTAGGGGACCTTGAGAAAGTCAGTTTCTCTCAATCTAAGCTACCCTGCAGGGTTGTTGTGCGGGTAGAATTGAAGCAGAGAGAACTACTCATAGACTCGTAGTTCTCTCGTAGACTCATAGAACTGTAGTCGGAAAGGATCAAGAGGGTCATCTAGTCCAACCCCCTGAAAAGCATGACCTCTGCTTTTAAACCTTTGAAATAATGCAGTATGTAAATGTAGCAAATACATAAAGTAAAATAAATACTTGCTTTGAGCACATAGGAGTGTGAGTACTGAACCAAATAGGACGGTCTCCTGACTCTCGTTCATGCACATCTTATGCTTACTGGGTAATAACCAGCATTCAAATCTTTGGCAATTACTTGGGCTGTCCTCAAATATCTGAAGGAATGTAACATGCAGGATGGTGCAAGCTTGTTTTCTGCTTCTCCAGAGGATAGGATCCAAACGTATGGATTCAAATTACACGTAAACGGTAGAAATAACTTTGTCACGGGAGGAGCTGTTAGAGTTAGACCGGTGTTTCCCAACCTTGGGTCTCCAGCTGTTTTTGGACTACAACTCCCATCATCCCTAACTAGCAGGATCAGTGGTCAAGGATGATGGGAACTGTAGTCCAAAAACAGCTGGAGACCCAAGATTGGGAAATCCTAAATTAGACAGTGGAACAAATAATCTAAGAAGGTGGTGGACTCTCCTTCATGGGAGGTTTTTAAAGAGTTTGGGTGGCCATCTGTCAGGGGTGTTTTTTTAGCTGTGATTCCTGCATTGCAGGGAGTTGGATGAGATGGCCATTGGGCTTTTCCCCCAACTCTACAGTTCTGTCTATGACAGTTCTCATCCATGCTGCCATTTTCTGGATGGCCCCCTCCCTCATTAGCCCATGTTGCTTTCTGGTGGGGAGCAAATTACTGCCACTTCTACAGTCCTTCCCTCCCACTTGAAAGAAGCTCAACTGTGGGGCTCTGCATTTGATCACAATCAACCTTTGTTAACCTCACCTGTCTCACCTCTGCTGACATTTCTGTTAAAGGTACAGCTGCAACTCACCTTGCAGAAAGGGGTTTGCATAAGGTTGTAACAGATAAAGGACTTCCAGATCCCTAAGCTATCCCTGCATCATTGACTTCTATGCTCACCTCTCTGTCCTTTCAAGTTTAGACTAATTCAGTGTTAGCTTGGATCCGGATTACAAATTCCTCCCTCTCACACTTCAGGATCAGAGGTCATCTTGGATCTATTCTCTGAGAATAAAGGAGAAAACATGGCCACCTTGATTTTCTCTAGACCAATCAGTTAACTTAGAACCAGACACTTCTCTATTCAGGTTATGTACTTCCTATAATAAACAGGGGTGTGGTTTTTTTTGTTGATCAATATGCATAGCTGTCAACTTTTCCCCTTTCTTGCTAGGAATCCTATTTGGAATAAGGGAATTTCCCTTTAAAAAAGGGAAACGTTGACAGCTATGCGATACATCTCTCTGTGTGATTGCAACTGGCTGAGTTCACTCTGCAGAGAAATGCAAAAGCCACACACTCTAAATACCAAAGTTTAATAATATAAACTGCAAGATCCTTTGGGTGGGGGCTATGCTGGTTGCCTACATTTTCCAATAGTCCAGAATCTGCTGTGTTGCAATGAAAGACATCACATGTCTGTATGAACAAAGTCGCAGTGCCTGATGCTTAGTTTTAGAATTAGTGTGAGATACCCAGAAAGATGCGGGTGGCGCTGTGGGTTAAACTACAGAGCCTAGGACCTGCCGATCAGAAGGTCAGCAGTTCAAATCCCCGTGATGGGGTGAGCTCCCGTTGCTCGGTCCCTGCTCCTGTCAACCTAGCAGTTCGAAAGCATGTCAAAGTGCAAGTAGATAAATAGGTAAACGGCGTTTCTGTGCGCTGCTCTGGTTCACCAGAAGCGGCTTAGTCATGCTGGCCACATGACCCGGAAGCTGTACGCAGGCTCCCTTGGCCAATAAAGCAAGATAAGCGCCGCAACCCCAGAGTCGGTCACGACTGGACCTAATGGTCAGGGGTCCCTTTACCTTACCCAGAAAGAGCAGGCAACTCCAACATTTCCTGTTTGCTAGAATGGGCACTCGCAGAATGTGGATCCAACAGGAGGACTTACTGTCAAACTATGGAAGCCAATTCCCCCTGGGTGCAGCCAGGTAGAGATGGGCATAACAAGGGCTTTTTTCCAGCCAGAACTCGCACTCATTTCCGGCCCCTCTCAGCTGGTAGCCATTGCCATTCTGAGAGAACATGGGAGGTGTTCATGATGAGTTCTGGCACCTCTTTTTCTAGAAAAATTAGCACTGGGCATAACTTATATAAAAGGCTGATCACGTTCCTAGCTCTCTCTCTTACTCCATCTTGCTTGCTTGCCATCATCTACCACTGAATCTGAGGTTAAAAGACTCAGACTCCATCATTCATATACATACATACATACATATATATTTTACACACACACACACACACACACACACACACACACACACACCTGTAACCGCAACCTAAGCCTGTCACCAGATTGCTACTGTATGTGAACTGTGAGTAAACTCTGTTTTATTATCACTGGTTTTTTGTGTTATTATTGTTTTGAGGGGGATAAATACCAGGAAGATCCAGGCTGCACCAAGGTATCCTGGACTGATTCATCAAAAAGGCTGTAACCAGCCGAAACAAGAGTTTCTCTCAAAGGGGGTATACTCTACTAAATTCACAAACATGTACAGTGGTACCTCGGGTTACATATGCTTCAGGTTACATACGCTTCAGGTTACAGACTCCGCTAACCCAGAAATATTACCTCAGGTTAAGAACTTTGCTTCAGGATGAGAACAGAAATTGTGTGGCAGCGGCGCGGCAGCAGTGGGAGGCCCCATGATCTAAAGTGGTGCTTCAGGTTAAGAATAGTTTCAGGTTAAGTACGGACCTCAGGAACGAATTAAGTACTTAACCCGAGGTACCACTGTGTAAGGAAGGAATAGTATCTAGCCAATATATCCTCTCCTAGTTCGTATACACATCCCTACAATTACAACTGCACCACAATCTGCAACGGTGTCTTACATTTGTTGTGCCTTCCAAAGGGCTACTATTCTTGGCTCACCCCCAAATAAGTCCTGGAACCTAAACCCCTCACTCCTCCAAAGCACTTCCCTTTACAATCCTGTGGGAATGTTCAGGGAGAGGATATATTGTTTATTAATATCCTTCCTAACTTGCGCTAGCAAGTTCTATAACTTAGCAGAGTTTTAACATTCCCCTTTTAAACACACAGTGGATAGCTGGTTGCAAGCTTGTTTAAGCTTCTCAATATAAATTCCTGGTAAGTCCCCTTATTTCCTTCTTAAAAGAATAAACACCCCACAATCTTGTATAAAGTACAGTGGTACCTCGGGTTACAGACGCTTCAGGTTATAGACGCTTCAGGTTACAGACTCCGCTAACCCAGAAATAGTACCTTGGGTTAAGAACTTTGCTTCAGGATGAGAACAGAAATCGTGCTCCGGCGGCATGGCGGCAGCAGTAGGCCCCATTAGCTAAAGTGGTACCTCAGGTTAAGAACAGTTTCAGGTTAAGAACAGACCTCCAGAATGAATAAAGTTCTTAATCCGAGGTACCACTGTATATAAAAGAAGTTTACTCATACATTCAGTTTACAGATGGATCCCTGAAGGCAGACTTGGTTACAAAGTATATACATCTGAGGCTATCCCATATGGAGATAGTCTCTTTATCTCTAGCTAAAAAAAGATATTGCTTCTACAACGGATGGAATCAGAGAGGGAGGGGGCTGTGGGCCTGTTCCTTTTGTCACCAGGACAGGTAAGGTCACGTCCACCTTGTCACATGCAAGAGGAAGGATTCTCCAGCACAAGAGGAAACAGGAAGTTTTTGACTGGCTGGAACAAACATCCCCTTACATGTCCACTCTAGGAAAACAAGGAATGTTGTACTTGACTGCTACTTATGTTTCACATCCCACAAATCCTACTAATAAGTTGGGCTAGTGAAGTACTGCAGCCTCAGGATGCTCTTCCTCACATCTGTGGCACAGATCTATCAGCCCAGCAAGATTTAAGGGTTCATGGGTTTCTGGGAAATGTAGCTTTTGCCATATTGCATTTCTATCAAGAGGAGAAGTTAAATTACCCAAAGGCATGTGAAAGCTTTATGTGGACACACTGCTACACAGTGTCACAAACACAATGCCAAAAGCAAAATGGTGCAGGATGGGAAAGGTGATATGGAATCCTAAAAAGACATGGTCCTGGTACATCTGTAACAGAGCTGGCCCTACCCTAAGGCAGATGGAGACAACAAGTCAGGCAGCAGATGTTGGGGTTACTGGCAGCAGACTCCTGGCTGTTCTTCCTGAGTCCCATGACTGTATCACATGACCTCACTTGCACCTCCCACATAACTAGCCTGCCACCGTTAGAGGAGAGGTTTTTGCCTGGCACTTAAAATTATATAATAATGACATAAGTACAGCCTCCCTGGGGAGAGCATTCCAGAAGTGGGGATCCACCCACTGGTGGAGGAAGAGGGGTGCAGGGGGAGCACACCGACCCCAGCAGCACGATCCTGGTGGGGTGCCATCATGGCTGCCCCCCCCCGTGCTGGGTGCCACGCCCACACAGGCGGTGCACCACACCCCCAGGACGTGTGCCATGCCCCTTGGATGCACGCCAGCCACCCCCAACTGCTCTCCATCCCCACCCCGGTGCCAGAGTATGAAGCTCCACCTCTGGATCCACCACAGAAAAGACCCATTCTCACGTTGCCAACCTCCAGACCTCTCATGGAGTGGACACATAAAAAAGGGCCTCAGATAGTGGTTGCAGGTCTGCATCAGTTTATATGCAAAGTGGCGGTCCTTGCGGCATTGAGGTCCTGAGTCATCTAAGGCTTTATATGTCAAAATTAGAACTTTGAATCAAGGGTGCCATCTCGCCTTGAGGATTGTGGGTGCCTGAACCATAGCTGTCAACCTTCCCTTTTTTTGCAGGAATTCCCTTATTCCAGCGCCGTTTCCCGCTGCTTCCCGCTGCTATCCCGGATTGTTAGATATCCCGTAGACTGTCCCCGGGACAGGTGTGGCTGCTGATCCCTTATTTTCAAATCTGAAAGTTGACAGCTATGGTGCCTGCCGCCACAATGTGGATGTGCGACGTCACACACATATGCCTACACATAGTGTGCTTGTGACATAGCATGTCCACTTTGCAGTGGCCAGCAGCAGTGGCTCCTCTTCCTTATCCTCTCTGCTGCCAGTGAGACACCTTTTCTATGGAGAGGGGCTTGGACCCAGAGGCAGAGAGGTTGCCTCTGTGTCTGACTCTCCCTCCACCCCCTCAGAAAAGGTGCCTCACTGCAGAGTGCGGAGGTGAACTGCTTCTCTCTTGGAGGCAGCACTGCTGCCACCTGCCTGCTTTTCACATTGACTTTGTGGATGCCCATCCCCCACAGTTATATTATTCTGGGTGCCCAGGCACCCAAAGCCCCCTGGAGTTGCCTCCTATGCTTTGAATTGCACCTAGGGAACTAATTTGTGGGAATGTTAAGGAAGGTAGGAGAGAATATATTGCTTTGATATTATCCCTCCTCACTTACACACATTCTCTTTGCAACTTATTGGAAGAAAGCTGATGATTCGTTTTGTTGTTTAGTCGTTTATGCGTGTCCAACTCTTCGTGACCCCATGGACCAGAGCATGCCAGGCACTCCCGTCTTCCACTGCCTCCCGCAGTTTGGTCAGACTCATGTTTGTAGCTTCAAGAACACTGTCCACCCATCTCGTCCTCTGTCGTCCCCTTCTCCTTGTGCCCTCAATCTTTCCCAACATCAGGGTCTTTTCCAGGGAGTTTTCTCTTCTCATGAGGTGGCCAAAGTATTGGAGCCTCAGCTTCAGGATCTGTCCTTCCAGTGATTACTCAAGGCTGATTACCTTAAGAATGGATAGTTATGATCTTCTTGCAATCCATGGGACTCTTGAGTCTCCTCCAGCATCAGATGATTCGTTAGAATCCTTTAATTAAGCAATGCAGTCTGTCTTATCCAGTCTGGCTTTTGATTCCTATTTATTTCCCTCTTAAAATAATAATAACACAACACACTCTTCTTTAAAAGTAAGAACAACGTTTTACTCACATTCAGTTCAGAATGGCAGTTTGCACAATCTAGTAAGGAAAATAACAACACAATAAAATTCATTTCATATTTATTCAAAAATCTAATCAAATAGATTTAAATTATTCAACAAAATTGATTAACTTGATCCAGTGATACCAGCATTAACATTATAATACTGTAGGTTGATATACATTACCCTGTGGAATGCCCTCCCATCAGATGTCAAGGAGATAAATAACTACACAAATTTTACAGGACATCTGAAGGCAGCCCTGTACAGAGAGGTTTTTAATTTTTGATGTTTTATTGTCTGTGTTTTGTACCTGCTGGAAGCTTTCCAAAATGGCTGTGGCAACTCAGTCAGGGGGCTGGGGTACAAATAATAAAGTTGTTGTTGTTATCTGCTAATACTGTAAAAAATAAATAAATGCTAACGTCTTCTTCTTCCTTTTACTTTTGTTGTAAGTAATGTTATGTGAGGTGGATGGGGTACTGTACCTGCTAGACAGATTTCTAGCTGGTTGACAGATCCAACTCAGAGTGCTCACTAATGGTTCATCTTCATCATGGGAAAAAGTGACAAAAGGGGTGTTGAGGGGTTCTATCCTAGACCCATTATTGTTGAAAGTCTTTGTAAATGGCTGTGATGAAGGAATTGTGGAGATACTCATCCAATTTGCAGATGACACCAAACTAGGAGGGGTAACTAATGCCACAGAAGACACCCTCAGGATTTAAGGTGACCTTAGCAGATTGGAGAACTGAGTCCAGACTAACAAAATGAATTTCATTAGGGACAAATGTCAGTTTCTACGCTTTGGCAGAAAGAACAAACTGCACAAATATAAGATGTGAACACCAGACTTACCAGTAGTATGTATGAAAAGGATTTGGGATCTTAGTAGATTACATGGTTAACATGTGTCAACAATGTGGTGCAGCAGCAAAAAAGGCAAATGCCATTCTGTTCTGCATCAACAGAAGAGCAAGGGAGGTAGTAGTACCACTCTGTTCTGCATTGATCAGACCACACCTGGAATACTGTGTCCAGTTCTGGGTGCCACATGTGCAGAGGAGGGCAACCAAAATGATCAACTGTCTGGAAACCAGCCTTATAATGAGTGAGGGAGTTGTGTGAGAATGTTAAGGAAGGTAAGAGAGGATATGTTGTTGTGATATTTTCCCTCCTCACTCGTGCTAGTGAGTAAACAGTAGAGCATGTTTCCTTTGTAATTTATTGTAAGAAAGCTGATGATTCGTTAGAATACTTTAATTAAGCAATCCAGTCTTATAATAATAACACAACACAGTCTTCTTTAAAAGTAAGAACAAAGTTTTACTCATGTTCAGTTCACAGCAGTCATCTGAAGGCAGGCTTTATCTTATTGTTACAGTGAAAAGAAGGCTGAGCTACATCACGGGCTTTCTGCTTGTGGGCTCCATCCTATGTGAAGATTGAGCCATGCGCTGGCTAAGAACCAGGAGAGTCCAAGAGCAAGAGTAAGAGCCCAAGAGTCCAAGAGAGAGATGGTTGCATGGCCAGCCCTTTTTATCTGGTCATCTAGGGTTATGCCCATCTACCTGGTCACACACGGGGGGGGGGGGGGAGGCTCCAGAGCAGGTATGACAGGAAGTCCTCCCTGTCTGGAGCCACATTCCTCTGTGTTTCCATTCAAGGCAACAGGAAAATGTTGTACTTGACTGCTCAAGTAATAATACATCCCACAAAGTGTTTGTTTGTACACCAAGTGCAAAATTGGACAATTTTCTTATGTTCTTGCCTCTGTTGAGGACTTTATTGTTGCCATGGTCGATGACAGAGATTGCACACAGGTTGTGAAACATTTAAGCAAGGATATGGAGGTCAAGGAACTAGGAAAGATCTTGTACAATCTAGGAATCAAAGTTGAGAGAGAAGAAGATGGTTCTTTTCTTGTAAGTCAAAAGCAGAAGGTTGCTGAACTGATTGGCAATCTCAGGATGCAAGAAGCACATCTAGTCGCCACACCCATGAACACTGACTTCCCAAAGAATCAAGAGGATTCAAAGCCTTTGCCTGACAACAATAAATACAGGTCAGCAATAGGTAGACTTATACCTGGCCACAACCTGCAGACTGGACATAGCCAATGCAGTGGGAATTCTATGCAGAATGGTAAATGCTCCCACTGAACATTACTGGGTGGGTGTGAAAATGGTGGTTTCCTATCTTAAAGGTACCATGAATTGTAAATTAAGGTTGCCAGCTGACAGCAATCATGAAACAGTCAGTTTTACAGAAACTGTTTTCACATAATTGGCATCATAAATGATTCAGGACAGCCAAATCAGTTTCTGTGCCAAAACTGGGCCTAAACCCCAATTGAAATGGGTCAGTAAAACCAGTTTTCTCCAAAAGCACCTGGATCTGGTCCATGAACACCTACTAAAGAACCTTGCCCAAGACAAGGAGGTGGACATCTTGATTTTCATTGGTGTGTAACCATTTCTTTTTCTCATTATCTATTGTTTGTTTGCTTGCTTTTTTATGGTATGATGTAATACCTTGTTAATGCACTTTTGGGTTGTTAGTAATGCAATAAATAATTTTTAAAAAATCAAGGTGACCCGTTTGGGTTCTTTTTATATCTTTACTTAACCTTATATGTCCCAGGGTAGTGATTGTGGTTTTTATCACTCGCTTTGTTCATAAAAAACTATACAAAGTGACTTGCAAACTTTTTAGAAATACTAAAACCAATTCTAATAAAAATTATGAATAAAACCTTTAAAATCCTCTGCATCTACACAAATAACATACAGGTCTAGCAGATTATGCCCAACCAAAGAGTCTACGAATATTTTAAAATCCTCTGAACTAAGGACCAAAAGCCACAGGGAGAAAGGCAAATCTTTCACTGGTGTCTAAAATTAGACAAAAATGGAACCTCTGCACATCATTTGACTTTCTTACTCATTTTGCAACATTTCCCCATTGCTACTGTACTGTTGATATTGTATGAACTATTCAAATACTATTTAAAACCCCACCTATCAGTACGAGAGCATGCGCTTTGAAGGTGCAACGTCCCGGGATGAGTCCCGGGGGAGCAGGGACGGGAGTACCGCACCCACACACCCCCGTTTGAAAGTTCAGAGAAGCGCTGCCTCATAGCGGAGAAGACCCTCAGTGTTATCTTGCTTTCTGCAGGGGGCGCTTGTGGAATTGGAATCGCGGCTGCCCCAGCGGAGACTGCGGCCTTGCAGCCCCTGTCAGATGAAAGGTGATACCGGGACATTGTCTTTGACTGGCTGCGCTTGAGTGGGGCGGATCTGTACGCGTGTGGGGTGGGGTAGATTAGCCAGCCAGACGTCGTTCGCTTGCTGGAGAGAGTTGGTCGGTTCCTAGAGGTGAGCCCAGCTGGGAGTTGCGCCGCCATGAAGTTGGCTCTGTTCTTCATCCTCTTGCTGCTGCTGCGCCTTCTGCCTTGGGGCGAGACCCAGAGCACGGCCCCTGCTCCCACCGAAGACCCCTTGGTGCTGAACGAGACCAACGGATCGATGTGCGCCCAGTGGCTGTACGGGATGGAGCCGCCGCAGGTGGAAGCTTTCCAGTGCGCGGGGCAACCCGACGGCGCCGAAGTCAAGTTTCGCTGCGGGACCTGCGACCAGACGCGCAATTGCTCCTTTAAAGAGCTCGCAGAGGGCTCCACTGCGCGCCCCACCGACCGCGGCCCAGAACCGTGCCCTCCTTTATCTACACTGACATGTAAGGCGGCCACCTCTCGCCATTTCTTAGCACCTGTAGTGGCCACTACCTCGGCATAGCTGTCAACGTTTTCCTTTTTTTAAGGGAAATTCCCTTATTCCGAATAGGATTCCTCGCAAGAAAAGGGAAATGTTGACAGCTATGTACCTGGGGCTCGGTCTGCACGCACACCTGCCGTACTCCCTCTTTTAGACACGGGTCCCCCGCTCCCTTTCGGTCTATTGCTCTCTTCTCCGCCCTTGAACTGGGGATGCGGCTCAGAGGTTCCACTCGACGGGGAGGGCACCTTCGAAGCCCCTTTCACCTCTCCAACAAGGTTGCGCGCTTTCGGTTGGGAGGCTGGGAACGGGAACTCTCTTATGGTGAAGCCCAGCTGGCAGAAAACCTGGGGGGAGGGCAAGAAGGCTTTCGAAGGTGCTTCAACGGGGTCGTGTGGGCCCAGTCTTAGGCTACGCTAAGTCTTTAAGTGCCCGAAAACTCTGGGTTGCCACGGGCGGACTAGCTTGCTGACGACTCTGCAAGTAGCTCTGAAAGACTTGGGCAAGATTTGTACACGGGGTGGGGGCAGCCGACTTCTCTCGGCGAAGTCCGGGGTTTCCTAATTTCTAGGCCGCTCCCGTGTGAGACGCGGGGGGGGGGTGGTTGCAGCCTGAGATACTCTACCTCACATGCTAGCCATATTGGCCCCCCGGCTTTCTGGTTAAAATCCCCCACTCCATTCCTGGGGTGTCCAGTTTGTACCCTTGAGCAGAACAAACAAGCAAATGGGTAACAGAACCAGCACTTATCATTGTCTTTCTTCTTTTTCAGTCTGGGTGAGGATGCTCTGGTTCTCTGCAGGCATTTTTGTTACCTTGGTAGTCCACTGGGGTTTTCCCCGCACTCGCGGAAGATTTTGGCAGAGGAAGACAAACACCCCTGAAAGACAGGATGAGAGCGACCTAGAGGCCGGCTCTTCTCTGAGACCCCGTGAGCACCGTGGCTCCTCCACTGCCTCCTCCAGATCGGCTCCACCGTCGCCTGCTGGTGCAGCGGGTCTTCCAGGTTCCCGTGGCCGTCCTGCTGCTGCATCCAGCAACGCACCGAGTGTCCAGCCCCAAGCTGGGAATGAGAGAATCCCACTCCGAATTGAGCCTTCTCCCTTGCTGCCAAACCGGGGCGGCAGTAGACCCCGGGCTCGGTCCACCTATTAGCATCTCCTCTTATTCAAGGTGTTAGGCTTTCACAGTATGCTTGTCATATGTATATGCAAATTATCTGTAACAATGTGTGTTTCTCAGCCTGGTTTCCTAAATTCACGTTTTTTAATCTTCTGACTAAATTCCATCGCAGCCGGGGCTTTATATTATGTGGCCCAAGGCAGAGCGGTAGCTACGGGGTGTTTGGGTGTGGTATGGTGGATGGTTAGCCTGGGGTTTTTCTTGCCCCGAGTGAAGCATCAAGAGGGCGCCATTGAGACTCCCAGGCTATGTGTGTTTTTGTGCACGCAAATGTGCGAGGGTGGTGTTATTTGACCAGGGTGAAATAAAGCCTCGTTTTACCCCTGCCCAAGGGTTTAGCTGCCTCCATTAGATCAGTAGCCTTGATTAGCCCCTACAGATGCCATTCTATTTGCTCACTATTATGTTCATATTTTTAGGGACGCAGGTGGCGCTGTGGGTTAAACCACAGAGCCTAGGACTTGCCGATCAGAAGGTCAGCGGTTCAAATCCCTGCGACGGGATGAGCTCCCATTGCTCGGTCCCTGCTCCTGCCAACCTAGCGCTTCGAAAGCACGTCAAAGTGCAAGTAGATAAATAGGGACCGCTCCGGCGGGAAGGTAAACAGCGTTTCCGTGCTCTGGTTTGCCAGAAGCGGCTTAGTCATGCTGGCCACATGACCCGGAAGCTGTACGCCAGCTCCCTCGGTCAATAAAGTGAGATGAGCACTGCAACCCCAGAGTCGGCCATGACTGGACCTAATGATCAGGGGTCCCTTTTCCCCCAAGGAGTCCTGTGTCTCTTACCAGGGGGACCACTAAATTTTGCATAGAGGCTGTGTCTTAAAAGAATTAAACATTGTCAGTGACGACACAGGAAAATATTGTTGAACTTTTGTGTGTAACACTTGATTAGTGAACACCTTGGCATGCTATACATTTACACCTAAAAATGTTTTTAACCAGTGAATAATTCTGTTTAGTGACTGTTCTACATTACTTGCTTTAATCTCTATATATCTGCATAAGCATATATAACATGGGACTATATGCCACATAATGCCCCCAAGATTTTTTGTTTGACTTTTAGGGTTATATGACTACTTCTTGATAGATCCTGAAGAGGCAAAGGAAGAAGGCAAGCAGGCAGCAAAGTATGCCTCTTGAGTCAATTGCTTCTGGGATGCTTGAAGAAGATATAGATGAACAGACAGATAGATGTCACACTGACCTTTGTCAAAGCTCTTGACATATGTATTCATTAATAAATTCATTAAAAATATAATGTGTATTTTCATCCAGGTTTTCTGAAATGTTTTGTTGAAGCTTCTGGTGGGAAGGGGGGCAGTCATGCGATGCTCTCTCCAAAGGCTGTAGCCAGTAGCTGCTTTTGCTTGATTAACAGGAGATGATTCATCTCCAGGAGAAAGCAGGTTGCAGCTAAGCAATCAAGGACTTTGTATTGAAATTCTGGTTCATGTATCTCTAACGGAAAAGGTCAGGGTTTTTTGCAGAGTGGAACAGGTGTGCAGAAGGGTTTAACTGCTAACTTGTTTCAAGGACCAGGATAAGATCTTTGCTGCCTGAAGCAAATAACAAAATGGTGTCCTTCCCCAAGGCACAGGAATAAACCAATTTGACTGGTAGTTGAAACTCCTCCAATAGTGGTGAAAGGACAGTGTCGTCAAAAGTGCTTGAGGGCAGCAAGCTAGCATAGCAGGTACAGGGCAGCACCCATGTGACACTTAATAGCTTGGTTCCCTCCCTACACCTCCGTGGGAATGTTGAGGAAGGTAGGAGAGGATATATTGATTAAATATTATCCCTCCTCACTCAGCTAGTGAGCAAGCAGCAGAGCACATTCCCTTGCAGATTGCTAGAAGCAAGTTGATGATTCGTTAGAATCCTTTAAATTAAGCACTCTAGTTTGGCTTGTCCGGTCTGGATTGTTCCTGGTAAGTTTCCCCTTTATTTCCCTCTTAATAATAATAATAATAATAATAATATTTATTATTTATACCCGCCCATCTGGCTGAGTTTCCCCAGCCACTCTGGGTGACTTCCAATCGAGTGTTAAAAACAATACAGCATTAAATATTAAAAACTTCCCTAAACAGGGCTGCCTTCAGATGTCTTTTAAAGATAAGATAGTTGCATATTTCCTTCACATCTGAAGGGAGGGTGTTCCACAGGGTGGGCGCCACTACTGAGAAGGCCCTCTGTCTGGTTCCCTGCAACCTCACTTCTTGCAATGAGGGAACCGCCAGAAGGCTCTTGGCGCTGGATTTCAGTGTCCAGGCTGAACGATGGGGGTGGAGATGCTCCTTCAGGTATACAGGACCGAGGCCGTTTAGGGCTTGAAAGGTCAGCACCAACACTTTGAATTGTGTTGAGAAACGTACTGGGAGCCAATGCAGATCTCTCAGGACCGGTGTTTTGTGGTCCCGGCGGCCACTCCCAGTCACCAGTCTAGCTGCCGAATTCTGAATTAATTGCAGTTTCCGGATCACCTTCAAAGGTAGCCTCACGTAGAGCGCATTGCAGTAGTCCAAGTGGGAGATAACCAGAGCATGCACCACTCTTGCAAGACAGTCTGTGGGCAGGTAGGGTCTCAGCCTGCGTACCAGGTGGAGCTGGTAGACAGCCACCCTGGACACAGAATTAACCTGTGCCTCCATGGAAAGCTGTGAGTCCAAAATGACTCCCAGGCTGCACACCTGGTCCTTCAGGGGCACAGTTACCCCATTCAGGACCAGGGAGTCCCCCACACCCGCCCGCAGCCTGCCCCCCCCAAAACAGTACTTTTGTCTTGTCAGGATTCAACCTCAATCTGTTAGCCGCCATCCATCCTCCAACCGTCTCCAGGCACTCACACAGGACCTTCACTGCCTTCACTGGTTCTGATTTAAAAGAGAGGTAGAGCTGGGTGTCATCTGCATACTGATGAACACCCAGCCCAAACCCCCTGATGATCTCTCCCAGCGGCTTCATATAGATATTACAAAGCATGGGGGAGAGGACGGAACCCTGAGGCACCCCACAAATGAGAGCCAAGGGATCTGAACACTCATCCCCCAACACCACTTTCTGGACACGGCCCAGGAGAAAGGAGGGGAACCACTGTATGACAGTGCCCCCAGCTCCCAGCCCCTCAAGACGGTCCAGAAGGATGTTATGGTCGATTGTATCAAAGGCCGCTGAGAGATCCAGCAGAACTAGGAAACAGCTCTCACCTTTGTCCCTAGCCCGCCGGAGATCATCAACCAGTGCGACCAAGGCAGTTTCAGTCCCATGATGAGGCCTGAATCCCGACTGGAAGGGATCCAAATGGTCCGCATCCTCCAAGTGTGCCTGGAGTTGTTCCGCAACCACCCACTCAATCACCTTGCCCAAAATAATAATAACACGACAGTTTTCTTTAAAAGAAAGAGTAAATTTTTACTTACAATCAGTTCACAGCAATGCTCTGAAGGCAGGCTTTATTTTGTGGTTACAGTTATATTTGTAGAGAAAGGAAGTCTGACCTAGGCCTCAGACTTTCTACCTTGTGGCTTCCATCCTCTGTAAGGATGAGCTATGTGGTGGCTAAGAGCCAGAAGAGGAGGTCCAAGAGAGAAGTCCAAAAGGAGAAAATGGAAAAAAAGAGAAGATGGCTGTGTGGCTAGTCCTTTACATGGTCACCTAGGGTCACGCCCATCTACCTGTTCACACACAGGGAGAGGAGATTCCAGAGCAGGTATGACAGGAAGTCTTCCCTGTCTGGAGTCACATGCCCCTGTGTGTCCGCTCTAGGCAACAGGAAAATGTTGTACTTGACGGCTTCAGTGATGATACATCCCACAATCTCAGCATCTGGTGCCTGTGGCAGCTGCCTCACTCTGCCCTATCTTAGGGAAAGCCCTGCTTGTTTCCCTCAGCTATGGTTGTAAACTGGAGTGAGTGGTATAAAAAGAAAGAAAAGAAAAGAAAATACCTTAAACTACCAGTTATGGTCAGCATCTCAGTCTGGATTTGGCTTTTTAGAACACACATCTGGATCTATTATTTTTTTAAAAAAAGATGGTACCAGCCCCAGAGATCTTGCTGGGCCAGGGCCAGCCCAATATATTTTGTGGCTGGAGGTAGAGGAAGAGATTGTATCCCACTCCTGTTTCATATGCAGGAGACAGTGTGGCATAAGGTAAAGGTAAAAGATCCCTGGATGGTTAAGTCCAATCAAAGGCGACTATAGGGTTGCAGTCCTCATCTCGCTTTCAGGCCGAGGGAGCTGGCGTTTGTCTACAGACAGCTTTCCGGATCATGTGGCCAGGATGACTAAACTGCTTCTGGCGCAAAGGGACACCTGATGGAAACCAAAACGCATGGAAGCGCCGTTTACCTTCCCACTGCAGTGGTACCTATTTATATACTTGCACTGGCGTGCTTTTAAACTGTTAGGTTGGCAGGAGCTGGGACAGACCAACAGGAGCTCACCTCGTCATGGAGATCCAACCATCAATCTTCTGATTGGCAAGCCCAAGAGGCTCAGTGGTTTAGACCACAGCAACAGTGTGGCATAGTGGTCAGAGGGCTCAGCTAGGACTTTGGAGACCAGGGTTCAGATTGTCCCTCAGCCATGAGTGAAATCTTATTCTCAGATGTGATTTAGTTGTAATACTTGTATATAATAACTTTGGGAAATCTGTGACTATTAAAAACTAGGGTATTGAAAATGTATAAAGTTGTGAATAAACATTTAATAACATAAAGTGATGGGGGATAAATGCCTTGACAGCAGTACATGTGAAAAGGATCTAGGAGTCTTAATAGACCACAACCTTAACATAAGCCAACAGTGTGATGCAGCAGCAAGAAAAGCTAATTCACATTTTACTAAAAACATAAAGGTTTACTTACATTTCAATGAAAGCAGGAAATATATCAAAGTATTATTCAGGTAAAAAATACTTCTAAGTTACAAAATATAAAACTAATTTCAAAAATAGGGTCTGGGCTCTGAGAAGAGCCTAGGCATCTACGTGTGCTCGCATCACTGGCTTGAAGGAAGAGAGAGACTGAGGTAAGGAGGAAGGAGAAGATAAAGATCCTTTGTCCCATTTTCTGCAGCAAAAAGTATAGGATATGACATCACACAGACCTATCTTCTCTAGAAATACAAAAACTCTGTGAGCCTTAGCCCTGTCATATGCTTATTCAGCAAACATTATTATCATGTTAGGATCCCTTCCCACTCTACAATTCTATGATGATGCTGATGATGATGCTGATGATGATGATAATAAAAATAATAAATAACAATAATTTTATTATTTATTCCCCGTCCATCTGGCTGGGTTTCCCCAGCCACTCTGGGTGGCTCGCAGCATCAAACATCAAACATTAAAAACTTCCCAAAACATTGCTGCCTTCAGATGTCTTCTAAAAGTCATATAGTTGTTTATTTCCTTGACATCTGAAGGGAGGTCATTCCACAGGGCTGGAGCCACTACTGAGAAGGCCCTCTGCCTGCTTCCCTGTAACCTCATTTCTCTCAGTGAGAGAGCCAGCAGAAGACCCTAGGAGGAGGACCTCAGTGTCCAGGCTGAATGATGAGATGCTCCTTTAGGTATACAGGGCCGAGGCTATTTAGGACTTTAAAGGTCAGCATCAACACTTTGATGTTCACTGGGAGCCAGTGGAGATCCTTTAGGACTGGTGTTATATGGTCCTGGCAGCCAAGGGTGACCTTGGGACAGTCAATGCCTCTCAGCCTAACCAACCTCACAGGGTTGTTGTTGGGAGAATAAGATGGTGAGGGGAGAGAACCATGTAGGCTGCATTGAGATTCTTGATTGAAAGGTGGGTAATAGTAAACTGGCAATGGAACCTTCCTTCAGTGCTGACCAGAGAGTGTTGCCTTCCACCACACTTAGGGACATCAGGTTTTATTAAGAATGATAGGGAAACCTTCTGGCAATTATAGGACTGCTCTCCATCACTTCTCACCCTATAGTATCTTGCACCTGAGGTTAGTGTCTCATAGTGGGGCTGGTCATGAGCAAACTAAATCCCCCTGCTGACATTTCCTTCAAGGAGCTCAAGGTGACATACATAGGTCTCTTTCCCACCCCATTTTATCCTCACGACAACCAAGTGAGGCAGGTTAGGCTGAGAGACAGTGACTGGCCCAAAGTCACCCAAAGAGTTTCATAGCCAAATGAGGTTTGAACCCTGGTGTCCCAGATCTTAGTTCAGCACTCTAACCATCATGCCACACTGATTCTTTCTCTTTTAAAGAGAAAACATGGGAAGGGGAAGCATATCTGGATTCTCATATTAAGCACCATGAATGACCAGAATAAGACAGTCATGGCACTACTGTGGGCTTCCTACAGAGCCAGAGAATAGAAATCAGAAGTGGGATGGTGCCTTTCTGATCCTTGCCTCTCATCAAACTCTTTCCCGAGGCAATATGGGGTTTTAGACCTTCTAGCACATGGTAGGCAAACTAAGGCCTGGGGGCTGGATCTGGCCAAATCGCCTTCTAAATCCAGCCCACGGATGGTCCGGGAATCAGCATGTTTTTACATGAGTAGAATGTGTGCTTTTATTTAAAATGCATCTCTGGGTTATTTGTGGGGCATAGGAATTCGTTCATTCCCCCCCCCCCCAAAAAAATATAGTTCACCCCCCACAAGGTCTGAGGGACAGTGGACCGGCCCCCTGCTGAAAAGTTTGCTGCCCCCAGTTCTAGAGGGACAGCGGACATGATTTTCACCTCTTGACAGCTTCAAGAAAAATGCAGAGAGCAAACCTAACCCCTGTATATGACGTTTATTGACCTGACTAAAGCCTTCAGCACTGTAAATCGTAATGCCCTGTGGACTGTCCTTCTGAAAATTGGCTGCCCAGATAAATTTGTGAACATCATTCGGCTCCTCAATGATAATATAACAGCAGCAATCACAGATAACAATGGCTCTCAAAGTGAACCATTCACAGTTAGGACCAGGTGTTAAACAGGGTTGTGTTATCGCCCCGACTCTATCCATTATTTTCATTGCCATGATCCTACACTTTGTCAAAGGGAAACTCCCCACCAGAGTAGAAATCATACATCTAACAGATGGAAAGCTCTTTAATATCTTTGCAGGAGCTTACAAAAAGCTTGGCCTGTTGTTCAACATCCAAAAAACCAAAGTGCTGCACCAACAAGCATAAAACAACCCCTCTGCAGTGCTACAAATCCAGCTTAATGGTGTAACATTGGAAAGTGTCAATCAATTCTCCTACCAGGGCAGTTATCTTTCCACAAGGGCCGACATTGATGCCAAAATCCAGCATTGCCTGAGCTCTGTGAGTGCAGCTTTCTCCCAATTGAAGTGCAGAGTGTTTGAGGACCGGGACATTCTCAGGGGAACCAAAATGCTTGTTTACAAAGCTATTGTATTACCAATCATACTATATGTTTGTGAAACGTAGACCACTTATAAACGCCATCTCCAACTCCTCGAAAGATTCCATCAATGGTGTCTCTGAAATTTTTACACATCACTTGGGAAGACAGGTGAATTAATACCAGTGTACTGGAAGAAGCAAAGATCACCATTGTTGAAGCAATGATTCTTCAACATCAACTTTGTTGGACTGGTCATGTTGTGCGGATGCCTGATGATCGTCTTCCAAAGCAGCTACTCTATTCCAAACTTTAAAATGGAAAGTGTAATGCTGGTGGTCAACAAAAGAGATTTAAAGCCTCTCTCAGGGCAAATCTAAAAAAAAAAGAAGAAGAAGTATAAACACCAACAACTGGGAAACACTAGCCTGCAAGCGCTCCAACTGGAGAACAGCCTTGACCAAAGGTGTCATGGGCTTTGAAGACACTTGAACTCAGGACACAAGGGAGAAACACACTAAGAGGAAGGCACACTTGGCAAACCTACACCATAATCAAGTCCCTCACAAAACCCCATGTCCCAACTGTGGAAGGATGTGTGGATCCAGAATCAACCTCCACAGTCACTTACAGACTCACTGTTAAGACCGTGTCCATGGAAGACAATCTTACTTGGCTACAAGAGAACGCCAAAGAAGAATACTACAGTGGTACCTCAGGTTAAGTACTTAATTTGTTCTGGTGGTCCGTACTTAAACTGTTCTTAACCTGAAGCACCACTTTAGCTAATGGGGCCTCCCGCTGCTTCTGTGCCACTGGTGCACGATTTCTGTTCTCATCATGAAGCAAAGTTCTTAACCTGAAGCACTATTTCTGGGTTAGCGGAGTCTGTAACCTGAAGCGTATGTAACACGAGGTACCACTGTATTTATTTATCTTCATTAAATGGCCTAGGAAAAAATCCCAAAGCAATTCAACAAAGGCCTACAGCATGGACACATCACATAGAAAGGCAGTTTCTCACAGTTGTTCCTTCCCACCCCCTTTAAAAAAATAAAAAGGTTTTATTGGATTTATAAGTTGACAGAGCTAAAAATGAAGAAGAAGAAATTTTATTCTCCCTTATTTATTGTTTTCACTGTTTTCTCATTCTGACCATTGCTGACTCCTGCAAGTTCTGGGTATTTAGTTATAGCCTGAGCTTCACTCAGAACTGTTCAATGCAGTTCACTTATAAAGAGGATTTCCAGCCTTGACATTCAGCGTGGCAATATTGTTTTGTATCCATGCAGGTGTACCGGAGTAGTCAAGCAGCAATCTGTGTTGTCAATCTATGTTGTCTCTTAGCAATCATAATCCTGCGCTGCAAAAGGAAGGTGGGTGGCATAAGTCAAGGTCTGAGTTTGCATTCTGTTTTTTAAAAGAATAAAATAATATTTTTTATTGGTTTTCATGTAATACAAGAACAACATATAACTACAGTAACTTGTCCCGTGGTGCATTCTTATTAAGTTACTGTACATATGCTGTATACAAGCAATATATTTATGGATTATCAATTCAAGCATCCTCTCCACAGAGATCCTTGTGTTGTGGGTGGAATAAAAGTCTCGTTTATATAGGAAAAGTCTCGCCCAAAGTGTCTATCTTTGAAATGCCTTTAATTACTCTTCTGTGGCGAGTAAGGCATTCTGCTAGAGCCACATACCAAATATTATTTACCCAGATTTCAATGGGAATTTCTATAGGTTTTTTCCAGTATTGGGCTATTTTTAATAGAAAAAAATGCTAAGTCTCTGCATTTATGGTTATTGTTTAAATTTGAGAATAATGATAAGAAGGCAAGAGCTGGATTGGGTGGAAGGGATTGCTGTGCAATTTTGGAAATAATGGGAAACACCTTTTTCCAAATCTTTCAACTCCACCATGCATGAAAATATGAGCCTACCTCTCCACAGCCTTTCCAGCATAGGGGAGAGATGCTAGTGTTCATTTTGGCTAGACATGATGGAGCCCTGTGCCAGAGAAAGATAATTTTAAGAGAAGCCTCCTGCAAATGATCAGAGATTGTTCATAGTGACGGGTTGTGTCAAACAGATTTCCATTTATTATCTGCAATTGTGATCCCTAAGTCTCTTCCCCATATTGTCCGGAGGTGTCCTGTATCACCTGCATACTGTTCTAAAAGAATGCTATAAATTAAAGATGCAGCTCCTTTTATGTCATATTTTGATTTGTTACATAGAGACTTAAGTGGCATAAGAGAATGAAGGCCCTCCCCCTTGCATTCCAAGTATCTTGCAAATCGGGTCCTCCCTTATAGAGGGCACGTATTGCGGTGAGACCTGGACAACTGACACCCTGTGTTGTGGGTGGGTACAATGGGTCAGCCACAACACCCAATTGGTAGGTCCCTTGAAGCTGGGTACAATCTGGCCAATGGGACACAGTCTAAACGGTTTGAGGGACCTATTTATACCCATGCACATGACCCAGAGCTTCCTCTTTTGGCGCGTGCATTCGGAACACCACAGCATTGGGTAGGATGGCTGGCCCATTTGTGTGCCCTCCCTACCCAGATCTGCACCTTTCTCCTTTGGTCGTGGTGCCTAAAAAGGACCCAGGTGAATTTCGATTAATTCACAATTTATCTTACCTGCCGGGTTCATCAGTAAATGATGCTATCCCTCCTGAGTTGTGTTCCGTTAAGTATGCCACCTTTGGCCAAGTGGTCAAGGTAATCAGGAGTTTCGGGAAGGGTGGACTTTTGGCAAAGTGCGATGTAGAAGCTGCCTTTGGTTGGCTTCCTGTTCATCCACACGTTTTTAAGCTGCTGGGGTTCCAGTTGGATGGAGCTTATTATGTGAATAAGGCTATGCCTATGGGCTGCTCTATATCCTGTGCAGCTTTCGAGGCCTTCAGTACATTTTTGGACTGGGCTTTGCGTACCAAGACAGGTTTTAGGGGCGTGACCCATTACCTGGATGATTTTTTTATTAAGTTCTGCAGCAGATTCGGAGGAATGCCTGCTGCTTTTGCAGGCTTTTAATGATCTAACTCAGGAGTTAGGGGTTCCTTTAGCAGCTGAAAAACAGAAGGCCCAGTCGCGAGGCTGTCTTACCTAGGGATTCAGTTGCATACGATGGCATTAACTTCTGCTCTGCCTGAAGTAAAGTTGATGGCTTTGCATGACATCATTTTGGAATTCTTGCCACGGGAGGAAGTTACCTTGAAGCAGATTCAGTCTCTATTGGCCACTTGAACTTCGCATGCAGGGTGGTGGTGCCTGGTCGCCTCTTTTGCACACGCTTAGTGAGACTCTCAGCTGGCCTGCAGTCACCCCATCACCGTATCTGGTTGCCCAGAGAGGTCAGGGCGGAACTCGAGATGTGGCTTGAATTCGTGAGGGAGTTCAATGGTGTATCCTTGTGGCAGGATACTTTGAATCTGCAATTCGATTTCCAGGTGCATTCGGACGCTGCTGGATCCTTGGGTTTTGGGCTTTATTTCCATGGTCGTTGGTGCACTCAGCAGTGGACTGAGCATTGACAGGGTAAAGCCATTAGGTAAAGGTAAAGGGACCCCTGACCACTAGGTCCAGTCGTGACCAACTCTGGGGTTGCGATGCTCATCTTGCTTTATTGGCCGAGGGAGCCGGTGTACAGCTTCCGGGTCATGTGACCAGCATGACTAAGCCACTTCTGGCGAACCAGAGCAGCGCACGGAAACGCTGTTTACATTCCCGCCGGAGCAGTACCTATTTATCTACTTGCACTTTGACGTGCTTTTAAACTGCTAGGTTGGCAGGAGCAGGGACCCAGCAACGGGAGCCTGTGGGAATGTTCAGGGGTGCAGGAGAGGATATATTGTGAGATTATATCCTAATCCAACTTGTGCTAACAAGTTCCCAAAATATCAGCAGAGTTTATAACATTCCCCTTTTAGTTCGCAACAGTAACGTCTGCACAGGTTCGCTAGAACCACTATAATAATTACTCTGGTAATTTCCCCTTTTGTTCCCTCTTAAAATACAAGACACGACACAGTCTTTATAAAAGTATAAAAGAGTTTACTCACGTTCTGTTCACAATGTGATCCCAGAAGGCAGACAGCTTTAAAAAGGTTACATACACTTAGAATCTATCTTATAGCAAGATAGTCCTTATCTCCTCTCTTGGCTGGGAGCCAAGAGAGCATCCTTAGATGTTTCCTCATCGAAGGAAAATGGCAGAGAGAGAGGCAAGAGAGAGAATGGCTGCCTTGTGGGAATGTTCTGGGGTGCAGGAGAGGATATATTGACTAATTATATCCTTATCCAACTTGTGCTAACAAGTTCCCAAAATATCAGCAGAGTTTATAGACATTCCCCTTTAAGTTCGCAACGGTAACGCTTGCACAGGTTCGCTAGAACCTCTATAATAATTACTCTGGTAATTTCCCCTTTGTTCCCTCTTAAAATACAAGACACGACACAGTCTTTATAAAAGTATAAAAGAGTTTACTCACGTTCTGTTCACAATATGATCCCAGAAGGTAGGCAGGCTTAAAAAGGTTACATGCACTTAGAAACATGCACTTATAGGAAGATAGTACTGTCCTCTCTTGGCTGAGAGCCAAGAGGGCATCCTTAGATGTTTCCTCATCGAAGGAAGATGGCAGAGAGAGAGGCAAGAGGCAAGAGAGAGAGTGGCTGCCTGCCCTGTGCTTTTATCATTACCTGCACAGGTGAGGCCACACCCACCTCTGGTCACATGTGGAGGAAGTCCGTCCCCAGGAAGTTTACCTGCTTGCTGGACAGACATCCCTCCCCATGTTCTAACATGTACACTCTAGGAATGTTGTCATTGACTGCTCCTGTGTTTACATCCCACATACCCCTTCTCAGGCAATACAACATTATACAAAACATAAACAACTTTATTCAACCACCCAGAGTCCCAGCTTGACACGTAGATTCTGGAAACTCTCTCTTGGTAGGGGTTTCGTCAGGATGTCAGCAGTCATCTCTTGGGTGCTGCAGTAGGATAGTTCCACAAGTCCATCCTGGATCATCTGGCGTATGTAGTGGTATTTAACCCCAATGTGTTTTGTTCTGGCCAGGAACTTCTCACTCTGCGTCAGCTTCAGGCAACTTTGATTGTCCTCTAGCAAGCTGACAGGCCCTTTTCTCACCAACCCAAAGTCCTTTATGAGTTGATCAAGCCAGGCGATCTCTCTGCAGGCTTCTGTTGCTGCAACGTATTCTGATTCTGTGGAAGATAATGCTACACAGCTCTGTTTATAACTGCCCCATGAAACAGGTCTATCACCAAACATGAAAACATGACCACTTGTTGATTTATAATCAGCATTATCCCCAGCCCAATCCGCATCAGTATACCCAACCAACTTAGGGTCTCTGACGGCTGGTAACCTTAATTTACAATTCATGGTACCCTTCAAATATCGCACCACCCTCTTTACACCTGCCCAATCATGCTCAGTGGGAGAATTCACTTTTCTGCTAAGAATCCCCACAGCATTAGCTAAGTCAGGTCTACATGTGGTAACTAAATACAAAAGTTTACCAATCGCCGACCTGTAGTCATTGTTGTCTGGCAACTGCTTCGAATCCTGCTGATTCTTCAGGAAGTCAGTAGCCATCGGTGTAGCAACTGGATGTGCGTCTTGCATCTGCATGTGCTCAATTAGCTCGTGGATCTTCTGTCTTTGGCTGAGAAGAAATGAGCCGTCCTCTTCTCTTTCCACCTGGATCCCGAGGTAGTACTGGACATCTCCTAGCTCCTTGACCTCCACCTCTTTGCTAAGGTGTTTTACTATCTGTGTATAGTCTTTCTCACTTGCTGTGGCAATAATCAGGTCATCGACAAAAGCTAAGATATATGAGAATTGTCCATTATTTGACTTACTGTACAAGCACTTGTCAGCGTCGCCTTGCTTGTACCCAAGTTGCGTCAGCATTTTATGCAACTTCTGGTTCCAGGCTCTAGCAGCCTGTTTAAGTCCATAAAGTCCTTTCTGCAGTTTGCACACTAAATGTGCCTCATGTGGTTTCACAAAACCTTTGGGCTGTTTCATATAAATTTCTTCAGAAATCTGCCCATGTAGAAAAGCGGTAGCAATGTCTATGTGTTTCACTCTCATTTTCTTGGAGGCTGCAATGCTTAGAAGCATTCTTACGCTGCTGTACCTCACGGTTGGTGCAAAAACTTCATCATAGTCTTCACCAAAACGCTGTGAAAATCCCTGTGCTACAAGTCTAGCTTTGTAGCGCTGCACTTCTCCTTCTGACCCCTTCTTAACCTTGAAAACCTATTTACTGCCAATGGCCTTCTTACCGGGAGGCAGCTCAGTGAGTGTCCAGGTCTTGTTCTGATGCAGTGCATCCATCTCCTCCTGCGCGGCCTTCCTCCAGAGACTGGCTTCTGCAGCTGGCATCTCCTGTATCTCTTCCCAAGTGGAAGGTTCCTGTGGAAACGCCGACCCTGCAAAGTAGGACAACCGTAATGGTGGGACACCTTTGTTGGTTCTGGACGAGCGTCTGACCTCTGGTTCTGGGACCGCATCAGCTTCCTCATCCTCCTCCAACGCAGGCATGTCCCCATCTGAGTCCTCATCTTCGTCTCTGGTGCCGCCAGGGTTCTGGTCCTCTGTGTCGCCTGTGGGGGGTGCTGTAACACTCGAAGGCAGATTAGTACTTTGTGGGGTCTCAAAAGGGAAATATACAAATTCCTGAGTCCTTTCTGACTCATCGGAAGAATCCACAACAGTGTTCTTAGTGTCTACCTTTCCATATTCATCAACATAAACCGCATGGTATGCATTTGTCTTACCAGTTTGTAAGTCCATAATTCTATATCCTTTGCCTCCAGAGGCGTATCCCACAAGGATACCTGCTTTTGCCCTGGAGTCAAGCTTGTGTCTGTGTTCCTTGGGCACGTGGAAGTAACACGGACTTCCAAATACACGTATGTGCGACAGATTGGGAGCTTTCCCATGCCAAAGTTCAAATGGTGTGCGCTCTGCACCTTTAGTTGGCAGTCTATTCTGCAAATAGACCGACGTGTACACTCCTTCGGCCCACAGCTTCTGTGGCAAATATGCATCCTTTAGCATGCACCTTGTCATGTCCATAATGGACCTAAACTTTCTCTCAGCTATGGCATTCTGCTGTGGTGTGTAAGGAATTGTGGTTACATGTGCAATTCCTTCCTTGGCCAGGAGAGCCTGCATTTCATTTGAGCAGTACTCACCTCCATTGTCGCTCATTAGCACAGCTGGAGCTCTTTGGAATTTATTCTTGACCATGGCAATGTATTCCTGGAGCTTGTCCACTGTCTCACTCTTCTCTTTGAGGAAATATACAACACAAAATCTTGAAAAGTCATCCAGAAATATTAAAATGTATCTATTCTTTCCCAGTGAGGGAACATTCATGGGTCCACATATGTCAGTGTGCACTATGTCAAGCACTTTGTTGCTTCTTTGTTCTGCACAACGTGGAAATGAAGGTTTTACAGCCTTCTCAGTAATACAGCTTATGCACTTTGCTGGAGCTTTGTTGCTCTGCTTTACCTGCAAACCTCTTACAAGATCTCTTTTCTGTAGATCCAGAATGACGTTGGTGTCTCTATGTCCAAGCCTTCTGTGCCACAGGTCCAGATCTGCTTCATCCTTCTGGCTGGAATGTGCCACTTTTGCAGACTGATTCTCTGAAAGATCAAGCTCATATACACCATTGATTAGCTCTGCTTGAGCAAACACTTTGCCATTTCTAGTCACTTTACATTCTCCATTTCCAAATGTGATCTGGAAACCTTTCTTGTCCAAAGTGGACACGCTGATTAAATTGCAGCTCAGCTCTGGTACATACAAAACTCTAGAGATTGTGTTCTCAATGCATTCATTGTTTATATTGCATTTCAGACTCATGGAACCTGCACCTTTTGCTTTAACAATGTTGCCATCTGCAATCTCAATTTCAGATCCTTCTTCATCATTTATCTCATTAAAATAGTCCTTTTTATATGAAAAATGCGAGCTGGCACCTGAATCAATTATCCATTTATTACGTCTATTTTCACGATTCTGGACAGTTAAATTCCTTTCTTGCAGTAGCCATGTGCATTCACATTTCCCCTTCTTTTCCCCTTTTGGCTGAAAGGGGTGGGGTTTCTTGGCTTTAGGAGCCTTGCAATTCTTTGCAATGTGTCCTTCTTTGTTACAATTGAAACAAATCACTTTCTTAGTCATCTCTTTGGACTTTGTACATTGCCTAGATGCATAACTGCTGTCCTTGCTTCTAGCATTTCTCACTGGAGATTCAGCTCTATCTCTGCATTCTTCTTTTAAATAACCAATCAAGTCTTTAAAAGTCAGACCTTGTCTATGATCCATCAAACTTACAAATGCGCTAAAGCGTGGTCCAAGTGATGATAACAAAAATGCTATCTTTGTATCTTCATCAAAAGCTTTGGGAGTCAGATCAATTCTTTGAATAATCTCAGTAAACTTGTTGATGTGCTCTGTGAATTCCTGTTTTGAATTCATCCTCACTCTGGTTAATTTACACACCAAGTTTCTGAAGCAGTTTATGCTAGATTCTCCATACACGCGCTCAATATCTCTTAAGATTTGAGATGCATCATCTGTACTATTTATTAATGATAGCTGCTCATCACGAAGTCCACTCAAAATTATGTGTCTAGCTTCGCTGTTCATGCGTTTCCAAGCACTTATCTTGGCTAAAGCTTCCTCAGACGATCCCGTAGGTTGAGGGTTTAAAGCTTCCAAAATGTGCTTATAATCTAAACATGCTATCAAGCGCTGCTTCCAGTGTATGAAATTGTGTTCATTCAGCACAGGCATTCCTAGCTTTGCATCACTATCAAAAGCTGCTCTAGCCATCTTAAAATCCAAAAATTTGAAAATTCTTCAAAATTTCAAAATTTCTCAAAATTTTAAAATCAAAATCTCAAAAATCTCAAAATTCAAAACAATTCTTCACTGCCTTGGGTCACTGTGAACTCTGAGGGAAGGGGGGGGGGTTGCTTAATCCCCACTGCACAATGGAACAAAGGACCATGTGCTTACCAGGAAGTTAACTCAGAAAAATACTACTCAACTCAAAATCACAATCCAATGCAATCCTTCAAAAATACGCAGAAATATGCAATACTGGGCCCAATAACCCTTTGTGGGAATGTTCTGGGGTGCAGGAGAGGATATATTGACTAATTATATCCTTATCCAACTTGTGCTAACAAGTTCCCAAAATATCAGCAGAGTTTATAGACATTCCCCTTTAAGTTCGCAACGGTAACGCTTGCACAGGTTCGCTAGAACCTCTATAATAATTACTCTGGTAATTTCCCCTTTGTTCCCTCTTAAAATACAAGACACGACACAGTCTTTATAAAAGTATAAAAGAGTTTACTCACGTTCTGTTCACAATATGATCCCAGAAGGTAGGCAGGCTTAAAAAGGTTACATGCACTTAGAAACATGCACTTATAGGAAGATAGTACTGTCCTCTCTTGGCTGAGAGCCAAGAGGGCATCCTTAGATGTTTCCTCATCGAAGGAAGATGGCAGAGAGAGAGGCAAGAGGCAAGAGAGAGAGTGGCTGCCTGCCCTGTGCTTTTATCATTACCTGCACAGGTGAGGCCACACCCACCTCTGGTCACATGTGGAGGAAGTCCGTCCCCAGGAAGTTTACCTGCTTGCTGGACAGACATCCCTCCCCATGTTCTAACATGTACACTCTAGGAATGTTGTCATTGACTGCTCCTGTGTTTACATCCCACATGCCTGCCCTGTGCTTTTATCATTACCTGCACAGGTGAGGCCACACCCACCTCTGGTCACATGCGGAGGAAGTCCGTCCCTAGGAAGTTTACCTGCTTGCTGGACAGACATCCCTCCCCATGTTCTAACATGTACACTCTAGGAATGTTGTCACTGACTGCTCCTGTGTTTTACATCCCATAGAGCCCACCCCGTCGTGGGGATTCAATCTGCCGACCTTCTGATCGGCAAGTCCTATTTAACCCACAGCGCCACCCGCGTCCCTTTTGGTTCAGCCATTACCCGTGACTTAACTTTTCTTGAGTTTTTTCCCCATTGTAGTGGCAGTGCACATCTGGACCATGGAGTTCAAGGACTGGCGGGTCTGCTTCTGGTCCGATAACCAGGCCGTGGTGAGCATTTTGGCAAGGCAGTCATCCCGCTCCAGCAGAGTCTCTGCCCAGTACGTTTGTGCTGCAGTGCCTCAGGTTTAATATTGTATTTTCTTGCTAAGATATACCACCTGTCTGATAATAAATGTTGGAAGTGTAAGGAGGCGGAAGGGACATTCTTTCACCTCTGGTGGACATGTCCGAAAGTGAGGGCCTTCTGGGAGATGATTTATAATGAGCTAAAAAAGGTATTTAGATATACCTTACCTAAGAAACCGGAGGCCTTTCTTCTGGGCATTGTAGACCAGAATGTGTTAAAGAAGGATAGAACCTTTTTTATGTATGCTACTACTGCAGCAAGAATTCTCATCGCAAAGCATTGGAAGACACAAGATTTACCCACGCTGGAGGAATGGCAGACGCAGTTGATGGATTATATGGAATTGGCTGAAATGACTGGCAGAATCCGAGACTTGGGAGAAGAAGCAATGGAAGAGGACTGGAAAAAATTTAAGGACTATTTACAAAAACATTATAAGTTGTATGAATGCTAAGAAATGCACCTTTTAGGAAATTTTAGCCCCAGCAATAGCAATTAGGTGAAATGAAAATTAAGGTACCAGAGATTTGAGGTGGAATTAGGAAATAATTTTATTGTGTTTTAATTAAACTATATAAGAATTGGTGTACAATATTTGGAATTTGATAACATGATAAATTGAAAGATACAATAAGTTATGAAATAAGATGACAAATTGCTGAAGTTTGTATTATAAATAATGCAAGGTCTGGAGGATGTGGGGAAGTCCAGTAGATTTGATAAAAGGATTACGGAAATTTGAAACTTTTATATTCTTTTTCTTTTATCTGTTTTTCTTCTCTGTATCTCTGTATCCTGTAAAATTAATAAAAATATTTTTTTTTAAAAAAAATAATAATATTGTATTTTCTGCCCGTTTTATTCCTGGCGCTAATAATGATCAAAACAAAATAAAAAAATTCCTTCCAGTAGCACCTTAAAGACCAACTGAGTTAGTTCTAGGTATGAGCTTTCGTGTGCATGCACACTTCTTCAGATACACTGAAACAGAAGTCACCGGACCTTTCTATATAGTGAGAAGGTGGGGAGGGGTATTACTCAGAAGGGTGGTGGGAATGGGTGATTGGCAGATAGCTGCGATGAGCCTGTTGACGACTCTTAACGACTGCAATAGGTCTAACAGGAAAAAGCAAGGGGTGAGAAGGTGAAAAATGGCTTTGTCATGTATAATGAGATAAGAATCCAATGTCTTTGTTCAAACCAGGTCTCTCCATAGTTTTAAGTTTGGTGATAAGTTGCAATTCAGCAGCTTCTCTTTCCAGTCTATTTCTGAAATTCCTTTGTAATAGAACAGCTACTTTGAGATCTTGTATAGAATGTCCTGGGAGATTGAAGTGTTCTCCTACTGGTTTTTCTGTCTTGTGGTTCCTGATGTCGGATTTCTGTCCGTTTATTCTTTGGCGTAAGGTCTGGCCTGTTTGTCCAATATAGAGAGCTGAAGGACACTGTTGGCATTTTATGGCATACACAATGTTAGACGATGAGCAATTAAATAGTCCCGAGATGGTATGTGTGATGTTGTTGGGGCCAGTAATGGTGTTGTCCGGGTGTATGTGGCAGCAAAGTTGGCATCTGGGTTTATTGCAGGCTCTGGTGCCAGTGTCCGTGTTAGGTCTGGTTGTAGTATTATTGTGGGTTAGGAGTTGTTTAAGACTGGGTGGCTGTCTGTAGGCAATGAAAGGTCTTCCTCCCAGAGCTTGAGAAAGAGAACTGTCATTGTCCAGGAGAGGTTGTAGATCTCTGATGATGCGTTGTACTGTTTTAACTTGGGAGCTGTATGTGATGACTAGAGGTGTTCTGTTATTTTCTTTTTTGGGTCTGTCTTGCAGCAAGTTCTCTCTGGGTATCAGTCTGGCTCTGTTGATCTGTTGTCTAACTTCATCTGCTGGGTATTTTAGTTCTAAAAAGGTTTGCTGTAGATCTCTTAGGTGAGAGTCTCTGTCTGTTGCTCCAATTCTACAGACAGAGATCTACAACCTCTCCTGGACAATGACAGTTCTCTTTCTCAAGCTCTGGGAGGAAGACCTTTCATTGCCTACAGACAGCCACCCAGTCTTAAACAACTCCTAACCCACAATAATACTACAACCAGACCTAACACGGACACTGGCACCAGAGCCTGCAATAAACCCAGATGCCAACTTTGCTGCCACATACACCCGGACAACACCATTACTGGCCCCAACAACATCACACATACCATCTCGGGACTATTTAATTGCTCATCGTCTAACATTGTGTATGCCATAAAATGCCAACAGTGTCCTTCAGCTCTCTATATTGGACAAACAGGCCAGACCTTACGCCAAAGAATAAACGGACAGAAATCCGACATCAGGAACCACAAGACAGAAAAACCAGTAGGAGAACACTTCAATCTCCCAGGACATTCTATACAAGATCTCAAAGTAGCTGTTCTATTACAAAGGAATTTCAGAAATAGACTGGAAAGAGAAGCTGCTGAATTGCAACTTATCACCAAACTTAAAACTATGGAGAGACCTGGTTTGAACAAAGACATTGGATTCTTATCTCATTATACATGACAAAGCCATTTTTCACCTTCTCACCCCTTGCTTTTTCCTGTTAGACCTATTGCAGTCGTTAAGAGTCGTCAACAGGCTCATCGCAGCTATCTGCCAATCACCCATTCCCACCACCCTTCTGAGTAATACCCCTCCCCACCTTCTCACTATATAGAAAGGTCCGGTGACTTCTGTTTCAGTGTATCTGAAGAAGTGTGCATGCACACGAAAGCTCATACCTAGAACTAACTCAGTTGGTCTTTAAGGTGCTACTGGAAGGAATTTTTTTATTTTGTTTTGACCATGGCAGACCAACACGGCTACCTATCTGTAACTGGAGCTAATAATGATATCGCTGATGCCCTATCCCATTTTCAGATGGAGCACTTCGGATCCCTGGCTCAGGATGTTTAGCAGTTTACGGAATATTTCCCGGTTCACCTTTGGAACCTTGGTGGCACCTAATATGGCAGGGAATAGTAGCATCTGTTTCACCTTCCACATTGAAGTCTTATAAGAAGGCCTGGATGGATTTTTTAGCTTTAGAGAACAGCATTTGACAAGCGACAGTACTCGTGTGGCGGATAGGCTCTGGTTCAGGTGATAGGGATGGGAGAACGCTCTTGCCATCCCTATGTGAAGGGTATTAAGTTAAAGGAATCCAGGGACTCGATGGTTTGGTCAACCCCTGAGAGGGGGTTGTGCCCGTGCCTGAGTCCAGAGGGACACTTGGGTGGTGGAGTTAGCCTGTTCCCAGCTTTCTGTTTATCTAGGTGTTCACCCTTGGCTGACCTATGCTGGAACCCTGGGTCAACGCTACCTGCATGGCAGGGAGCTAATTGAACCAGAGCCTATGCAACCAGTCACTTTCTGTAATCAATAATGTTGTGGCTTAAATTCTGCCAAAAACCAAAACCAAAATTTGAGTCTTGTGTGAATTTATTTAGGGGAGAGGTTTCTGGGTATGAACACGCAAATCGGGTCCTCCCTTAAAGAGGGCACGTATTGTGGTGAGACCTGGAAAACCAACACCCTGTGTTGTGGGTGGGTACGATTGGTCAGGCACAACACCCGATTGGTAGGTCCCTCGAAACTGGGTTCAATCTGGCCAATGGGACACAGTCCAAATGGTTCAAGGGACCTATTTATGCCCATGCACGTGACCCAGAGCTTCCTCTTTCGGTGTTTGCATTTGGAACACCCGTCCACCTCTCCCTACTTTTAGGGCTTTGCACTTGACCTTGCTATGCCGTCATGTGTCGTCTGTCATTCGGACAGGAGCACAGCAGGAATTTTCCCCACTTGGCTGAATGGCAGTTGCCATTTGGGTTTCACCTGCCATGTAGAAAATCATCACAACTTGTAAGGTTGCGGATAGACACTGGTTCAGGTGACAGGGATGGGAGAACACTCTTGCCATCCCTATGTGAAAGGTATTCCGTTAAAGGAATCCAGGGACTTGGTGGTTTTGTCAACCCCTGGGAGCGGGCTGTGCCCATGCCTGAGTACAGGGGGGGGGGCATTTGGGTGGCAGAGATAGCCTGTTCCCGGCTTTCTGTTTATCCAGGTGCTCACCCTTGGCTGACCTATGCTGGAACCTTGGGTCAGCGCTACCTGCATGGCAGGGAGCTAGTCAAACCAGAGCCTATGCAACCAGTCACTTTCTGTAATCAATAAAGTTGTGGCTTAAATTCTGCCAAAAACCAAAACCAAAATTTAAGTCAAGCATGAATTTATTTAGGGGGGAGATTTCTGGGTCTGAACATGCAATTAAATTTGAAAGGAAAGCCCCAGTGCTGCTTTCCCAGCATATTGTGAGAGACTGTTGCCACATCAGTGTCTGAGGCCTCAGAAACAGAGCCTTTAATTTGCTCCTTTAAATCAAAATGTGCAAACTTACTTTAGTGCTCTTAAATTAAATATATATGTAAATGATCATTTGCCTGGGAAATCCAACAGTCACATTTGATTTCAAAATAGGAAACTCCCCCAAAATGAGGGGATTGTTAAAAAGGAAGTTGAAATACAAAGTCAAAAGGGTCAGATAAATTTACCTGCACAGCAATGTTACCGAATACCAGTTGCTGGAAACTATGGGAGGGGAGAGTGCTGTGGTGCTTATGCTCTGCTTACTGGTTTCCCACAGGCATCTGGTTAACCAGTGTGAGAACAGGATGCTGGACTAAACGGGCCATTGACTTGATCCAGCAGATTATTATTCTGCTACAGTGGTACCTCGGGTTACAGACGCTTCAGGTTACAGACTCCGCTAACCCAGAAATAGTACTTCGGCTTAAGAACTTTGCTTCAGGGTGAGAACAGAAATCATGTGGCAGCGGGAGGCCCCATTAGCTAAAGCGGTACTTCAGGTTAAGAACAGTTTCAGGTTAAGAACAGACCTCCAGAACGAATTAAGTACTTAACCCGAGGTACCACTGTATTATGTAGGTTACGCTGAGTGTTGATGACTGGCCGAAGGTATAAAAAATAATGACGAGCTGAGTGAAATTCACTTTGGGGCAGTTGGTTGGCCAGTGTGAGAACAGGATGGTGGATAGGTGGGCTAATGTCTTGATGCAGCAGGGCAAATTTTTATTAGTTTTAAATGTAAAATTGTGCATTTTCCTTTTGCATATCAAGTGTGTTTTTTGTGTGTGTTTGTTTTGCTGAGAATTGTGAAGTTGCACATGCTCAGGATGTGTTTGTGCGTGTGTAGTCCATGAAATCTTCTGCCTAATAAATTTGTAAGTTTTTTATTTAAAATACCACAGGATATATTTTGTGGTCCTTTTTTGGGGATGGTGGGGATATTTTGGAAACTGAACCAGTGCCCTCAGCCATCTTGCTTTTGAGACTGTTACATATCAGTTGCAAGAAGAGGTCAACAACTGCGATTTGAAATAACAGCTAGTATTGGAGATATCATTCCCACCTCACCTTAATGGGATAGTGGAATAAGGTATGGCAGAAAAAGTTAAAGAGAGCAACAGACAACTTAGAGGAGTTAAACTAAAATATCATTCTCAGTTACTTGGTCTCCATTTGCTGAATTTGTTTTGAGTCTGCAGGGAGCAGCCCTTCCCTCAGAACTCCATCACCCATTATGGACAGATATTATAAATGAACTGTTTTGCTCCTTAGCTTAAAATCTATACATTATCTTTGTTGGCTTTCTGTACAGTGGTACCTCGGGTTAAGAACTTAATTTGTTCTGGAGGTCCGTTCTTAACCTGAAACTGTTCTTAACCTGAGGTACCACTTTAGCTAATTGGGCCTCCCGCTGCCGCTGCGCCACCACTGCACGATTTCTGTTCTCATCCTGAAGCAAAGTTCTTAACCCGAGGTACTATTTCTGGGTTAGCGGAGTATGTAACCTGAAGCGTATGTAACTGAGGTACCACTGTATTGCCATCTGTATGTTTTCTTCATGATTGCTTGAGTTCTGTCTTTTTCCTGTGAACTCACAAATAACACTGAGACTAAATTCACAGTTATGTCTTGTGTGTCTCATTTGCTATTATGTCTCTTTTGTTTACTTGAATAAAACAAGGAAGCAAAATGAAAAGAGCCGTGACTAGACATGAACCAAACACAGATAAGCCTCTGGAAGCGTAGCCTATATCCCCATTTGTTTACCCTGATGGTTCAAGCTGTGACAGCTCAAGGATGCAGGGGCTTACTTCTGAATAGACATGTGTACAATGGCAGTATAAGAGAATCAGATCTTTTTCACAAATGTTGCAGTTCTTTGGGATCTGGTGGTCTCCAGTATTGCTGGCTTAGCTGACTTCATATGAAGGAGTGGGAAGCTTCAACCAAGTTTGATAGCAAAGGGAAAGTCACAAAAAGTAACTTGCTTTCTACACTACTTTATTTTTGAAATCTATTTTCTATGTATTTTCATGCATTTTTATCCCATCATGAAACTCAAGCTGGTGTTTATGAGGGTTGTGGGAATATGTAGGGAAATATGTTGCCTTCCATGTCTTCAGACATGGGTCCACTAAGGTTTCCTAATCTGGTGATGCCAATTCCATGCATGCCATAGGCCAAGAGTCAGCAACCTTTTTCAGCCGTGGGCCGGTCCACTGTCCCTCAGACCATGTGGTGGGCCAGACTATTTTTTGGGGGGGGGAGGAATGAACGAATTCCTATGCCCCACAAATAACTCAGAGATGCATTTTAAATAAAAGCACATATTCTACTCATGTAAAAACACCAGGCAGGCCCCACAAATAACCCAAAGATGCATTTTCAATAAAAGGACACATTCTACTCATGTAAAAACACACTGATTCCAGGACCGTCCGTGGGCCGGATTGAGAAGGCGATTGGGCCATATCCGGCCCCAGGGCCTTAGGTTGTCTACCCCTGCGGCATAGGCAGTTCTAAGGTCACTTACTCAGAAGGAAGCACCGTTGACCAAACTGTAATGTAGCCTGTCAAAAAGGAGTAAGAACCCCTAACCCAGAAGGACTTTCAAAAGTTAGATACGTAAGGTTGCTATTCTGGCAGGGCTGCAGCTCAGTGAAGAGCATTTGCTTTACATGCAGAATGTCCCACATTCAATCCTGGGCATCTCCAGGATTAAATCTCAAGGATTAAAACAAAAAACCCTGTTGGAGAGCTGCTGCCAGTCAGTGCAGACAATCCTGAGCTAGGTGAAAGCATGGTCTGACAGTTTCCTATATTCCTATTTTAGGAACACTTACTTAGGAGCATCCTGCCAACCTAGCAGTTCAAAAGCACATCAAAGTACAAGTAGATAAATAGGTACCGCTCCAGCGGGAAGGTAAACGGCGTTTCTGTGCATTGCTCTGGTTCACCAGAAGCGGCTTAGTCATGCTGGCCACATGACCCGAAAGCTGTATGCCGGCTCCCTCGGCCAATAAAGCGAGATGAGCCTATAGAGATGAGATGAGCAGGGAGAAGAGAATGGTATGAGATTCCTTGTTGATGGATGAGCAAGAATCAGGACCAAGCCAGCTGAGTCCGGTTGCCCTTTCCAGCCATAACAATAAAATGTTTCTGGAATGATATAAACCAGGCTTTCTCAACCTCAGCCCTCCAGATGTTTTGAGACTACAATTCCCAGCATCCCTGACCACTGGTCATGCTAACTAGGGATCATGGGAGTTGTAGGCCAAAAACATCTGGAGGGCCAAGGTTGAGGAAGCCTGAACAGTGCCAGACGATTTTGCACCCTAGGCAAGGCTAACTACTTGAAACCCGCTCTGCTGGCCAAAACTGCTAACTTTAATTTTCAAAAACAGATGTCTTGTAGAAAGAATGAAAAGCACAAACTTAAAACTGCTGAATTTGTTTTAAATTGCAATAATAAGTAATACAACAATATTTGCTTATTTTCTAAAATTATAAAGAAAATGTTTTAGCACACAAATCATTTTGAATAATCTTGTGAATTGTGATATTAAATTGCAAGTCTCTTAAAAGTTTCAATTTCAGGCACATCAAAATCTCACTTTGCATGTCTTTTTTTTGCAAATTTTGTCACCAATTCCTTTAACTCAAGTGCTGAGATTTGGGCATGTTCAATCGATGTAGTTTCAAAACCAACTAGAATCTTTTGCAACATTGTTGAGCATATGTAAAGTTTTTGTAAGTTCGAGATTTGATAAACTGTATTCACCACATGCTGCTGTCACTGAGAAGGATCCTTAATGCAACAGCAACATTAGGTACATTATCCAGGAGTTTTTGTTGTAGCATGAAGAGAAATATTCCATGTGGGAGCATAGCTTTTGGAAGCCTTTGTGTTATTGTTGTAAGCACAAAATCTTGCAGACTTTAAGTCCTGTGTTTTTCGCTCCATAAGACACACTTTTTCCCTCCTAAAAAGTAAGGGGAAATGTATGTGCGTCTTATGGAGCGAATACAGGGGGGAGGCAGGCAGGAAAAGCCCCCAAGAGCCGCACACAAGCTCCGTGCGGCTCTTGCGGGCTTTTCCCCAGGAGGGAGAAGGGACTGACACGGCCAGTCAGTCCCTTCTCACTCCTCATAGAAAAGCCCGCAGGAGCCACATGCTCCTTAAAGGGTGCGTGGCTCCTGTGAGCTTTTGCGAGAGGTGGGGGTATTGCCATAGCCGCATGCAGCCCCTCCAGCCGGGAGAGGCTGCGTGCGGCTATGGCTTCTTTAGCTGCGCGCAGCCTCTCCCAGCTGGAGAGGTTGCGCACGGCTAAAGAGGAAGCCAAGACAGCGAGTGGGATGCATCCCGCTCTTTAGCCGCACGCAACCTCTCCAGTAGGAGAGGCTGCGTGCGGCTATGGCAGAAGGCAAGACAGCGAGCGGGATGGATTCCGCTCACTGTCTTGGGTTCTTTGCCCTTTGGGGCTGGGGGGGGGACCCGGGCTTCCCCCAGCAGCCCCAGAAGCTCTGGGAGAAGCGGACAGGCTGTGTGCATAAGATTTTTTTCCTTGATTTCCCCCTCTAAAAACTAGGTGCGCCTTATGGTCCAGTGCGCCTTATGGAGCGAAAAATATAGTACATCTTCAGTAGATTTTTTTGTTGATACAGTGGTACCTTGGGTTAAGAACTTAATTCATTCCGGAGGTCCGTTCTTAACCTGAAACTGTTCTTAACCTGAAGCAGCACTTTAGCTAATGGGGCTTCCTGCTGCCGCCGCGCCGCCGCCATGCGATTTCTGTTCTCATCCTGAAGCAAAGTTCTTAACCTGAGGTACTAATTCTGGGTTAGCGGAGTCTGTAACCTGAAGCATCTGTAACCTGAAGCCTCTGTGACCCGAGGTACCACTGTACTGTATATATCATACAGGAGGTGAAACAGAGAATAATATTGTTGTAGCTGTTGGAATCTCTCTTCAACAGATGGCATGGCATAGTAGAAACCCACTTAGAATTTCTGCTTTAGATCTTGGGCCTCATGCACAAACTGCCATTTCTTTCTCCTTTTCCTAATTTGTTCTGTCTTGAAGTTTGGTAGTGTTTCTAGCTCTTTTGCAATTTCAGTAATACAATGGAACCTTGGTTCTCAAATGGCTTAGTTGCCGAAGAAATCAGCTCCTGAACACTGCAAGCCTGGAAGTAAGTGTTTCAGTTTGCGAATGTTTTTTTGGAAGCCGAATGTCTGACGTGGCTTCCTCTTGAGTGCAGGAAGCTCCTGCAGCCAATCGGAAGCTGCGCCTTGGTTTTCGAACGTTTTCGGGAGTCAATTTGAGAACCAAGGTACCACTGTACTTATCAAAACTTGTTTAAAATCCTGAACACGGTAATTATGGTTCACTTGCAATTGGCTTGCATCTGAATTTAAATCAGTTTCCTTATTCTGTAGTAGCTTTCTTGTAAGATCGACTTCAAAATGGGATGTTGTACCATGCAACAAGAGATGCGGCAAACTTGAACTTAACAAATTGCATCAGCGAGCACCTTAGCTTCAGTTTGGGAAATATTTCCAGATAAACCTTTAAGTCTTGTGTCATCAAATATCTTTATTAAAGCACCGGCATCTGCTACTAAAATGGTTTCAAAGCATCAATATAAAATATAAACTGTAAAACATTATCAGAAATTTATAAGATACAACAAAAAACTAATCTGTATAAAACTGTGGCCCTCAAAGATGATTACTGCGCCTTTCTGAGGTTTGTAGGTTTCGTTTTTGCTTAACTGGCACAATGAGAGCAGTGGCCCTGAATCAAGGAGAGTTGGGAGGGCTTAACTGGATTACATCCGGCTGCTTCTTTGGAAGACTAGTTAGAAGCAGAGAGTGTGGGCCGATACAAGGACGTGTCCTCAGACGGAGCTCACATTTGCCGGCTTTTGCGTCATGATGCGGGGTCTGATTTGCGCCCTCGTTCTGCAGGTGGCTTTAGGGGGAGTGGCCTTGGGGACCGAAAAGGTACCGAGGAGCGACACCTTTCAGAGCCTGGAGCAACTCCTGGCAGAGGAGGATTTATTCTCTCCAGACATCATCTGGCTGGACGACGAACTTTCCCCCTCTGATAACCCGCTGATGGCGTACCTTGACAACGACGAAGTTGGAGGGATAGACTGGTCCGGACCCGTGAACCGAGGTAAAGCATCTACTCTTAGTTTTAGGGTGGCCGGGTGGGCTATTAATGGGAGTAAAGGAACACGGGAAGCGGCTTTTTTAAGTTCCTTGGTCCATCTAACTCAGTATCGTATGCTGGCAGGGTTTTAGACAAGTGGGGTGGTTCTCCTCCGGGTGCCATGTGGAGATGGCAGAGACTGATCCTGGGTTCTTCTTTATGCAAAGTCGTCTCCTATTTCCATTCACAGTGATTGTCTGTGGAGCGTTGTGGAGTCCGTCAGTTTACTGGGGGCTTTGGGGCATAGCTGTCAACTTTTCCCTTTTCTTGCGAGGAATCCTATTCGGAATAAGGGAATATCCCTTAAAAGGGGGGAAAACGTTGACAGCTATGCTTTGGGGGCATTCTGTGACTTTACGGAGTACCGCAGTAAGGGCGGCAGTTGCGTGAGCAGTCGGGAGTTAAGAACTAAGTAAGCTGGTTGCGGGACTTGGAAATAGGTCGCATTTGTTGCGGGAGGGTAGTTCATGGGGGCGCATCCCCGCAAAGAACCCGCTTTGCGCTAACAGCGTTGCTTATCGGTCAAACTATCTCCTGAGTTTCCTTGCTTGTGCATGAAGTTACGCATTATCTATCGAAATGATTTTATGTACCACCATCCTTTAGCGCAATTCTTGGACTGTTGTGAACAAGACCGAGTAAGATGACACCAAAAAAAGGCATAAAACGGCACAATCATTAACACAAGTGGTAACTAATAGCTAAGTAGTAATTTCTAATCTCTGTCGCAGTAGCAACTAACGCATTTGTCTAATCGATTCCTCCTTTCTCCAGACGCCTCGGGGGGAAGTATGTATTAACCAGCTGCCTAAAACTATAGAGATGTGTTGGCCGGACTTGCTTTAGTTACTAATGTGGGTAGTCATCCCTAAGACCGCATATACACGCCATGCGTTTGAAGTACAGTGGTACCTCAGGTTAAGAACTTAATTCGTTCCGGAGGTCGGTTCTTAACCAGAAACTGTTCTTAACCTGGAGCACCACTTTAGCTAATGGGGCCTCCCGCTGCCGCCGCCGCACGATTTCTGTTCTCATCCTGAAGCAAAGTTCTTAACCTGAGCTACTATTTCTGGGTTAGCGGAGTCTGTAACCTGAAGCGTCTGTAACTGTACACTACTTCCCACAAAGAATTTTGAGAATTTTAGTTTACCCCCAATGTGCAACAATTCCCTGCACCCTTAGCAAATTACAGCTTCTTGTCACCTGTAAGTATAGGAAAACGGGTTTAGAGTGTCAGTGTGGTATAATGCTTCCTAGGGTATACGTGGCAAGTGGGTGATGTAAGCCTATTACAGTGGCAAAAAAAAAAGGTGTCCCTGGAAAGGTTAGGAGAGAAGGGAATTGTGCAGCTTGCTAGTAGGTCAAGAAATGAGGATTTAAGCAGAGAAAAAATGTTTTTGGAGGGGAGGAAAAAGGCCTGGACTTTTAGCTGTGATTGTGATTGTGATTGTGATTGTGACAATGTGCCACTCCCTTTCTCTTCCTAGTTGACTGGGACCTGAATATTTTCATCATCATGCTCGTGGCTGCTGAAATTTTTAGTTTGGGGCTCTGCTTGTACTACCCCAAATCGCGACGTTTCTTGAGGTCCTGCTGCGTGCGATGCCATCAGTGGTGGTGTCAGTACCTTTGCGTTCCTTCGGTGACCCGTGTCCTCGATATTCCTCTGCCTTGCTATGTCTGCAAACGCAGAGCTTCATCACCCTCTGCAGCTGCAGTTATTCCGATCATCGTGGTTACCCCCCCTTCCTCAGATGCTGCAAGTGATGGACCTCCACTGGAAGAAGCGGGTCACTTGTCTCCAGTGACCATTGAAGACAGAGCTCGCCGTCCTTCTCGCCACGTCATAGACAACTTAGGAGACAACATAGTCTAGACAATTGTGTACTTGGCCATCTTCTAATAGAGAGGTTTGGTGCACCTACCAAAGCAGAACTACCTGCTTAGTAGTTACACACCTCTTTCAAGATCAGGGAAGGAATTAAGCTTTATGAGATTCATACTTTTAGCTGTGTGTTTTGACTAGGCCCCTTCTAAATGTGGTGATTTTTCACCCCAATACTTTTGCTTAACATTCTTAAAGACAGGATACTGACATGTTGTGGGGACAGTTTTGTGCTAATTGTTTGCTGTCAGTGGGTTGACACGTGAAACCCCAATAGTTCTCTTGAACTTGTGAATTGTTTGACCACTTCTTGCATATTGAGGGAAAACAGGAATGTATGCTGTCTTTGTAAAGTTTTTGTACAGTGCAAGAAATTCTTTTTAGATTACACCTGTCATGGACACTTTCAAAATGAATGTTTGCAGGCATACGTAGTGAAGCATTAATAAAATTGGTAAATTTCTGATGCAGATATCTTGAGATTATTTGTTCACCTTCTGATTTCATTGTAGCTGGTACAAACTCCCTGTTATGCAGCCTTTGAACTACCTGGGCTTGCAGTGTATCTGGTTAGGTTATAAATATTCATTTCTCAACACAATGAACATAATCTACATTGCATCTTGTAAAGGAAAAATACACGGCATAACAATATCCATTTGATGCTTTTGTGAAGTTCTGAACATTGGTACAGCCCCATCCTGTGTTGGTCTGCTAATAGCTAAGAACTACTATTCAGTTTTAAGTGTGCATATTTATTATTTTATTACATTTATTAATTTCTATTACATTTATTTGATGCTTAATACAGACATGGCTCAGAGTGACAATTACAAAAGCATACATAGTGCAAAATATATAAAAATTGAGCATTTTTGCCATAGCAGGGGTTACCAAACTTTTGGAGTTTATGGACACACCTTGCAGGCTAGAGAAATTGCTGTAGGTAAGCAAATGTGCTGAAACTCTCCGCTCCACACCTTCAACTTCCACCCAGTTGCTCTCCACAGCACAATTAGGCTTGAAAACAGCCTCCCATTGACTAAAAAATTCTTCTTTTTTTAGCAGTGGGAGAAGGGGATTGGGACCCTATAGGTGCCAGAGATGTCTCTTCCTCCTCAGTTGGTTAAGAACACACAATATCAATATATCAATATATTTTACTTGGGGTCTTATGATATTCTCACAAATCTGAAAACTTACTAAGGATTCAAAACAGCAGCATATTTCACAGGAGGCACTGGATATTACATTACATACGTACAGACATACAGACATAATTATTTTTTGCCAGTTGAAAATGAGTCTTTCTGTTTGTCCTGCTATCCCTTAAATTTTGAGTTCAGGGATTCCTGCTTCAAGAGGCTAGAAGTTCAGACAGAGCATCACACACAAATATGTGTTTTTTAAACATCTATTTTTGCATACATATGAATTGATTTCTTACAACTTAACATTTTTATTTCTTTAGCATCGTAGCACTGAAGGGTAAATCTTTTGAAGGAACCCTGCCTACCATCTAGTTCAGCAGCAGGGGGCTGCTTTTAGGTTAGTTCAGGTATGGGAAGCCATACTTGTCCAGAGAGATGCTACACGGGGCAAGGTATTTTTTTGAACATGGGGAAGTTCACATTTATTTTATTTTTTTAAAATATTTTTTATTCAAGATTTCTTTTATAAGTCTATAGAAAACAGGAACTGCAAAGCTCTGGGCATGCAAAGCATTGCAGTTGAGCACCACAGTATTTTATGTTTATTTGTTACATTTCTATCCCACTTTTCCTCCAAATACTTCAATGTGGTGACATACATGGTTCCCTGCTTCCCATTTTTTCCTCACAACAACCCTGCAATGTAGATTAGGCTTAGAGGCAGTGACTGGCCCAAGATCACCCAGTGAGCTTTGTGACAGAATGGGGATTTGTACCCTGGACTCCCAGATCCTAGTCCAGCACTCTAACCACTATGCAACACTGGGCCTTTAAAAACACTTATCTATTTCTGCATGGTTTTGAACCGGTGACCTTTAGTGTGCTAGGCAAACATAATAACCACCACATTATGGAAGGCCATGTACATGCAATATTGCCTCTCCCCACATGGACTCTGAGGTCTTTATCAGAGGAACTGCAGAGGATGGCCACATAAGAGTGGGCCTTTGCTGTGGTGGCTCCCATTCATTGAATGCTCTCCCCAGGGAGATGCACCTGGCACCATCCATGTCAGCCTTTAGGTGCCAGGCTAAAACCTTGTATGTTTACCCAGGCACCTCCTAAAGGTAAAGGAACTCCTGACCATTAGATCCAGTTTTGGCCGACTCGGGGGTTGCGGCGCTCATCTCGCTTTATTGGCTCAGGTAGCTGGCGTACAGCTTCTGGGTCATGTGGCCAGCATGACTAAGCCGCTTCTGGTGAACCAGAGCAGCGCACAGAAACACCGTTTACCTTCCCACTGGAGTGGTACCTATCTATCTACTTGCACTTTGACATGCTTTCGAACTGCTAGGTGGGCAGGAGCAGGGACCGAGCAACAGGAGCTCACCCCGTCGCAGGGATTCGAACCACCGACCTTCTGATCAGCAAGTCCTAGGCTCTTTGGTTTAACCCACAGCGCCACCTGCGCTAGTGCTAATCTTTTAGTGTGCTGGGTAAGACTTGTCCATATTAAAATGCTGCTGGATGAGCATTTTATGCATTTTGGATTGTTCATTGTTTTACATTTTTTCTAGTTTTAAAGTGCTTTTATTTTGTGTTGTCAAGTTGGTTTGAGTATTTTATTTGTATAAAGGGGCCAACAACAGCATCATTACCAACAACAACACAGAGACAGTGCACTGGGAAGAGCGGCTTTGGTTTGTTTTAATGATTGTGGTGGCATAATATTTATTTTCATTTATTGCATTTATATCTCACCATTAATCTGAGGAGACCAAAGCGGCATACATGGTTCTCCTTGCCTTTATCCTCACAACAACCCTGCGAGGTAGGTTAGGCTGAGAGACTGTGGCTGACTTAAATGCCACCCCGAGCCAATCCATCAGTGTTCTGCTTGGGGATGGAGCAAAGCTTGGAGGGTTTTTTGTTCTTTTGTTTAGAACAGGAATGATTACAACAGCTGCCAGGATGCTGGGGTAATTAGTGATGCTTCCATACACTGGCAAACAAATCAGGTGAAAACATGGGCATAGCCAAGGGGGGAGGGCAGGGGACAGCTGTCCCTCCTACATCAATAAAAACCAACACAAATACTTAACTAACTGGGGTTCTGCTCCCCCCACCAACAAAAATCCAGGCTACATCCATGAGTGATAACAAGGCTTACAGGTACATTGAAATTAATGGACCTCAATTAGTTACGCCCCCTAATAGCAATGGCCCATCTATTTCAACATGATTTATTTCTGAGTAGACCTAGTTAGGACTGCACTTTAAATAAATATCTGAGTTTAGGGCTGATAGCTCATTCTGCAGAGGAAGAGACCATTTTTCTATCTCAAATATTATTTGGGTTTCTCTCCCCTTTTGCAGATGCAGAGAAACACTGCTCAAGTAAGCACAACTTCTGAGCACATGGATTTTATTTCATTATTTGAACTTATAGCTGGGGCTAACAAAGTCTGACATAGAGTGTGGACAATGGGTCTGTTAATAACCTCTTTTTTGGACTTTACTGGCCAGGATAGAGAAGATGGAAGCTAGGACCATAATTTATTTTATTTTTTTAAAAAAATCTAGTTTGTTTGTTTGTTCCTCAGCAGCAGAATGGGAGTTGGTAAATGACTTTCTGATCCAGTTCCACATTTGTATGGTGTTTCTGTGAACTCCCACCCACCAGCCCCTAGTTCTGAAGGCCCTCAAGGTACCAGTCGCATGCCCCTTGCCCTAGAAAACCCGCCTGCTCTGTAGGTCAGCACTCTAAGTTCTAGAACTTCCAAGGACTCGGAGCTCGTCTTGTTATCTTGTTTTCATGAGATCCTGAACAACCTTGGAGCCAGCCTTGGAAGCTCAATCTAGCCAAGGATGTGCTAAGAACTCATCTTCTAATATACAGATTGAGTATCCCTCTACAGCACAATGCTGTGATATATAGCTGTAGCTTGCTATTAGGATCAAGGAAATGGACAAGCCCTCTAATAATGCTTTGAATATGTATTAGATCACGGGTCAGCAAACTTTTTAAGCAGGGGGCCAGGCCACTGTCCCTCAGACCTTGTGGGGGGGGGCGGACTATATTTTGAAAAAGAATAAATGATGCAAGAGCACCACGAGCCCCGGTGGCTGCTTACCTGTGTCTTTCAAGCGGAAGGGGCTGGCAACAGCAGCGGTGGAGGGATGATGAGCAGCACGCGAAAGGGCTCTGGAGAGGGGCTGCTTAAAATGGCGATTGCTCGGGTGCTGCTACTGCTGGCACCAACAAAGCCTAGCCAGGAGGAGGGAGGGAGGAGGCTGTGGTGCCGCTGCCACGTGAGGGAGAGGGAAAGAATGCGCGTGCTGGCGATCCATGCGGTGATTCCTGGACCGTCTGTGGGCCGGATCCAGCAGGCAATCGGGCCTGATCTGGCCCGTGGGCCTTAGTTTGCCTACCCATGTATTTGATGAACCAGGGAAGAGTGTTCCTTGCTTTCTCAAGGTTTCCTTAATCTAGCTGTGAACAATACATTGTGTCATAATCTGGAGTGTTCACAACACCTGCTTGCCACCAACTGATGCAGTAGTTCAGGGGAGCATATAAGTGGGAAAGCAAATCATTCTCCTTACTGTTCCCTTTTCTTAAAGAGCAGCATTTGCTTTTAAAACAAACTGAAGGATAATATCAATATATTCCAAGCTGGGCTGGATCCTCATGTGCTGCTGATGCAGCGGGACTGCATGGCAGTATGTTAAATGTTTTGCTTTCCATAATAAATCCACCATTAAGACAACCCTCTGGAGATAGTGACAGCTTGAAGGGGCAGCTCCCTACCTCGGAGGGTTGACTGAGGTTGGGGATCTGCCATAGCTCAATGGTAGAGAATCTGCTTTGCATACAGAGGGTCCCAGGTTCAATCTCTGGCACCTCCAGGTAGGGCTGGGAGAGACTTCCTGTCTGAAACCCTGGAGACACACTGCCAGACACTGCCAGCACTGAACTAGATGGGCCAATGGCCTGACTAACGATGACTATGTCCTTTTTGTAGATGCTGGAAGATTCAGGACAGGTGAAAAAAGTACTTTTAAAAAACTTTTATTTATGTAATTTTAGCAACTTTTATACATACATCATACGGTATCCAACACTTTTCTCTTTTCCTAAGGCTTCCCAGTCCATCTCTCCATGGCATTCTTGGGAAATCTTGATCTCTTGCGTATCCTGAGATTCCACCCATTATTGTCTCGTCTTCCTTTTTATTTGATGTTATAGGTTGCTCATATGTTAACTCCTACTTGTAGGTTAAATTGTATATTGCACCCTCTAAGTTACCCCCCCCCACACACACACCTCCACTCTTCTCTTCTCTTTTACTCATACTTATTCCTTAATTTTGTGGTCATAGTTATTAGTTCTATGTATTCTATCAATTTGTTCTGCCAAATTTCCTTCATGGATACCTCTTCTCTCTCCCCACCCCACTTTTTAGCATATACTACTATAGCTGAAGCTACAAAAAGATGTTGAGTGCCTTTTTTGGAATGTTATCACTTATTATCCCTAATGAAAGGCCTCTGGTCTTTTGGGAAATGTGAGTTTAAGAATCTTTTTTAATTCTGTATGAATCATTTTCCAATTCTCTCTAGCGTACTTGCATGACCATCACATGAGAATTAGGGTTCCCTCTGCCTCATGGCACTTCCAGCAAAAATTAGAACTTTTGGGTTTTTTGGTACATTTTCACTAATTTGCTGGGTGTCAAGTACCACAGGTACATCATCTTAATAAGATAGCAGGCAGAGAAATTCATGGTTGTCGCCCTCATAGTTTTCCCCGTGCAGACAGTTCTATGTTGTAACCAATATCTATAGCCCATTTTGTTATTGTCACCTTTACCACCTCATCTTTGGTCTCCCACTCCAGGACAGGTAAAAAAAAAGCTTATTCATGCAGCACATAGTAAAACTATAGAACTTGGTGATGGTCACCAACTTGGATGGCTTTAAAAGAGGATTAGACAAATTCATGGAGGAAAGAGCTATCTGCAATTGCTAGCCAGAATGGCTATGCTCTGCCTCCACAGCTGGAGGCAGCAATGCTTCTGAATACCACTTGCTGGAGACCACCAGAAGGGAGAGTCCTCTTATGCTTGAATCCTGCTTGCTGGTTTCCCACTGGCATTTGGTTGGGACATTGTCTGGATCCAGCAGGACTGTTCTTATACCCTTATACCTGTGCATATAGAATAACATATGGGGTCCAAAATGTTGGTTGGACTGATTATTATTATTATTATTATTATTATTATTATTATTATTATTATTAATCATTTATACCCCACCCATCTGGCTGGGTTTCCTCAGCCACTCTGGGCGGCTTCCAACAAAATATTAAAATACAATAGTCTGTCAAACATTAAAAGCTTCCCTAAACAGGTCCGCCTTCAGATGTCTTCTAAAAGTCTGGTACAGTGGTACCTCCAATTACAGATGCTTCAGGTTACAGACGCTTCAGGTTACAGACTCCGCTAACCCAGAAATAGTGCTTCAGGTTAAGAACTTTGCTACAGGATGAGAACAGAAATTGTTCTCCGGTGGTGCGACGGCAGCGGGAGGCCCCATTAGCTAAAGTGGTACCTCAGGTTAAGAACAGTTTCAGGTTAAGAACAGACCTCTAGAACGAATTAAGTTCTTAAGTAGTTGTTTTTCTCTTTGACATTTGGTGGGAGGGCCACTACAGCAACTGGTAGCAAGATCATACAAAAGTACTGTAAAACCACTGGGACGTTCTGTGATAAGCAGAGCCTATATGATGCTGTCAGCTACGTAGGGAGGCCACTGACTAGGCAAAGTATGGAGGCTGCACGTTGCATGGTATCCCAAGGCTTTTAAAACTTGAGTATTGTATGATCGATTAGGTGTATTGACCGCTTAGGTGAAGAAGATAAGCAAGTATGTTCCTTTGGAGTGAAATGCTTCTGGACTGCAAGCAGTCCAGATGCTTGCCAGTTGCATGCTTTTAAAATGTGTTTCTAATCAACAATAAAAAAAAAGGTGTAGTATTTTGATACTGATTTCTTGTTGTGGTTTGCTCAACTTGTGATGAGATCCTGCTTTAACTGTTACTAGATATCTTGTGGCTCATGGTTTTAGGTATGTGGCTTTAGTTCTCCCAAATGGCATCTTGGGTTAACATTTTAGATACCAGGATTCTTTGAAGTCCTTGTTCCCATTCCGTCCTGTGCCTAGGGTGCATAGCTGATGTTCCTCCTGGGGTGGGGTGTCTGTGTTGCATTCACTGGCCTGCTCCCTCCCTCCGAGTTGGCTAATGTCTAGGGCAGGGATGAGAAAGCTACACCTCCTGCCCACTGGCCATTACTGCTCTATTCTGCTTTGGTCAGACCCCACCTGGAGTCATGTGTCCAGTTCTGAGCACCACAGTTTCAAAAGGATGTTGACAAGCTGCAATGTGTGCAGAGGAAGGTGACCAATATGATAAGGGGTCTGGAAACCAAGCCTTATGAGGAACAGTTAAGGGAGCTGGGTATGTTTAGCTTGGATAGAAGGAGACAGAGGGAGATATGATAGCCATCTTCAAATATCTAAAGGGTTGTCACATGGGGGATGGAACATGCTTGTTTTCTCCTGCTCCAGAGGCCAGGACCCAAACCAATGGATTCAAATTACAGGAAAGGAGATTCAAACTAAACATTGGGAAACACATTCTGAGAGTTGTTCAACAGTGGAATGGACTACTGTGGAAGGTGTACTCTCCTTCACTGGAAGTTTTAAACAGGAAGAGTAGTAATCTGTCAGAGATACTTGAGCTGTAATTCCTGCAGTGCATGGGTTTGGACTAGATGACCCTTGGATGTACCTTCCATCCCTAAAGTTTTACAGTTCTATTATTTTACCTGTGGTTAAAGTACTGTATCTGCTGCCCACTCCAACTAGTCTGTAATTAAGGTAGGAGGGTTAGGGGACTGAGAGGGCTTGGAGTATTGCAGGTGGTGCTCATTTTTGCATCTTTGTGCCCTATGACTTAACTGTTGCATGGATGTAGAGCTGTGTATATGATGAATATGAGAGAAAGGTAGACAACCTGTCTAGATCTCTGTGCTGAGAAACCTGTACTCAATATCACCAGGGATGGGAGAAGCAATAACTAATAAGGTCCAGGTGGTATCAAATGCAGTGCCGCACATCTGGATTTGATTCAGATGGGTGATGAGGACCAAAGAAGATCATAGCAGATACCATCCAAAGGTGTTGTCAGTCTTTTGTGTGAATGGGCCATTAATGAGCACACGAAGGTTTTACAAATCATATCATAAGAAAGAATCTATATACAGTTTTTTATAATTATAAAAATTTGCTAGAAATAAAGATGCTGTGGTGGCTCTCCCCACTTGAAGCAATTTTGGTGGAAAAAAAGAATATGAGAGGTGATTGGGCAACGTATAGAGATTTATTAACAGGGAAAGATTTTGACTATCAATTAAAGATGTTTGAAGAGTTAGACCAACATGGAACCAATTGGTTAAAATATCATCAACTTAATAAATGTTGTAAAATGGATAAAAAGAATGGGAATGGTTTTTCAAATCAAGCTTCACAATTTGAAAGTGACCTATTAGAAAATAATGTCAAAGTAATTTCCAAAATGTATAAATTATTACTGGAAAATGAAAATGAAAGACAAGCAGGAGAAATCTGTGATGATACACGGGGCAAGAGCTATAGGATACTATATAGAAATGGCTGTGTGGGAAAAACTGTGGAACATAGATATGAAATTCACAACCTGCTATGCATTGAAAGAAAACTATCTGAAAATGATGTACAGATGGTATTTAACACCTAGTGAGTTAGCAAAAATGTATATCGGTAAATCAAAATCAAATATATGCTGGAAATGTAAGGAGAAAGGAGGGCTTGTAAGAAGGGGAAAACTTTCTGGGAAATGATTTATAATGAACTGAAGTTTATGTTTAAAATAGCTTTTACTAAAAAACTAGAAGCTTATCTTTTAGGGATAATTGGTACAAAAAGACCAAAAAACAAAAAGCAAAACCTGTTTATGTACTCCATAACTGCAGCCATGATGATTTATGCTCCCAAATGAAAAGAAGATTTTGTACCAACCAAGGAGGAGTGGCAGACTAAATTAATAGACTATGCCAAAATGGCAAAACTTACAGGAGCAACAAGGAACCAAGATGGAGAAAAAAACTTTATAAAAGACTGGGGAAATGTGTGGATGATTTGAAATGGCATTGTGCACATATAAGCTCACCAGCAGGATTAACTTGAACCAAACAGTTTAAATTATTGTTAAAAGATAATTAGGGATAAATTATTAATTGGAGTAATGAAGGAGAATCAGTGTTACAAATTTAAAAAAATAAGAAACTGCAAAAGGAGTGGAGGAAGAGTATATATATATATATTTGTTGGGAAATAATGGGTTGTATTTATGTCAAAATATCTCTGAAAATTTTAAAAATTAAATTTATATTTTTAAAAATACAGTAATAATAATGATACAGCAGCCCAAATAAGCATAGCAACTGAGTTATACTTTCATGTTCTACTAATGAAGGCAACCTAAGATATGGCAACTGCCACATGAAGAAAAGGCTGCATTGTGTCCCAGTTACTTTCAGCTCGTTTGGCTTAATTCAAGATCCTGGTTTTAATCATTAAAGTTCTGAATGGTATGTGCTCCAGACACACTGCTACTATCTAATCCAATAATTGCCCACACCTGATGAGATTTCTTCTCCTGTATCAGCTTCAGAGGAGTAGACATTCTGCCTCCTCCTCCCCCCCCTTTTTTTTTTGCACCTGTTCTTTAGTGGGGAAGGACTGTTCTTAATATATGAGCTGGCTTTCTCTAATTTAGCTTTGTCACACGATAAGGCATTTGTTGTGCACGCAACCAATACATTCTTATAAAAAAGCAAACCCAAGTATATTAAAAGGGGATTTACACCCACATAAGATAACAGTCTTGGCACACTTAACTGTGAGAAAGCCTCATTTGCTTTTGTCACCAGCTGTTTCCTCCGGGAGGTAAAATTGTGCGTATCCTCAAATAATCGGGGGGAGGGAGAAAGTATGGAGTCAGGATTCATAGAACCTGGAGTTTTAAAAATGCAACAAGTTACAGAATCAGGGTCGCTTTTAGATTTAACCTCTGTTTCAGTTATAGGTGGATCCATGTTTAATTCTCCTTGTCTGCACAGCACAATGTTGTTATGAAACTTCTCTACAACATTCCTTTAGAGTGGCTTGTCAAGTTCACAGCAGTTCCACTCCTTTTTAATTCAACCAGAAGTTCAGGCAGAAGAGTGGCTTCTTTCAGAACATAACATTTTGTACAATGATAAGAAGGAACACCAAACATTCCGTTCAGTGGAGCCAAGAGATCCGTTTGTGTTTGGTTTCTCCCAGAAACCATAGCATCAAGATCAGGCCTTAATAAAATAAGGTTTAAAAATGAATTTAGAAATTATAGTAATTGTTAAATGGATTTGTCAGAAATTTAAGGTGTGTGCAAGGCTGACACTCTGCATTACATGGCTCTTGTTCCAGTCCAATTTTATGTATGCTTCCTCAGAAGTAAGCTATGCTATGGTTAATGGGGTTTATTTACATGCAAGCCTTCAGTCTTGGGATACTTTTCTAGCAGTAAGCCTCCCAAAAATAAGTTGTTCCCATGTAAACATGTTTAGGTCAGGCTGTGTATGACAGTGTGGTGTAGTGGTTAGGACCTGGGGGACCAGAGTACAAATTCCAACTCCACCATGAAGCTCACTGGGTGACTTTGGGCCAGTCACTGCCTCTCAGCCTAACCTACCTCAGCGAGGATTAAATGAGGAGCGGGAGGACCATGTACATCACTTCGATTCATAAAAGGAGCCTGCTTTATTGGAGGTATGGCTGATCCTCTTCTGTAGGGCTTCTTCCTAAATGCTCTATGTGAGTAAGTCCCATTGAACTGAGACTTCTGAGGAGACATGCCTCAGAGGGCCACAGTACCAGTGTGGTGTAGCCATTAAGAGCGGTAGACTCCCGATCTGGGCAACCGGGTTCGCGTTTCCGCTCCTCCACATGCAGCTGCTGGATGACCTTGGACTATTCACACTTCCTTGAAGTCTCTCAGCCCCACTTACTTCACAGAGTGTTTGTTGTGGGGGAGGAAGGGAAAGGAAAATGTTGGCTGCTTTGAGACTCCTTCCGGTAGTGATAAAGCGGGGTATCAAATCCAATCTCCTCCTCTTCTTCTAACCAATTCTAAGTTAGTGGCAGACATTTTGCTAGCTCAGAGGAATTTGGTCCGAGCAAAGGTAAGCCCAGACATAGGATTGTAATCAGCCCTTGAGTAACAATCACCAAGTGGCCATTTGGAGCGAGTCATTCTGCTCTGTTGCCTGGTGAGGGAGGTGGGGGTGGTTGGAGAGGTAGTTCTTTATGGACAGCTGGGATGGGGGCTTGCTCAGGTGAGGCGAGTTGCCCTTCCCAGCCTCATTAGTGAAGGCGCAGGTTTATTGAGAGGCCTTGATCTTTTATAGCAAATTTGGTTCCTAGCAAAACTTCCGACGGGGTAGCGGGTATGGGTCAGACGTTCTGGGGGGTACGGGAAAGAAAGCATTTTGTAATAAGCTAACACCCGTTCAGGGTGGGTCTTCCAAATGAGGAGGGATCTGTTGCGCTGCCTGGTCCTGTTATTGATCGTAGTCGGTGTCTCTGATAAAGGCGGGGAATTGGAATACAAAATCCTGATAGGCGAGATCCAGTACATACTGAAAAACATCAAGTTTGTGCTGGAGATCGACGACCAGGACGAGATCCAGCCTTGTGGAGGGTTTCACCGCCTGCCCTCTCCTCGGTCGTCGGAAGAAGCTCGTATAAGCGGGCCCATGTGGGTCAGGACTGCTGATGACCGTTTAAAAGTAATACGTTCATAGGAGTGTTCTTCCGCCTAGGGCATCATCTGAGCATGGGTCGCCTTCTGCTGTGCCTCCTAATCCTGCTGTCGGTTGTTGGGACCGCGCCTGGGCCGACGAAAAGCGAGTGGTGCCGCCTCTGGGATGAGGGCGCGAAGTGGCCTGGCCATTTCTTCTTGTGCCCACAGAAGAACGGCAACCCAGCCGACGGGTTCTGCTGCGGCACTTGCACCGACTCTTACTGCTGCTCGTCTGAAGAGGACCGGCTGAACCAGACGCTGTGCCCAGAGAGAGACCTAACTGTCCGCGGAAAAAATCGCAGTAAGATGTGTTAAATCTAGTGAGGTCTGGAGGGTTTCTGGAAGAAAGTCAAGCCTGTAATAGAATTAATGCTCGCGCACCCCTCCCCTCTAATGGGTCACCTAAATACGCTTTGTGTTTTTTCCACTCTTTTATACATCAAGACATTTGTTTACAGGCAGGGCTCTTCCTGCAACTTTCTCTGGGCCATGATTCCCAAGGGGTATGACCCTGCACAGGATCCTGAGCACACCTCGGGAGTAGAAGGTGGTCCAGTAGGGGGAATGTGGTGCTGCCCCACCAATCTCAACCTGCAACTTACCTGGCCCTCTCTTGCCAGCTGCCCTCTTACTCATGGGTGTCGTTAGGAATGGATTTTTGTTAGGGGGAACTGACCTTTTGTTGGGGGGGGGGGAGAACCTCAGTTAGCTATCTATTTTTATTGGTTTTTATTGTTGAGGGGGCAGTTACCTTTCTCTGCCCACCCTGGCTATGTCTGTGCTCTTACTAACAACCATTGGGGTTTTAGCAGCATCAGCTGTCTCTCATTGCCTGTACACTCACCTACTGCTGGTCTCCTTGGCTTCTGCCCTACCACTGCTAATGGGCACTGGCCACAATTGCCTCTTGGGATTAAATCCAGGGCTTGCTACTACAGAGCTGTCCATTAAGGCTCTCAAGGCAATGTATGTCTTCCCACTCACCTAACAACCCCTTGAGGCAGGCTAGGTTGAGAGATGGTAGCTGGTCCAAACTCACCTGTGAGTTTCATCATTGGCTCAGGATTTGAACCTGGGACTCTTCACTCTGCCTTCTTAATTACTGCATTATGCTGATTCTTTTATGCCTAGTTTAGTTCTAGAGTTTCCTATTCATGCAAGCTCTCCATCCTAAAGAAACTCCCAAAGCTGGTCTTCATCTGGGTCAGATGGCCTCATTTTTTAATTACATGAGAATGAGATCCTACGGTGACTGTGTGGAAGAAATTAGTCACTTTTAACGTTCACAGTTTATTGTGGCCTCTCTACATTTTTAAGCAGCTAAAACTAGGAATTACAGCTGCAACAGCTGCAAAGGTCATTGCCATCCGTAAGGTCTGGTGGTCCAGGTTTTCTGGGCAAGTGCACATAACCAAGAAATTGCCGTTTAAGATTGCTGTCTGAAGGCAATGTATATCTGGTTATCTATTGCACCCCCTCCTACTAATTTGGGATAGTCATGTCCAGATCCTCTACTCACAGTTAGAGTTAATAGTTTGGGACTCCATCACAGAAATGTTCCATTTAGTAATTCAGACCCTATGAAGCTACAGTTTGTGGAGGCTGGATGTTAGACAGTCTAGATCAGTTTCTTCTATCTTGACTGTACTATTTGCCTGTCTCAGTTCTACTATTTGGGTTAGAAAGTGTATAGTAACATGAGACCTTCAGCCTACTGAGCATGTCCTAAATGACTTGGCAACACCCCTGTCTAAATTCTTGGTCCACCCCACTCCAGTTCTTGGATGGCCTCTGTGCTTGACCTGATGTGCCTCTAAGGCTCCTCAACTATGAGGATGGGGAAAAGAAATAAATAGTGATGAAGGTAGGATTATTATTGTTGTTGTTGTTGTTGTGTGGTGCGTATTAATACATGGGGGTGCAGTAAGTGGTTCTATGGTATGTCACTGATGTGTCTTCTAAACTGCCCAGAAAAACTGGTGATGGATAGAGAGAATCATAAATGCATCCCTTGTTGTTAGAGTTGGAGAGCAGTATACTGGGCTACATTAAACGTGGATGAATATATGTGGGACTTTCATATGCAGACTTGCCCTCCTAATAGGAGGCATTTTGGGTTTTGACAGGGTACGACAAAGCAATAAGAGGGAGGCATGGAGTATGTAAAGGTACCTGTGGTGACTAACTTGTATCCCTCCTTTTTTTTCCAGCCCGCAAGACGTTTCTTCTTATTATCTTGATAGCGGCTACCGCTGGTTCCATCTTTATCTGTTTTGCCTGGGTCACTTATGTTCTCTGTGATGTGATGAAACGACGCAATTCAGGGAGCCATAGCTGTAATATGGAGCTGAACGAAGTTACCCTTCCTTCAGATTCTGAAGCCACTGATGAAACAGAGCTACAATCTGCAGTTGCTGAGGACCCTCAAGAGATCTGCGACTCGCCCTCTGCCTCGTGCGAACAACCTGCTCTGGATTTCAGTAATCCAGACTGCAGCACTGGGGAAGACAGGGAGCTGCCCTTGTCTCCGGCAAATCCATGTGCTGTTCCCCAAGATGCAGTGGATGAAACCATGGAAGCAGAATCTTCTGTTTAGCCAGTGATGTTTAGTTGTGCTTTTACTAGACCAACTGCTCTGTTGACTAGGGGTAGGCATTGTGTTTGTCATCTAGATGTTGTTGAACTACAACTTTCATTAGGCCAAGCCAGCATGGTTAATGGCCACATATTATGAAAGTCCAACAACAGAAGGGTACCACATTGCCTACCCTGCTTTAGACATGCAGTGAACACCTGCCCAAAGTTTGCCCTTTGTTCTGAACTGCAGACCCAAAAGAGGGCCTGAGCAAGTGGTTTGATGCAGAGGATATAAAAAATGCCAGCATGGCCAGTTCTAGAACACTGTGTGCAGAGCCTTGCTACCTCTACAAACATGTCCCAACAACCTGTCACCGTTGCAGTGTCTGCACCTCTTCTGTAAAGGCAGTGAGACTCTGCAGCTGTATTGTACGTTTACACCTTCCCTTAATAAAGCACTTGAACTGACCATTCCAACAGTTTTGTTATCCTTCTTTGGTATCCCTGCATCATACCACTTGCACAGTCCCTCCTTGGCCCTTCCCCTGTTTGTGAAATATTCTTTTGTTTATCACAATAAGGCCCAACAATGAGGGGTGCAATACATCCCTTTGCCTCAAGCAAAGTGGGGAGAACCCATTAATCTTTCTGGCCAAAGCTACTGAGTCTTTGCATGATGGATAGAGCTTGTTTGATGTCCTCAGTGCTGTAAAGATGCCACTAAATGGACAAAGCTTGGTGGTTGTCCCCAAAGCCAACTTTGCTCCTTTACTGCCAATGTTTGCAAAATATTCTTGAGCTGTCATTTGAAATACTTGGGTGGGTGACTCAGGGTAGTGGCAGGTACTTAGGGTTTTATCACCTATGAATAATTGGCTTTTTCTCTTTTCCCATCACTTGTGGGATAACTTCTTTTCCCATTCTTTCTGATTTATTGACCTCTACCTGCTGAGATGGGCAAAGAGTATGTCTGAAGTTTGTTGAGGTTACAGGTATGTTGTATAAAACCCTCAAACTTGTATATTCTTTAAAAATGCTTTTCACAGTTACACTGCATGTTTGTTTTATTTTTGTAAATGCTTTTAAAGCATTTGATAAATCTTTCTTGGACCATAAAACATTTTTTCTTAGGATATTAAGTTTCCTTTTTTTTGCTTTAATTATCTTGTGCAGTCAGTCTGCAAAATACCATTTGAGGCTGGTGGTTGCCAGCTATTTTCCTTTTATGATGCATGCTTAATAAAGAGATACCATAGCATTCAAAACTGTTCTTTTGTGTGTGTGTTTTAATTGTTCCTGTGTTTAACCTTTTTGGCCATCTTTCCATCAATGCAATTGTCCAAATTTGCTTGACATCTTTCCTCGGGGCCTGCAAGACAGAGCTGTTCCACCAGGCCTTTGGCCAGGGCACAGCCTGACCCCCTCCTTTGGTAATCCTCACAGAACTCCAACCCAATGGTTGCCATTAATTTGATTTGAACTGATTTTATAATGAAATGATGTTAGAATGCTGTGTTATCGTATTTTTTGCTCTATAAGGTGCACCAGACCATAAGACGCACCTAGTTTTTGGAGGAGGAAAACAAGAAAAAAAATATTCTGAATCCCAGAAAATCATCATTGAACAGCTATTGTTAGGACACACAGGTTCAATGATGCTTTTTTGTATGTAAGGCAACCGGTGTGTAATGGGGAATAGCTTGTTCCTCTTGTGAAACAACATGAATGACACATAGCTTGTACACTGTAGCATTGTGAGACTCCCAACTGCTAGTGACTGGCTTGTTCCCAAGAAATGCCAACAGGTAGATCTTACATAAGGGTCCTAGTGAACTGTTTCTAGATTGGACAGAGACATCCCAATGTGCCTCGTAATAATCCTCATCCGTGAGGATGATGGAAAAGGAAATAGAATGTTGAACCTGGTATTGGTGTGGTGCATATTAATGCATTGAGGGTGTGATAAGAAATTATTTACTGATATGCTTTGCAAATTGCCCAGTTGAATAGTGTGGCTCTCCTAGTTGGATAATTTAGGGTGTGTGCAGGGACTTGCCACTCTTTGCTACCACATCCTTATTCCAGTCCAAATTTATAAAGGTTTACTCAAAAATAAGATCCACTACAGTCAGATGGCTTTATTCACGTGGGTGCAGGCAATGCATATGTACCAGGCCTCAAGCCAGCAGGGACTGCAGACTCTCCACTTTTATTAGCAGCAGCAGCAGCAGCAGCAACAACAACAACAGGAAGAAGAAGTGGTCCATGGACCCCAGGGAGTATGTGCCACCACTCACATAACAAAAATTACCATAGAGGTATCAAAATTTTCAAAAGTAGGGCATCCATCTCAACACATTTACAATGGTGTCAGGCCTACAGATAAACTGTGCAAAGTCAGAAGCTATGTGTTTCAACACCCCTCCCCACACGCAAAAAGAACTAGCTAACATCACCAAGATAAAACTTTGCCACACCAAGTTCAGATACCTAGGGGTACAAATAACCAGAAACCTCAATAAATTATACCTGCACAACTACAAGCCCCTGTGGCGGCAAATTAACAAAGACCTAAAGAGATGGAACAACATGAACTTCACTCTCTCAGACAAAATAGCCATGATCAAAATGATCACCATCCCAAAACTAACCTACCTATTCCAAACCCTCCCAATCTGGATCCCCCCAACCCAACTCCGAAAATGACAGAAAAACTACACTTATTCATCTTCTCACACAAAAAACCAGGAATAAGCCTCACATATCTGCACCTCCCCTCCTCAGAGGGAAGATGGGGAATCCCCAACAAAGAAACATAATACATTGCCAGCCAAATACGCCACATAATCCCATACATACTAGGAGATGAGACAAAACAATGGGTACATTTGGAGAGAGACACAATTGAAAATACCTGCACCACAGCATACCCATTCCTTCCAAACAAACTAAGGAAAATTCCCACAACACTTACCATGTACACACTGACCATGCTTAAAGCATGGAAAACAGAAATAGACAAACTGTCCCCAACCCCATCCCCACTAATTCCCCTGGTACATCACCCACTATTCCATCACGCAGCACAAAACCTCCAGATAAAAACATGGCAAACCAAAAGCCTATATCGCCTAACAGACTTCTATAAAAATAACAAACCCTTGTCAACACAAGAAATACAAGACAAACTAGAGGACACCCAAGTGCCCTGGTGAACACATCACCAATTACATGCCCTCTTAAACAACCCAGTAGTAAAATCAGCAGTAACTAGGCCCCTGACAACCTTCGAAAACCTCCTCCTAACAATAAAGGGAAACGGCAAAGGGATAGTATCTGCAATATACAAAATACTACTCCAAAACCCCATAAACCCCCTAGACACAATCAAAAAACAATGGGAAGATGACATAGGCTATGCGATTAATCCCACTCAGTAGACCAGAATGTGGTCTAAACCCCCTTAAATCCATATCAACGAGAAGGAGAGAACTCACTCTGAAACTCATCTACAGGTGGTACCTAACACCAAGGAAATTAGCACTAATACGCCTAGGAACCTCACCAAAATGCTGGAGAGGGTGCACCTCCACAGGCACATACATACACATGTGGTGGGAATGCCCCAAAATCCAACTATTTTGGACAACAGCCATACAAGAAATATGTAAAATAACTAAGCAAGTATTAGAAATCACCCCAGAACTGGCCCTACTAAACATATTCCAAGACAATAATGCCCACTCACATCACAAAGAACTTATAACCCACCTACTTTCAGCAGCCAGAAACATCATAACCAGACACTGGAGAGACCTGTCAGGAGTAAGCATGGACCAATGGTACCAAATAGTATGGGAAACAGCCCTACTAGAAAAATTAACCAATAAACTGAAACTGACACGGGGACAAATAGAAGAAGATGCCTTCACCCCGGTATGGCTCCCCTTTATCACATACACAGCCCAACAAGACAATGACAATAATCCACCAACAGCATACAAATCAATATGGCTAACCTGATTCAAAAACACCCACCCACCCCACTCAGACATGAATACGAAGTTCACCACAGCCAATCACAAACAAGCAACCGCACCCTAGGCCAACCCCAATTTCTCTCCCCACCAAAGGAACACAAGCGAATAGCAAAGAGAACCCACACAAACAATGCTGACACAAAACCCCATGAATACATTAAGCAAATTAGAAACATCACCTCCTGACCCCACCCCCACTCGCCTTTCCCACCTCCACCTCCCCCCCCCTTTCTTCCTAATGTCTCAACAAATGAAACTGACCCATGGAAAATGTAACTTGAAAAAAGAGAGATTGTACATACCTTTGTAAACCAAGGAAACTTTAATAAAAAAATAAAAATAAAGAAATAATAATAATAATAATAATAATAATAATAATAATAATAATAGGGCATCCATGACTTGGCTTTTGGAAAACAGGAGGTCTGCAGTTCTTAATTAATTGGGAATCACGGTTCTAAGCAATTTCAGCTTGGCTGCTCCTGCCTTTTAGTGTTTCAGCCCAAACAGTGAAGTCAGAGCTGAGACTGAGAAGTTAGTTATTTGGACATCAGGAACCCAAAGGATCCTAAAGAACTGCTGTTCCACCCTCCCCTGATTAGTGGTTTCTGTCTCCTTATAATCTTTGTTTCCGATCAGGACCTCTGGTACTCCCTTAAGTCACTTGCTATCAATTCTACTACATGGTGAAAGCTTGAGTAGTGTTAAAGAACCTCCCTGTAAGAAATACAAAAAAAGAAAAAGAGCAAACTGTGGGCATTTTGCAAATAGGCATGTCTTCTATAGAGCAGGGATTCGTGAAGAATATAACTTGCAGTGCAGTGGTAGTCTACTCAGAAGTAAGTCTCTCTGTGTTAAATGGGGCCTACTTCCAGGTATCTGGGTACAGGATTGTAGCCTAGGCTTTCTTGTAACAAAGAGATTCATGGTGGGAGGGTTCCCTTGCACACATCAACCAGGGAATAATCACTTTAATGCAATTGGGATTTTTGCATCTAAACACACACTAATCAAGACAGATTAAGATTGCCTTGAGGTATACTGTATTTTTGGGGGGGCGGGGGATAGCTCCCTTTACAAAGATAGATCATTTTGGTTAAAGGAAGCAAAAATTAAAACCAGCAAGAAACTAAAAACACATCGGCATTCTTGTCTGAACAAAAATGTTTGTATCAGGTGCCAAAAAGGTACAGTGATGGCTCCTGCCTAATGTCAATGGCAGGGAGTTCCAAAGTTCCACAGGAAAATATCAGATCTTTACATATACAGAACTGGCACTTGTAACTGTGCCAGTTCTGCAGATTAAAGTGGTCAAGAGGGCATATATGAAGTAAGGTAGACTGGTCCTGAGTTATTAAGGCCTTTGTATAGCACTAGTAACACGTTGAACCTGGCCTGGTAGCAAACCCAAAACCAGTGCAGATCTCTGAACACAGGTGTTATTTGCTGACAATATCTCACCCCATCAGAAAATGAGTTTCAGAAGTCTCCATATCAAATACAAGGGAAGCCCCACATAAAGAGAATTACAGTACTTAATTCAGTATTGAAGTAACTAATGTATGAACTACTGTGGCAAAGCTTTTCTGATCCACGTATAATGGCAAGCTGTTGAACCAACTGCATTGGTAAAAGGTGCTTCTAGTCATTGACATTACCAGAGTCTCCATTGACAATGGTGTATCTAGAAGCATGCTAAACTGCAAGCCTGCTTATTCAGGGGCAGTGCAACCCTAGCCAGGGTAGGCAGTTGACCAAGTTTCCATCCATGGGAGCAGCTCATCCACAGTGCCTCCATGTTGCCAGGGTTCAGGCTCAGCTTGTTTTTCCTCATCTTTCCCATCCTTGCACTCAGGCAAGGGACTGCATGGCCTCTCTTGATTCAGATGTTATAGAGAAATAGAGCTGAGTGTCACCAGCATACTGATGGCACCTTGACACAAAACTCCTAATGACTGCTCCCAGTGGCTTCATATGGATATTCAATAACATTGGAGATAATATTGTGCCCTGCAGTACCACGTAACCTAAGTGCCAAGGGGTCAAAAAACAGTCTCGCCATGCTACTCTCTGGACACAGCCCCAAAGGTAAGAGTGGAACCACTGCAGTACAGTGCCTTCAATTTCCATTCCACAGAGCTGGTCCAGGAGGATACCATGGTCAATGGTAAGCAAAAAGCCCAAGAGAGATAAAAAAGCCGGAACAAGGTCACTCTCCCCCTTTATATCTCTTTCTATGTCTTCACAACAGCTACAGGTGAAACTTGAAAAATTAGAATATTGTGGAAAAGTTCATTTATTTCAGTAATTCAACTTAAAAGGTGAAACTAATATATGAGATAGACTCATGACATGCGAAGTGATATATGTCAAGCCTTTATTTGTTATAATTGTGATATTATGGCATACAGCTGATGAAAACCCCAAATTAACAATCTCGGAAAATTAGAATATTAAATGAAATCAGCAAAACAAGGATTGCAAATAGAGCAATACTGGACCTCTGAGAAGTAGAAGCATGCATATGTACTCAGTATTTGGTTTGGGCCCCTTTTGCATCAATTACTGCCTCAATGTGGCATGGCATGGATGCGATCAGCCTATGGCACTGCTGAGGTGTTATGGAAGACCAGGATGCTTCTATAGCAGCCTTTAGCTCTTCTGCATTGTTTGGTCTCATGTCTCTCATCTTTCTCTTGTAATGCCCCATATGGGGTTCAGGTCAGGCAAGTCTGCAGGCCAATCAAGCACAGTAATCCCATGGGCATTGAACCAGGTTTTGGTACTTATGGTAGTGTGGGCAGGTGCCAAGTCCTGCTGGAAAATGAAGTCAGCATCCCCATAAAGCTCATCTGCAGAAGGAAGCATGAAGTGCTCCAAAATCTCCTGGTAGACGGCTGTGTTGACTCTGGACTTAATGAAGCACAGTGGACCAACACCAGCTGATGGCATGGCTCCCCAAATCAGCACTTCACACTGGACTTCAAGCATCTGGCATTGTGTGCCTCCCCATTCTTCCTAATAAGATGCAAAAGCTGCTCTCATCAGAAAAGAGGACTTGGGACCACTGAGCAACAAACCAGTTCTTTTTTTTTTTTTTCTTTAGCCCAGGCAAGATGCTTCTGACGTTTCTTGTTCAGGAGTGGCTTGACAAGAGGAATACAACATTTGAAGCCCATCTCCATGTTCCGTCTGTGTGTGGTGGCTCTTCATGCACTAACTCCAGCCTCAGTCCACTTCTTGTGAAAGTCCCCAACACATCTGAATGGTCTTTTCCTGACAATCCTCTCCAGGCTGTGGTCATCCCTGCTGCTTGTGCACCTTTTTCTTCCATACTTTCCCTTTCTGCATAACTTTCCATTAATGTGCTTCGATACAGCACTTTGGGAACATCCAACTTCTTCTGCAATTACCGTTTGAGGCTTTCTCTCCTTATGGAGGGTCTCAGTGATGACTTTCTGCACAACTGTCAGGTCAGTTGTGATTGTGCTTCCTACTGAACTCGTTGCAGGTGTTATGGATTGAATAGCTACTGCACCTTTTCACAATATTCTAATTTTCTGAGATTGTTAATTTGGGGTTTTCATCAGCTGTACCCCATAATCATCACAATTATAACAAATAAAGGCTTGACATATCTCGCTTTGTATGTCATGAGTCTATCTCATATATCAGTTTCACCTTTTAAGTTGAATTACTGAAATAAATGAACTTTTCCACGATATTCTAATTTTCTGAGTTTCACCTGTATATGAAGTAGGGTAGGCTGAGATTTGGTGGTGGGACCAAGGCAGGAAGTGAACAAAAACAATGATGAATTAAGCGAGTTTAAAATGTGAAACTGTGCATGCTCAGAGTATTAAAAAATAAGATTCAAATTTGGCAAACTAATTTTTGTTCGTTTCCTGTAAAACACCAGGAGTGAAATGGAGCAATCAAAGCATAGAGGGTAGTCAGACGACTGCTTTCCTGGCTTTTGCTACAATCCTAACAACACTTACCTGGGAGTAAGCCTCATTGAGTTCAATAGAACTAACTTCTGAGTAGACATGTTCAGAAATGCGCTCTCAGTGTGGGGGTTTTTTTAATTGTTTCGTCACCTCTCTTAAATGGGTTTTTGTTGTGAATGAAAGAGCTCAAGATGGTGTACAGTACATGGCTTTCCTCACTTGCCATATTATTCTCAAAACAAGTCTGCGAGGTAGGCTAGGCTAAGAGACAGTGATCCAAGTGTTCCAAATGAGTGTTGTAGCTGAGTAGGGTTTGAGTTCTTTGCACGGTTTGGGACTGGTACTGGAGGAGAGGAGGGCTCCTATGCCTTTAAAGCTATATAGCAGACAAACTAAGGGTTTTCTAGTCTGCAGCTACACTTATGAAGAAAGCTTCACCTACTGATATTTTGTTTGACATCTTATTACTTGCGTGTGCCCCCTAATTCATTTTGGGTGCTCCAGCCCACCTACAAAAACGGCTACAAATTTGCGTGCCATGTAAACTCTTTGCAAACTTTATGCAAATTTGTGACGTTTTTGGATGCCCTGTTGCACTTACCAATCAAGGCATAGTATACAGGGCACAGAGAAGCCTATTGGCCCCTGAAACCTACATACAAGCCCCCAGTCTTAGAAAACTTTTCTAGCACTAAGCCCTACTGAATGAGTTACCCCACTGTAAACATTCAGAGATACTACAGGATACTGGGGAGAAATGCGTTTTTTCCCTAGTGGCATGGAGAAGGCTTTTCTTTGCGTTGTGTTCCTGCTGCTGATTTATGGAGGGGCGCCTGAAGAAAAGGAGAGCCAGCTGTCCACTGCCTCCATGGGTGCGACGGAGCCTCCGGCGACAGTTTCGGAGGGGACGGAGGGGCGTGGCACATCCGACCCCAACTTTTCTGGCAGCACCGCAGAAGTCGGACTAAATCAGACGGAGAGCCCCACCGATGGAGAGTTGCAGCCGAACACAACGTACCTTCCGCTTGAAAAGAAACGTAAGTTGTCTTCACCCCCTGGCCTAGTAGTTGCGAAGAGGACTTTCTGGAACCCCGAAAGCCACTTTACTTTCTCTTCGACCTTTCTGTGGAAACCCTGACTCCTCTTTTCCCCTATGCGATTGCCTTTCCTCCTCTCAACATCCAACACCTGTTTACAATAGTTTCACTTCAGGCAACTTTTCCGTTTAACCCAGGGTCTCCAGGTGGTGGAATCCAGAAGATGCCTTGCACTACAATTCCCATCAGCCCCACCAAGCATGGCTGTGGTCCCAGAAGCCCCACGTCACACAGCTCTTTTGTAGTCCTAAGCATCCGCTGGGGGACAGCAGGCTGCCAAAAGAAATACAGCTAACTAGTGGTTTTGATATTATACCACAGGATCCTGGGTAGTGCTCCGGACTGAGCCCAGGGTTGCCTCCCTTCCCTTCTGCTCTCTTGTCTGGTGCATGGCCTAAGCTTGCCATGGAGCTTCAGGACTACTTGCAGAATTTGATTTTAGTTCTCTTCAGTCTTCCCTCCTTGTTCTGCCACCATCTTTCAAGATCTTCTGCCTGCAGAGTTAATAGCTGGGAGCCATGATACTGAAAGTTTTCTCTCAGTAATTTAGACTGCGTGAAACCAAAGTTTGTGTAGGTTCAACATTTGGTCAGCTTTTTCCATTCCTATCTATTTTGGACTGCGGGGGGGGTGAGGTGTCCCTTTCTCAGCCCTTCTACTTGAGTTAGAGGGAGTGGAACTTGTAAGGAGAGTCAAGCATCCTCTTAACCACTAGACTGCACCCCCATATTAAATTATTGGTTTCCCAGTACCAGAATGGGAGTTGGTATGACTTTCTGGTCCACCTCCCATTCTTGGATGACCTGTGTATTACAGCTTCTGAGATTTTTCTTTATCTTACTGATACATTTTGTAAACTGCTCAGAGAGCTTGAGTGATGAATAAAATGAGACTCCTAAATAAATTATCTCTCCTTGTTTTGCTTGGAGAGCAGTGAGATACTGCATGGCTGCCTTAACCTGGCATTATAAGGTATCGGTTGGAACCTAACTGTAAGATGAACTATTGAAGGACAGAACAAAACAAATTCCTTCCAGTAGCACCTTAAAGACCAACTAAGTCAGTTCTTGGTATGAGCTTTCGTGTGCATGCACACTTCTTCAGATACCGATTGAAGGACAGGCGTGTGGGAAAACCTGCAATCAAAATTACGATTATGATTGCTAAATAAGCATATGAAGGGGGTTAAGGCTGACATAGTTCCTTTATTCCTAGAGAAGACAGACAGGAATAGGACAAAGGATCTTAATCTTTTCTTCTTCCTACTTACCTCTGTCTCTCTCTTCTTTCAAGCCAGTGATTGCTTGGGCTTTTCTTAGAGTCCAGACTCCATTTTTGAAACTAGTTTTGTATTTTGTAACTAAAAAGTAATTGTACATGAATACTGCTTTGATATATTTGCTGCCTCCATTGAAATGTAAGTAAACCTTTTTGTTTTTACTAAAAAATGTGACACATTAATGGGGACAAAGAAGGGAAAGGTTAGCAGGATAAGAAATGTGCTTTTACTCTGCTAAAAGTGCTCCGCAGCCTGTTTACTCTGTTTCTCCTGCACACCTGGGACAGGAGGTTTAAATTTTAATTTACAGGTTTAAACCTCAATCCATCTCCATGAAGGGGTGGGTCTTGAAGATCCTGGATCTGTAGGAGTGCCCGCAAAAAGTCATGACTGACAAGGTATCTTCTATTTTTCCTCCTCAGGTCGACAATACTACCCATGGGTCCTCCTTCTTCTGCTTTGCTTTTCACCATATGTTGTCGCTTTAGTCTCTGTTACTGCCCGTTGCTTCTTTTCAAGGCAATGCAGAGCCCGTTGGCAATGTGGAGGAAGTGATGTGGAGATGATAGGTATGCGGCTATTAAACAGTTCTGACTCTGAAATTCCATCTCCTGAGACTTCTGACGACTAGGCAATCACCTTTATCCCATCAGCTCTTGCAGCTCGTGCTCCTGATTCCAGCTTGGAGCCAACTTTGAAGCTGAACCTGCTTTGTAGCCAGTGATGTTCTAGGATCTTCTTCTCTAATGGACAGACTGGGCAGGCCTCTGAAGCGCAATACTGTTTTCAATAATAATTAAGGGTGATATGTCTTGCACAATGCATTATTGATTATGCTTCTGGTTATGAATAAACTAGATTCACTACTGCACGGACAAGCAGTGTTCTCCTTGTCCAAAGTATTTCCTTCACCTTTAGTGAAAAATGTGCTGGTATGTCATAATATGCATGGAATGGGATATTCACTACACTCTCTTGCCCCAATTAATACATCAGGGGAAACAGTAGTGAGAAAGCACAGTGATCTCCTTATTGCTCTCTAAGGGTAGAACTTGTGCATGAACAAAGTGGGAGCATAGCAGGAATACATAGCACCTACCTGGACTTTATGGCAGTATGTTAAATGTTTTGCCCTCAATAATAAGTCCACCATTAGGACAACTCCCATGAGCAAATGATAGCCTCAAGGGGCTTTTCTGCCTCTGATTTGGAATATTGACTAGATGGCATATAAGAAAACCCATGTGGTGTCCAAAATGTTGGTGGAACAGAGAGAAGGAACCATGACAAAGGCACTGCAAAGCCACTAAGCCTTTCCTTGATGCTGTCAACAAGTCTGATACTGACAGCTCCCTAAAGAAACCACTGGCTAGGCAAAGCATGGAGGCTGTCTCTGAAAGCAGCTCTGAGAACATTGCCAGTGAAGAAGGGACAAAGCATTGTTGAGCTCCCATGTGAAACCCTTGGGTGGCTGACTCCTGCAGATATGTGGGAATGTTCAGGGAGGCAGGAGAGGATAGATTGTTTAATTATATCCTTTCCAACTTGTGTTAACAAGTTCTATAATTTAACCGAGTAACATTCCCCTTTTAAACTTACACAGCGGATAGGTTTGCCAGGATTGCTTAAGCCTCTAAAATAAAATTTGTGGTAATTCCCCTTTATTCCCTCCTAAAAGGAATAGACATGACACAGCCTTGTATAAAAGGTATAAAATAGTTTATTCACACATTCTGTTATCCCATAAGGAGATAGTTCCTTTGTCCTCTCTTGGCTGCCAAGAGAGCATCTCAGGCTGGTGCTTCTTCAATGAAAGCAAAATGGAGAAGAGGAGGTGTGGTGGCCAGCCCTGTGCTTTTGTTACCTGCACAGGTAAGGTCACGTCCACCTCTAGTCACATGTAGAGGAAGTTTGTCCCAGCCCAGGAGGAAACAGGAAGTTTATCGACTGGCTGGACAAACATCCCTCTTCATGTCTAAACATGTCCACTCTAGGAATGTTGAATTTGACTGCTCTATGTTTCACACCCCACATTTAGGCTATCTCATCTATGAATAATTTGGTATCACACATTTTCTGATTTGTGATTTGACCTCTACCTGTTGACAGGGGTCTACAGCATGGCATTAGCTTATGTTGCATACTACCCTGGAGACTTTTCAAACTTCAATAGACCACTCTCTAATCTGACATGACAAGGTGTGAGCATCTTGCACCTCATTGATGCTCCTATTTGGCAGGTGTGGGGAATTTTTGGCCCTCCTGATGTTACTGAACAACTCCCATCATGCCTGACTGCTTGTTATGCTTGCTGGGACTGATCAAGTTTGTAGGCAGCAACACCTGGAGGGTCCAAGTATAGAAGTTTATGCATGGTATAAAGAAAGTTGCTTGAGAACAAATTTTCTCCCTCTGTCATAACATTATAATTCATGGACATCCAATAAAGCTGAATGTTGGAAGATTCAGGACATATTCTTTAAAAAAATTAAAAATTTCTTCACAGAATATATAGTTAAACTATGGAACTCTATCCCACAGAAAGCAGTGATGGTCACCAATTTGGATGGCTTTAAAAGAAGATTAGACAAATTGATGGAGCAGAGGGCTGCTGGTGGCTGCTAACCATGATGGCTGGGCTCAGATGCCACAGTTAGAAGCAGCAATGCTTCTGAATACCGGTTGCTAGAAACCGCGGGAGCAGATAGCGCTCTTGTGTTCAAATCCTGATTGCTGGTTTCCCACAGGCATCTGGTTGGCCACTGTGAGTACAGGATGCTAGACTAGATGAGCCATTGGCCTGATCCAGCAGGCTCTTCATATGTTCTTGTATCCCCACACCTGGTCTGAGGCAAAGCGGGGAGAGAAGACCTTTGCTGCTTCCCTTCCAGGTGTTCTGAGATGGAGCAGATCAGGTGTAAGGCAGGGATGAGGAACCTATGATGCTTCTGCTCCAAACCTCTTTGAACCTCCAACTCACACCATAACTGAACATTACCTATTCTGCTTCAAACAGAATGGAGTTGTAGTCCAAGACATGGAAAGCCACAGTCTTTCACTGTTCTTTGGGGTTCCTGCACTTTCCTTTACTTTTTATTAAAACTGGATTTATTTTTAGCACATGCGTGTTTGGAGATGCTTTTCAGGGTCCCCATTTTTGTTTCTAGGATTGGATTGAAATGGGAACTTTCAGAATTCCTGATCTACCATTCTCCCTTCCAGATTTTCTCAACCTTGGGTCCCTAGATGTTTTTGGCCTACAACTACCATCATCCCTGACCACTGGTCCTGTGAGCTAGGGATAATGGGAATTGTAGGCCAAAAACATCTGGGGACAGAGCAGGCCAGTGTCATATCCTCCAGAGAGAAAGAGGCACTTTCTCATTGATTCTGGAGTGGCCCTCTTAGCACAAAAGAGTGGCTGCCGAGACCACATAACACTGGTCCTGAAAGACCTACATTGGCTCCCAGTATATTTCCAAGCACAATTCAAAGTGTTGGTGCTGACCATTAAAGCCCTAAACAGCCTCGGCCCAGTATACCTGAAGGAGCATCTCTACCCCCATTGTTCTGCCTGGACACTGAGGTCCAGCTCTGAGGGCCTTCTGGCAGTTCCCTCATTGCAAGAAGTGAAGTTACAGGGAACCAGGCAGAGGGCCTTCTTGGTAGTGGTGCCTGCCCTGTGGAATGCCCTCCAATCAGATGTCAAAGAAATAAACAACTATCTGACTTTTCGAAGACATACGTAGGCAGCACTTTGAATTGTGCTCGGAAACGTACTGGGAGCCAGTGTAGGTCTTTCAAGACCAGTGTTATATGGTCTCGGTGGCAGCTCCCAGTCACCAGTCTAGCTGCCGCATTCTGGATTAGTTGTAGTTTCCGGGTCACCTTCAAAGGTAGCCCCACATAGTGCGCATTGCAGTAGTCCAAGCGAGAGATAATTGGAGCATGCACCACTCTGGTGAGACAGTCCGTGGGCAGGTAGGGTCTCAGCCTGAGTACCAGATGGAGCTGATAAACAGCTGCCCGGGACACAGAACTGACCTGCACCTCCATGGACAGCTGTGAGTCCAGAATGATTCCCAGGCTGCGTACTTTGTCCTTCAGGGGCACAGTTACCCTATTCAGGACCAGGGAGTCCTCCACACCCGCCCGCCTCCTGTCCTCCAAAAACAGTACTTCTGTCTTGTCAGGATTCAACCTCAACTTGTTAGCCACCATCCATCCAACTGGAGGCGGTTGGAGGATGGATGGCGGCTAATGGATTGAGGTTGAATCCTGACAAGACAGAAGTACTGTTTTTGGGGGACAGGGGGCGGGCTGGTGTGGAGGACTCCCTGGTCCTGAATAGGGTAACTGTGCCCCTGAAGAACCAGGTGCGCAGCCTGGGAGTCATTTTGGACTCACAGCTGTCCATGGAGGCGCAGGTCAATTCTGTATCCGGGGCAGCTGTCTACCAACTCCACCTGGTATGCAGGCTGAGACCCTACCTGCCCACGGACTGTCTCAACAGAGTGGTGCATGCTCTAGTTATCTCCCGCTTGGACTACTGCAATGCGCTCTACGTGGGGCTACCCTTGAAGGTGACTCGGAAACTACAACTAATCCAGAATGCGGCAGCTAGACTGGTGACTGGGGCCGACCGCCGAGACCACACAACACCGGTCTTGAAAGACCTACATTGGCTCCCAGTACGTTTCCGAGCATAATTCAAAGTGCTGGTGTTGACCTTTAAAGTCCTAAATGGCTTCTGCACAGTATACCTGAAGAAGCGTCTCCACCCCCATCATTCTGCCCGGACACTAAGGTCCAGCGCTGAGGGCCTTCTGGTGGTTCCCTCATTGTGAGAAGCAAAGCTACAGGGAACCAGGCAGAGGGCCTTCTCGGTAGTGGCGCCCACCCTGTGGAACGCCCTCCCATCAGATGTCAAAGCTATAAATAACTACCTGACATTCAGAAGACATCTTAAGGCAGCCCTGTTCAGGGAAGTTTTTAATCTGTGATATTTTAGTGTATATTTGGTTTCTATGGAAGCTGCCCAGAGTGGCTGGGGAAACCCAGCCAGATGGACGGGGTACAAATAATAAATTATTATTATTATTATTATTATTATTATTATAAACAACAACTAAACCTGCCTCCTTGGTAATGACATGGTCTGGTCTTAGCGTAACTCCTCTTCCTACCCGTGATCACTGAGATTGTCCCAGTGCATCCCCCCCCCCCCGGTGGAACCTGCCCCAGCCATTTTGTTGGCTGGGACCCACTTCCAGGCAGCCCCTTAAGAACAAAATAAAACCTTTTAAAAAACAGCAATAAAACGATACAAACTAAAAACAGTAAAATTACAAACACACCAAAATTAAACAAATTCCTGAACCTGATTAAACATCCATCCCATACACCCCCACAAAAAAATTTAAAAAGGAAAAAAGAAAATTTAAAACGTTTTAAAAAGCTATTATTATTATTATTATTATTATTATTATTATTATTTATTATTATTATTTGATGGCCCATGGGAAATGCTACATTCACAAAGACCTCATATATTGCTTCTTGGGGGTTTTGCATACATATATGCACACAAACAGAGGGAAGAGTAAATCTTTCTATGGTTAAAGTATTGCAGCAGCTGCCTTAATCTCAGCACACTTCCTTGAGAGTAAGCTCTGCTTAGCTTTGTCACCTGTGGTTTTCCCAAAAGGTGAAATTGAAGAATTGATGGAGATCTGTGGGTGGAGTAAATAATGGGACATGTTGCATAATTTTGACTATTGCCTAAATTTTATTTTAGTTTCAGCCATAGTTGGTTCAGTTTCTGTCCTCCCTGTTTGCACAAAGATGTTAAGAAACCTCCACAACAGTGCATTTGTTTTGAGTTGATTCTCAGGTATGAAGGAGTTACAGTCCAATTGGTTTATTCAGTAGAATAGACTTCTGTGGAAACACAAAATTCTGTAATATGATAAAAATGAAGATGGGACATAAGCAGTTTGGCTATACCAAGAGAGAAGGAACTTTATTTATTCCAGAAATGTAACAGCAAGGTCAGGGCATAAAAAAGTATTTTCAAAACTCTATTTGCAAATGACAGTACTTGATAAATGGATTTGTTGGGGATGGGGTCGTTGTGTCCACACAGTCTAATATGGGCTTTGGACATTTTGGTTTCCCACTCATTACAAACGCCTTAGTCCAAGTAAATGTTCAGTGGGGTTTAATTACATACAAGCCTTCGGTCTTAAGAGCTTTTGAAGCACTATGCCCACCAAATAACTTACTCCCATGTAAACCTGTGTAGGATCAAACAGAAAGTGTGTTTACTCAGAAGTAAGTCGCACGGAATTCTACCTATGATAGGACAGAAAGCTTTTCCCGGCAGGTAAGCCTTGCAACCTGGTACCCTATTTGCTTCCTCGGAAGTAAGTATGACTCATTCAATGGAGCTTCCTAGCGTGTATTCTCTGCACACTTACTTGAGAGTAAGCCCCTTTAAACTGAGTGAGATTTACCATTGTAGAGCCATGCTTAGGGTCCAGTTGTGGCACAGCCTCAGAAAAGGCCTAATTCTGCAAAACTTGGATTAGGCAGAATTTGAGCTTGTCCAGTGGAATGAATTTCCAAGTAAACTCCAGCATTTGGCAGCGGTCGAGTTCTTATCATTAGCGGCCCACTAATCAGGGCCACCGGCGGTGCCGGAGCAATCTGGGAGGAGTCCTCGTTAATTGATGGTGGAGATCGAGGCTTACACAGCCGGGGCAATTTGCGCTTCCCGGACCGCTTAAGGGATATAAAGGCTGGTTTGCGCGTCTTGCACCAAACGTGCGGTTGACCACTAAGGTAAGGCTACTTGTTGCTGTTGGACGGGGAGGGATCGGCGTACTCAGGTGCACTGTGGGGAAAAGACGTATCTAAAACTTGTTCTCTGTCTAGGATAACTCGCCGGCATGATGAAGGCTTTTCTTTGCGTTGTGTTCCTGGTGCTGATTCATGGAGGGGCCCCTGAAGAAAAGGAGAGCCAGTTGTCCACCGCCTCCATGGGTACGACGGAGCCACCGGCGACAGTTTCGGAGGGGACGGAGGGGCGTGGGACAGCCGACCTCAACTTGTCTGGCAGCACCGTAGAAGTCGGATTCAATCAGACGGAGAACACCACCGAGTTACAATCGAACACAACGCGCATTCCGCGTCCCGAGAGAGGTAAGCTGCCTCCACCCCCTGGCCTAGTAGTTGCGAAGAGGACTTTCTAGAACCCCGAAAGCCACTTTACTTTCTCTTCGACCTTTTTGTGGCAGCCCTGACTCCCCTCTTCAGAAGAGGCTTTTTCCCGTCCAAGGAAATGGAGTCCTTCTTCTTCCTCCTCCAGCAATAGTCGCTCTCGGGCAACTTTCCTTTTAACCCAGCGTCTCCAGGTGGTGGAATCCAGAAAACGCCGTGCAGTACAATTCTCATCAGCCCCAACCACCATGGCTGTGGTCTCAGAAGCCCCACCGTCACACAGCTGTTGTAGTTCAAAGTATCCGCTAGGGGCAGCAGGCTGCTAAACGCTGCTTTAGCTCCGTGCCTGGGATAAAACTAACTAGTGGTTTTGCTATTCCACAAGATCCTGCCTAGTGCTCAGGTTTGAGGCCAGGGTTGCCTCCCTTTCCTTCTGCAGGACGTTGCAATGTTCCTGCAAAAATCTTCTTGTGTTGTAACTTGTTAAGAACTATTAAATACCTGAGTTGTTAAATACCTTCCCCGAGAGCTTGGCTAATGTATAAAGTGAGCCTCTTAAAGAAATAATTCCACCTTGTTCTGCTTGGGCAGCAGTGTGTTACCATGTGGTTTCCTTAACAAGGTGTGAGCATTTTGCACCTGCAACATTATTCTCCTAAAGCCAGGCAGTTGGGATTGTAAGTTGAAGGACTGAAGGACAGAAGGAAGTCTTGATTTATAGGGGTCCTGACTGAACAATTTTCTTTTTTTCTTTTTCTCTTCCCAGAACGAATCAACTACCGCTGGTACTACGTTGCGCTGTGCTGTTTTTTTGTCTTTGCTTGTTCCTTTTCCCTCCCTTGTTGTCCATCGCTGCCTGCAGAGGAGATATCCTGCAGTTTGTCCGATGATATGGAACAAACTAGATCTGAATGTGGTTCAGAAGCTTCGATGGATGCTGTCGTTGATATGCAACACACCGAGACGTCTGAGGATTTAAGCCAATCAGCTTGAGACCACCAGCTTTCGCAGTTCATGCTGCTGAATTTACTTGAAGCAATGCTTAGAAGCTGAACCTCCTTTTCAGCCAGTTTAAAGTGCATGTTTAGTGCAGTCATTGCATGTGTTTTCAATGGATGTTCGTTATGCTCAATAAAAATTTAAAATGGCATTTCAAAATGGACGTCTTTGAGTGGTTTGTTCAACATCTGGTGATCCCCAGCTCTCATTGCCACTTGGTATCTGGTCTACATTTTAAGCTCCATGTTTTCAGGATGCAATTGTAGGCCTTAGCAGGCTTAGAAGTCCATGTTACCAGTCAAATCTATGACTGGGAGGTCTCACTGATGCTCCTCTTAGACAGATGTGGGACATATTTTACTTTCCAGATGTTGCTGAACTACAGTTCCCATCAAGCATAAGACACCAGGGATTATGGGAACTGTAGTTCACCAACATCTGGAAAGTAAAACTTGAAGATCCCCCTCTGTTTGCTTCATTCTCAAAAGCTTTTAGTCTCTGTATTTTTAGTAGTTCCCTTTCTCCAAGAACTATGAATCTAGCCTGCCAGGTGTTGCATATCTTTCTAGTCCTCCTTGTAAAGAAATCAGACAAACTGTAGACAGCTGACGTAGCCATGGGGCCCAAGCAGGTGTCATGAACCACTTCCTACAAATTAGAAAAGGAATAGCCCCTAAATTAACTGGCAAGGCCATACATGAAGCCTATCATTACTAATTTATGATTTTTCTTTAGTGAAATCTCAGTCGGACATCCCTTCTAACTTGCGCATTTTGTAATACCAGAGATACTGTCACCATTTCACTTATCCCTGATTGTTCTGATTCTCTGCCACACTGAGCTTAGCATGTCATCTAAACCAAGGCTCATGGCTTAGTTCTCCTAGATGAACAACAAGCTATAAACCATAAAGCAAATCTTGGTTACAAGCTCATGGTTAGTCTGGAATGAGTCAGACTATCAGCACGGACTTGGGCAACAGGTTAAGCCAAACTATGGCTCAGTGCAGCGCAGCAGCAAAACAACCGGGGTGTGTGTGAAGCAGACTGCTGAATGCACTGCACTGGCAAAGCAGGGGCGCCAAAATAAAATCAGGTTTTGAGATTTTATATAGAATTTGACATTTGATATTTTAAATACTGCATCTAAGAAGTCATAATGGGAAAAATCAGAATTCAGACTTCCTAACAATAGCTTTCACATACTTTCCCCATACTTATTATTACGTAGCAAGCCCAGGTGGTACCCGATGCGGAATTATTTTTTGTCACACACACCCCCCATCAACAGCCCAGGGTAGGCTTGAGAGTCGCGGGTGGGCACTGAATGTCACCCCCTCAGTGATGACACCTAGGGGTGGTTCGTCCCCCCATCCTACACCCCTGCACCGCCAACCCTGTGACTCCCAAGTACCCCGAGCCGTTGGGCGAAGGGGGGAGTTATGCCATTTGCCGGGGCACTGGCAAAGCTGTGCAGTTCGTCCTCAAAGTGGGAGCCGCTTACAGAGAGCCAGGGAGGGAGGGAGGCTGGGGGCGGCTCCTGCTGGCAGTGGAGAGATCCCACTGCTGTCTATACGGCGCTCCAGCGGTACCAGTGGCGAACCGCTATTTACAGCGCATGTCCGCTCGCAGCTGTAGCGGCGAAGGACACGTTCCACCACCATCCATATGGCGCTTGGAAGGTAAACCACTATGTACAGTGCATGCACGGTGTCAATATGCACAGTGCATGTGTGCGACATGGCACATGCGTTGTACTTGCGGTTTGCTGCTGATGCCGCATGGACAGTTGTGGGGTCCTCTGCTTGCGGCTGCAGTGACAAAGCAGGCATCCCACCACTGTCCGTATGGTGCTTGGGCGGTGCCGGCGGGAAACTGCTATGTACAGCGCATGCACAGTGTCACTATGCTAAGAGTATGTGCGTGACACCGCACATGCGTTGTACTTGAGGTTTGCTGCCGGCGCCGCATGTGTGGTGGTGGGGTCCTCTGCTCACGGCTTTAGTGGCGATGGAGGCATCGCACCACTGTCCGTACGGCGCTTGGGCGGTGCTGGCGGTAAACCACTATGTACAGCGCCTGCACCGTGTCACTATGCACAGCGCATGTGTTCAACACCGCACATGCATTGTACTTGCGGTTTGCTGCCGGCACCGCATGGACAGTGGTGGGGTCCTCTGCTCACGGCAGTAGCGGCAATGGAGGCATCCCACCACTGTCCGTATGGTGCTTGGGTGGTGCCGGCAGTAAACTGCTATGTACAGTGCCTGTGTGGTGTCACTATGCACAGCGCATGCATGCAACACTGCACATACATTGTACTTGCGGTTTGCTGCCGGCATCGCATGGGCAGTGGTGGGGTCCTCTGCTCGTGGCTTTAGCGGCGAAAGACATGTCCCACCACCATCCATACGGCGCTTGGAAGGTAAACCACTATGTACAGCGCACACACAGTGTCAATATGCACAGCGCATATGTGCGACATAGCACATGCGTTGTACTTGCGGTTTGCTGCTGATGCCGCATGGACAGTTGTGGGGTCCACTGCTCGCGGCTGTAGCAGCAATGGAGGCGTCCCACCACCATCCGTACGGTGTTCGGGCAGTGCCTTTGGCAAACTGCTATGTACAGCGCCTTCACCGTGTTACTATGCACAGTGCATCTGTGCAACACCACACATGCATTGTACTAGCGGTTTGCTGCCGGCGCCACATGGACGGTGGTGGGGACCTCTGCTCACGGCTGTAGTGGCAATGGAGGCATCCCACCACTGTCTGTATGGTGCTTGGGCGGTGCTAGCGGTAAACTGATATGTACAGTGCATGCACTGTGTCACTATGCACAGCGCATGTGTGAAACACTGCACATGCGTTGTAGTTTCGGATTGCTGCCGGAGCCACAGGAACGGTGGTGGGGTCCTCTGATCGCAGCTGTAGCGGCGATGGAGGCATCCCACCACTGTCCGTATGGTGCTTCGGTGGTTCCGGTGGTAAACTATGTACAGCGCATGCACGGTGTCACTATGCACAGTGCATGTGTGCGACACCGCACATGCGTTGTATGTAACGTTTTGCTGTCAGCACCACATGGACGGTGGTGGGGTCCTCTGCTAGCGGCTGCAGCAGCAATGCAAGCGTCTCACCACTGTTCGTACGGTGCTTGGGCGGTGCCAGCGGTAAATAGCTATGTACAACGCATGCACGGTGCCACTATGCGTAGAGTATCTGCGTGTCACCACACATGCATTGTACTTGCGATTTGCTGCCAGCACCGCATGGGCAGTGGTGGGGTCCTCTGCTCGCGGCTGTAGCGGCGAAGGACACGTCCCACCACCATCCGTACGGCGCTTGGATGGTAAATCGCTATGTACAGCACATGCACAGTGTCAATATGCACAGTGCATGTGCGAGACATAGCACATGCGTTGTACTTGCGATTTGCTGCTGATGCCGCATGGACAGTTGTGGGGTCCTCTGCTTGCGGCTCTAGCAGCAATGGAGGGGTCCCACCACTGTCCGTACGGTGTTCGGGGGGTGCCTTAGGCAAACTGCTATGTACAGTGCCTTCACCGTGTCACTATGCACAGTGCAAGTGTGCGACACCGCATATGTGTTGTTCGTAACTTTTTGCTGTCAGCGGTGGTGGGGTCCTCTGCTTGCGGCTGCAGCGGCAATGGAGGCATTCCACCAATGTCCATATGGTGCTTGGGTGGTGCCGGCGGTAAACTGCTATGTACAGGGCACATGCACGGTGTCACTATGCATAGGGTATGTGTGTGACACCGCACATGCATTGTACTTGAGGTTTGCTGCCGGCACCGCATGGACAGTAGTGGGGTCCTCTGCTTGAAGCTGTAGCGGGGATGGAGACCTCCCACCACCATCCGTACGGTGCTTGGATGGTAAATCGCTTTGTACAGCGCCTGTGCGGTGTCACTATGCACAGCGCATGTTTGAAACACTGCACATGCGTTGTACTTGAGGTTTGCTGCTGGTGCCGCATGGACGGTGGTGGAGTAATCTGCTCACGGCTGTAGCGGCGATGGAGGTATCCCACCACTGTCCGTACGGCGCTTGGGCGGTGATGGCGGTAAACCACTATGTACAGTGCCTGCACCATGTCACTATGCACAGCGCATGTGTGCAGCACCACACATGCATTGTACTTGCGGTTTGCTGCCGGCACCGCATGGACAGTGGTGGGGTCCTCTGCTCACGGCAGTAGCGCAATGGAGGCATCCCACCACTGTCCATATGGTGCTTGGGTGGTGCCGGCAGTAAACTGCTATGTACAGTGCCTGTGCGGCGTCACTATGCACAGCGCATGTGTGCAACACCGCACATACATTGTACCTGCGGTTTGCTGCCGGCACCGCATGGGCAGTGGTGGGGTCCTCTGCTCACGGCTGTAGCAGCGAAAGACATGTCCCACCACCATCCATACGGCGCTTGGAAGGTAAACCACTATGTACAGCGCATGCACAGTGTCAATTTGCACAGCGCATGTGTGCGACATAGCACATGCGTTGTACTTGCGGTTTGCTGCTGGCACCGCGGCGAGCGCTGAGAGACGCTGCCTGCCGGACGCCTTCAGCCTGGACGTGCGCACAGCTCGTCGGTTCCGCAAGACATGGGGCTCTGCTACTGCCTGCGCCCGAGGCTCTTCGGCGACTCCGGAGGCGGCGAGTGCGCCCCCCCAGATGTTGCGCCCGGTGCGGCCGCCCCCCCCGCACCCTCCGCTACGCCACTGGTTGTACTTGCAGTTTGCTGCCGGCCCCGCATGGACGGTGGTGGGGTCCTCTGCTCATGGCTGTAGCTGCAATGGAGGTCTCCCACAACTGTCCGTATGGTGCTTGGGCGGTGCTCCCAGTAAACCAGTATGTACAGCGCCTGCACCGTGCCACTATGCACAGCGCATGTGTGCAACACTGCACATGCATTGCACTTGCGATTTGCTGCTGGCACCGCATGGACAGTGGTGGGGTCCTTTGCTCGCAGCTGTAGCGGCGAAGGACACGTCCCACCACCATCCATACGGTGCTTGGAAGGTAAACCACTATGTACAGTGCATGCACAGTGTCAATATGCAAAGCGCATGTGTGCAACCTAGCACATGCGTTGTACTTGCACCTTGCTGGTGGTGCTGCATGGGCAGTTGAGGGGTCCTCTGCTCACGGCTGTAGCAGCAATGGAGGCGTCCCATCACCGTCCGTACGGTGTTCAGGCGGCGCCTTTGGCAAACTGCTATGTACAGCACCTGCGCAGTGACACTATGCACAGCGCATGTGTGCAACACCGCACATGCATTGTACTTGCGGTTTGCTGCCGGCACCGCATGGACGGTGGAGGGGTCCTCTGCTCATGGTTGTAGCGGCGATGGAGGCATCCCACCACTGTCCATATGGTGCTTGGGCGGTGCCGGCGCTAAACTGCTATGTACAGCGCATGCACGGGGTGACTATGCACAGCGCATGTGTGCAACACCGCACATGTTTTGTATGTAATGTTTTGCTGTCAGCGCCACATGGACAGTGGTGGGGTCCTCTGCTCATGGTTGTAGCGGCAATGCAGGCATCCCAGCACTGTCTGTATGGTGCTTGGGCGGTGCCTGTGGTAAACTGCTATGTACAGCGCATGCATGGTGTCACTATGCATAGAGTATGTGTGTGACACCGCACATGCATTGTACTTGAGGTACGGCGCTTGGGTGGTGCCGGCAGTAAATCACTATGTACAGAGCATGCACGCATGTTTGTGACACCACACATGCATTGTACTTGCGGTTTGCTGCGACGCCGCATGGACAGTGGCGGGGTCCTCTGCTCACGGCTGCAGTGGCAATGGAGGCATCCCACCACTGTCCATATGGCGCTTGGGCGGTGCTCCCGATAAAGCACTATGTACAGCGCCTGCACCGTGTCACTATGCACAGCGCATGTGTGCAACACTGCACATGCATTGCACTTGCGATTTGCTGCTGGCACCGCATGGGCAGTGGTGGGGTCCTCTGCTCGCGTCTGTAGCGGCGAATGACACGTCCCACCACCATCCATACGGCGCTTGGAAGGTAAACCACTATGTACAGTGCATGCACAGTGTCAATATGCACAGCGCATGTGTGCGACATAGCACATGCGTTGTACTTGCGGTTTGCTGCTGGTGCCACATGGACAGTTGTGGGGTCCTCTGCTCGCGGCTGTGGCAGCAGTGCAAGCATCCCACCACCATCCATACGGCGCTTGGATGGTAAATCACTATGTACAGTGCCTGTGCGGTGTCACTATGCACAATGCATGTGTGTAACACCGCACACGCGTTGTACTTGCGGTTTGCTGCCGGCGCTGCATGGACGGTGGTGGGGTCCTCTGCTCACGGCTGTAGCGGCGATGAATGCATCCCACCACTGTCCGTACAGCGCTTGGGTGGTGCTGGCGGTAAACCACTACGTACAGTGCCTGCACCGTGTCACTATGCAAAGCGCATGTGTGCAACACCGCACATGCATTGTGCAACACCGCACATGCATTGTACTTGCGGTTTGCTGCCGGCACCGCATGGACAGTGGTGGGGTCCTCTGCTTGCGGCTGTAGCAGGGATGGAGACGTCCCACCACCATCCGTACGGCGCTTGGATGGTAAATCTCTATGTACAGTGCCTGTGCAGTGTCACTATGCACACTGCATGTGTGCAACACCGCACATGCGTTGTACATAGCAGTTTGCTATGAGAGCCACATGGACGGTGGTGGGGTCCTCTGCTTGCGACTGCAGTGGCAATGGAGGCATCCCACCACTGTCCGTATGCTGCTTGGGCGGTGCCACTATGCACAGTGCATGTGCACCACCATCCGTACGGCGCTTGGATGGTAAATCACTATGTACAGCGCCTGCGCGGTGTCACTATACACAGAGCATGTATGCGACACCACACATGCGTTGTACATAGCAGTTTGCTATCAGCGCCGCATGGGCGGTGGTGGGGTCCTCTGCTTGCGACTGCAGCGGCAATGGAGGCATCCCACCACTGTCTGTATGGTGCTTGGGCGGTGCCGGTGGTAAATCACTATGTACAGCGCATGCACAGTGTTAATATGCATAGAGCATGTTTGTGATACCACACATGCATTGTACTTGCGGTTTGCTGCTGATGCCGCATGGACAGTTGTGGGGTCCTCTGCTTGCGGCTGCAGTGACAAAGCAGGCATCCCATCACTGTCCGTATGGTGCTTGGGCGGTGCCGGCGGGAAACTGCTATGTACAGCGCATGCACAGTGTCACTATGCTAAGAGTATGTGCGTGACACCGCACATGCGTTGTACATAGTGGTTTGCCTCTGTTTGTGGCTGCAGCCACGAACGGAGGATCCTTCACATGCACCTGCGGCAGCACTTTGGCTGCTCACGCTGCCGTGCCTTGGTCAAATGGCAAGGTAAGCACCCCACACGGTGCCTTTTTGTCACTCCCCCCAGACATGGAACCCACAGCGCACACACACCCTGACCCTACCTTGCATCGCCACTGCGTATCCCCTCCCAGCTTAGAGTGAGAAATGGAACTTTCCCTCATAGGCGTCTGGTTGGCCTCTGTGAGAACAGGGTGCTGGACTAGATGGGTCATTGGCCTGATCCAGCAGGCATATGAACATGTTCCATCATTTTGACTATTTTTTTTAGATTTAACTTCACTTTCTGTCGCTGAATAGCCATCTTCCGAGTTTGCAACAGTGTTGTTGAGAAACTTCTCTACAACAGAGCTGCATTCATTAGGAGTAACCTCTCAGGTTTTGGGTAACTGCAGTTTTATTAGTTTATTCACATGGTCAAACAGAATACTTCTTTCGAAACAAAAAATTCTGCACAATGATGAAAATGAAGATTAAAATTGATTTGATTTATTATATTTCTATGCTGCATTTCATTCAAATGAATCCCAAAGCAGCTTACAAGCAATAAATAACAACAACTTTTAACAAAGTAACAACTAAAAATAAAATAAACATCACAATTAAAGCAAAAATCAGATTATATGAGTAACAGATCAGTATAGCATTAATAATCTATGAAACAATATTAACAACAGAGGAACCAAAAATTAAACCTAGCACTGTTAAGTTCTTACACTCTCTTCACACACCCTTGACTCACAATCTTTAACTTTATCCATCGCATCAAAATGCATATGCAGATACAGTGGTCCCTCGGGTTACAGACGCTTCAAGTTACAGACGCTTCAGGTTACAGTCTCTGCTAACCCGGATATAGTCCTTTGTTTCAGGATGAGAACAGAAATCGTGCTCTGGCGGCGCGGCGGCAGCGGGAGGCCCCATTAGCTAAAGTGGTGCTTCAGGTTAAGAACGGACCTCCGGAACGAATTAAGTTCTTAACCCGAGGTACTACTGTAATGTCAATGGCCAGAGCAGGGGCAAAACAAAGCGAGTTTACGCTGGACTTTTGTCCTAGAACCTAGATGAAGCCTTCAGAGGCTCTAAGCCCATCAACCATTTTACTGTCTGGGCTTCTCTCCTGTCTCCTGCTCTTTTCCCTAGGCGTAACCAGGATTTTTGTTGGTGGTGGGGGGGGGGGAGCTTTTTGTTGGGAGGAGCAGAACCTTAGTTAGCTATGCATTTTGATTCATTTTTATTGATGGGGGGGACAGCTCACCCTTCCTGCCACCCTTCGCTACGCCCATGCACCCTCCCCTGCAGCCCTGAGATTCCCTTCACCGCCAAAGCCAAAACACGGAGCTCCAACTCCAGGAGGAAATAACAGCGCCCTTCCTCTCTCGGAATCTTGCATAGGAGGAAAGATTAGCAGTGCTGGATGCTCCGTTGTCCTGCTCACCCCGCCCGCAATGAGATGTACAAGGTGGTGGCCCCGCAGAGGGTTTTCCAACCTCATTCTGCTCATTGCAATGCCCCAGCTTCAATCCCACCAAAGTCCTCTTCACCCTACTTACATTGGGGCTCGCCCCAGTATCCACCAGGTGTATGGGACGAAACCAGCGCGACGAGCTGTTTGAAAAGGACTGGAGTAAATTTAAATTTATGCAATATATGAGAGAACATTGCAAACATTTGAAAACATTTGCAGCTTTGAGTTAAAATATTTTGTAATGTTACTTTTTGGAACCTCTTTGCAATTATTAAAGTAAATTTTATAAGCATGAAAGAAGGTAAATAGGTTGATATAGGAATGCTAAGTTGTAAGTGAATATTTATGAAAGCCAAGGAGTGGGGGGGGGGGGGGAGTCGAGGCTCGGTTTGAGCAAAGCTGTAGGTGATGTTATGATTCTAACGGTATGTGATTATGGTAAAAATAATGTAAACTCAATAAAAATTATTTTTTTAAAAAATAATAAGAATAGGATGTGTTTTAGTGTTCCCTGCTGCAAAAGAATCTATGGGTGGTGGACGGGAATGCGGGCATCCAAGGTGCACGTGAGAAAGATGCCTGAGTTTCCCTCTTGCTGTTGCCCTAACCCAAGGGTTCCCATTTTTTTTCTTTTTAATTTTTTTAAATGTTATTTATACTTTTCAGATATATACATTTTACTTACTTTGCATTCATTCTGACATTTTAAAACTTGACTTCCTTCCCCCTCTTAATGCGGTTACTTAAATTAATTTTTACTACCTTGTCTATATTCAGATTAACATAACTTGCTCATTTATTTATCTTCTTTATATAGATGCATATTATTATGATTATCCTGCCAATGTATTTAACTGTCTACAAATTATCTCTAAATATTCAATAAACCATTTCCATTCTTTTATAAATGGTTTGTTATCTTGATTTCTTATTCTTCTGGTAAGTTTCGCCATTTCTGCATATTTCATAGGTTTTTGTATCCATTCTTCCTTGCTGGGACTTCTTTCCATTTTTGGACAGGCAACATTCTTGCGACTTTAGTTGCATACATAAATAAATTTCTATACAATTTAGGTAGTTCTATCCCTATAATTCCCAGAAGAAAGGATTCTGGGGTGTGTTTTTTTATCAAACGTTATTTTAAACATCCTTTTCATTTTTTTATATATCATTTCCCAATAAGCCTTAACCTTATTACAAGACCACCATATATGATAAAAAGAACCTTCTGGTTCCCAGTTTTTTCAGGCCACTGCCCCCTTGGTTCCAGAAACTCCACCCCTGTGCCCCATCCCCTAGCCTACTCTACCCTACCCTATAAGAAGCATGGATCAGAATGGCAGTTTGCACAATCTAGTAAGGAGAATAATAACACAATAAAATTCATTTGCCCTCCTATCAGAGGTCAAGGAGATAAATAACTACACAAATTTTACAGGACGTCTGATTGTACTTTTTATACCCTTTAAGAAAATATGTGTTGAGGTTTGCGGGGGGGGAGGGTGAAGGAGAATGCACATTTACCAAGTGAGGGCATGTATGAACTTGCTTAACTGATTAATATATTTAATAAGTTTGTACACCACATTTTGAAAACAAGTGCCCTCAAAAGGGCACATAAAACGAAAATACAGTAACTTGATCCAAGTATGCAGTAACCGAGTGCAGCAAAGTTGTGGCGTGTTTGTGCATATAGACCTTCATCCAGGGATGATTAACCTGTGCTGTTGAACTCAGGGCTTTTTTCAACTGGAACTCACCAGAACTCAGTTCTAGCACCTCTCAGGTGAGCACCATTGCCATTCTAAGAAAAAAGGAGAATTCCAACACCTCTTTTTGTAGAAAAATAGCATTTGTTGAACTCCAGAGGCACACTGGCTAAAAGAATCCAAGTTTGATGCCCATGATACAAGCAGAGCTTGTATACCTTCTTCTGCACCTTCACAACAGTCTAACCCAACGGGATGGGTTAGACTGTGAGCTGGTCACTGGCCAAAGACATGACATGACTAAAACTAATGATGAATCACACGAGTTTAAAATGGAAAACTGCACATGCTGCTTTAAAAATAAAAATAATCAAGGTTGGGGTGGAAAGTTGGCCTTATTTGAGGTCTTCCTTTTTTTGCATGGAAGTGGTGGCCTTATTTTGAGAACTACACCAGGACTCCCAGCCACCTTAACCTAACCATACCTCTTGAGCTTACTCCAGAGTAAACATGCATGTGCACTGCAGGGAACTGGACTCGATAAGCCTTGGGGTTCCTTATAACTCTACAATCCTATGATTCTTGTTATTTATTTTATTTATTAGATTTGTATACCCCTATTCATCTGAAGACCACACAGCTGTTCACAACATAAAAAACCAAAATTTAAACACAAAATACATAGCAAGAAAACAAACCAATAGCCCCACCTGCACCCCTGCCACAGTTTAAAAGGCCATACGTGGTTCTAGAGAAAAGTTTTTAGAAGAAGAAGAAGAGTTTGGATTTGATATCCTGCTTTATCACTGCCCGAATGAGTCTCAAAGCGGCTAACATTCTCCTTTCCCCTTCCTCCCCTGCAACAAACACTCTGTGAGGTGGGTGGGGCTGAGAGACTTCAAAGATTAGCCCAAGGTCACCCAGCAGCTGCATGTGGAGGAGCAGATACACGAACCCAGTTCACTAGATCACGAGTCTACAGCTCTTAACCCCTGCATCACACTAAAGATATATATTGGAGATTCCATGTTAGACTCCCTGGGGAGAGCATCCCACAAATGGGGAGACGTTTCTATCTCTTTTCCAGAAGTTTGCAATCTGAACCCACTTGGCTGCTTCTGGACCACTGCCTCTTCTAACCAACTGAGCTATTCTGATGCAGCCCACAACATTTCCATCCAGTAATCAGATGAGCAGTTGAACGAGTCATAAGCAGAGGTGCTAGGGGAAGGGGAGCTGAAGAAGGGCTGCCCAGCAGGGGAAAGGGAAGGCAGAATTGTGATGTACATCTGATCTGATCCATTTGCTTTCCTCATCCTTACTTCCCTGGTCTGAAGTTGTTTGATGTTAGAAATGCCATCATATTGATGGAAGCATGTGTTCACCTTCTCTGAATTGCTCCAGAGGCTATGCATGTGGCCTTTGTAACTTCTCCACATTGCAATCCAAAGGGAGCTGCAGAGCTTAAGGAAATGGCAGGGCCACCACTGGATTTGCAGTCCTGCTGCTCATGCCAGCAGGAACAGCAGCAGAAGGGGGGGCAAGAGGGGCAAATTGCTTCATGGGTGAAGCCATCCTATGATGGTATCTGGCCTGACTTGGGCTCCAGACTGGCAGAGCAATTTGGATGTGCTGCTCTTTCATGATGCTCCCCTGGCTGAGGTTTGGAATGCCCCCATGTTGTGCTTGCGCCCTGCCAACACACAGTGCTATAGATTTGAACAAACTGTAGCAGTGAGAAGAGGAGTGGGCCACCTTTCTCCCATCAACAGCTGGATTCTCTTGGAGTAATCTCTCAGCAGAGGGTCGAATCAGAGATACTTCACACTCTTCTTCCCCCACTCCCCCCCCACCTCTTCTCCCCTGCTGGCTGGTTGAATCTTCAATCCCCATGTCTCTCATGTGGAATGAAGCTTAGCAGGGGTGGGGGGAGGGGGGGTGGTACTTCCATCAGCTTTGTGGAAGAGGGAGGGAAAGTTTAAAACTTTTTGCTCCCTGAAAATTGGCGTGGACTGCCTATTAGTATCCTAAGACCCTACCTCATGGAGGGCAAGGAGGGAGCAGAGAGAGAAAAACAGGAACATTAAGGGTGAGAGCACCCAAGACCCTCCCACCAGTTCCACAACATCTTTGCCTGAGACAATCAACAGGGTGAACTGTGACTCTTTAAGGTCCTTAATCAATTATAGGGTAGTGCTGAGTGTGTTGGACTAGGGATGGGGAGAGAAGGGTTCAAATCCTTCCTTCTCCATGGCACTCCTTGGGCAACATCAGGACACTCACTCTCCCGTCATCCAATCTACAAGGCTCCTTGGAGGAAGGGTAAAATATAAACACAATAGAAAGCAAATTGAATTTAATCTGTGGGGTCTAATCAGGGCTACAGATCTGAAGGAGGCAGCTAAACCATTGGGCCACATCATATCAAGTCCCAGCTGTAATAGAATTTAGTCAGAAGATGGAAAACTAGAATTGAAGAGACCAGGTTGAAGAACACATATTTTTTATTGATTATTTGGTAGATACATTTGACAAATTATACAAACATTCCATGCATTCAAGAAGCAAATTATTCAGGACCCATCCGGGCTTTCCTGGTTTGCCTCTTCAGGAATCATACACAGAAATGGTTATACAATGAAAGATTAAGGAAACCTCATAGTCTACCATGTGGCAAAAAATCAACCCTCCCATAAGACATACCCCTGGCTTGTGCCAATATAGAGCAGGCAACAAGTCTCCAATAAGGAAAGTTAAACAAACAGAATGATACAATGGTCTGACCCCCCACCATGAATTTATAGCATATCTAAGTTGCATTATAGCATATCTAAGTTGCAACATGAATTTATAGCATATCTAAGTTGCATTACATAATAATAAAGCAGCTTATTGCAACAAACCAGTGTCTACAAAAAGGGGACTGATGGTATTGCGTAATAGAAGTAATAATTTTACTTAAAAGGTGGTAAGACATTCTCCTCATAGGATTAGCCAACTTCACTGATTCTGCAAAGCATGCTGTGGGTGATTAGTACAAGGCTCAGCTTTGGTAGGGAAGCCTAAGCCTTAAATTTCAGGATCTCCTACTTCTCTGGTGCAGCCCACTGTGGAGGAAGCCACTTGGGCACCTCGGGAGGCGTGCCCAGGGGTAGGATGAGCCGCCTACCAGGGCGAGGTGAGGGTGGGGTGAGCCCATCGGGGCGGCGCACACGGCGGGGCCTACGGAGTCTGCCTGACTCGTCCCACTCAACCATCCTACAGCCGGGGGGGAGGCAGCGGGCAGACTGTCTGGGCAGCATGGAGTTTCTGCGCTCCCAAGTCACCGTGTCCCTCCCAGGAGTGGTGACACCTGGGGCAGACCGCACCCCCCGCCCTCTGTCCCTGGGTCCAGCCAAGGGTATTTTGCCACCCCTGTTTGCCTGAGAGGGAGAAGGGTCAATTTGGAGTGAGGCAGGTTCTCTTGGATTCCAAATCCTTCTCCCATCCTTAGAGCCCTCAGCTTGGGGCTGGGCACTAGGTGCATCGCTGGATGTAGCTGCAGGAAGTCCACGGGGACCTGGAAGACACTCTGCACCAACAGAGGACGGTGAAGCTGTAGTAGAGGCATTGGAAGAGCCAGGATGCTCACGGGGTCTCACGGAAGAGCGGTCCTCCAGCTCCAGCTCCTGCTCTCTTGCAGAGGTATTCCTACGGAAGTATCTTTTGCCTTTGCCCCAGAGGGCCCAGTAAAATATCGCAGCAACAAGAAGTCCTGCACAGAACCACGCCAGTTTCACTCCGGCTGAAACTGAAGAAAGATATTGATCAGTGCTTGTTCTGTTATCAATTTGCTCGATTGTTTTGCTCAACCGCACAAACTGGACTCTCTAGGAATGGAGCGAGGGGTTTTTACCCCCAAAAAAACCTGGGGGGGCGGGTATGGCTAGCATCGTTAGGTAGACTATCTCATACCGCAACCATTCCCCCGCCCCCCGTGTCTCACTTTCAGGAGTCAAGGCTCCAAGACAGGAAAGGAAAGGAAAGCGTTTCCTAATAACTGGGGCGGCCTACACCGAAGCAAACTAGAAAGCAGCACACCTGAGGCAAAGTATCTCACACTGCAACCATTTTTTCGAAGGGAAGTAAACGAATGGAAAGGAAAGCCTTTCGAAGTAACTGGAGCCTGACTGTACTAAGCTGAGAAGACTCCCTGGAACAAATGTTCCTGCACGGGAGAGGCCTAGAAAGCAGGACACTGCAGACTTCGCCGGGAAATGTCCCCCCGCCCCGCCCCGCGGTGTACAAAACTTGCCCAAGTCTTTCCGAGCTGCTTGCAGAGCCGCCAGCAAGCTAGTCCGTCCGTGCCAACCCAGAGTCTTCTGGCACGTTAAAAACCAACGAATTTCTCACAGCACTATAAGGCGTCTTAGCGCAGCCTAAGACTGGGCCCACGCGACCCCCTTGAAGCACCTTCGAAGCCCTTCTTGCCCTCCCCGCAAGTCTTCTGCGCACTGGACTTCACCCTAATGGAGTTCCCGTTCCCAGCCACCCTTCCCAAGCGATAGCGCGCAGCCTTCTTGGGGAGGCGGAAGGGGCACCGAAGGTGCTCTCCCCGTCGCATGCAGAATTAGGGGTAGCGCGGAGGTAGTGTCCGCCCGAGGTACTAAGAGATAGGAAAGGAAATGGCCGCCTTACTTAGAGTATGAGGCGGAATGCACAGCTCTGGTCCGCCGTCGGTGGGGCGCGCAGTGGAGCCATTGGCGAGCTCTTCGAAGGAGCAATTGCGCGTCTGGTCGCAAGTCCCGCAGGAAAACTTAACTTCGGCGCCGTCGGGTTGCCCCGCGCACTGGAAAGCTTCCACCTGCGGCGGCTCCGTCCCGTACAGCCACTGAGCGCACGTTGATCCATTGGTCTTATTCAGCAGCAAGGGGTCTTCGGTGGGAGCAGGGGCCGTGCTCTGCGTCTTGCCACAAGACAGAAGGCGCAGCAGCAGCAAGAGGATGAAGAACAGAGCCAACTTCATGGCGGCGCAACTCCCAGCTGGGCTCACCTCGAGGAACCGACTCACTCTCTCCAGCAAGCCAACGAAGTCTGGCTAGCTAGTCTAACCCGCCCCACCCGGACAGGTCCGTCCCACTCAAGCACAGCCAGTGAGCAGTGCTGTCCTTGGTATCAAACTTCCTCTAATAAGGCCGCCGTATCCGCTGGGGCGGCCCCGATTCCGGCCTCACAAGCGCCCCCTGCAGAAAGCCAGCTTACACTGGAAGCCAGACCCTTGGTCTATCTCCCTAGGTGTCCTATCCGGCAACTCTTCTCCAGTACGGAGAGCTGGTGGGGTTTAGGGGCATCGAAACGCTCCCTTCCCGTGGCAATTGGGCGCCAATAGCTCCAGAAGCTAACTGAACCGGCTGACCTCGGACCATTCCCCCATCTCCTGCCCCGATTCCTGGGAAGCTGTCCTCTCGAGCCCACCCAAGCTTCCTCTGGAGTAACAACCACAACGTGCGTTTGTATTAGAAACAAACGCAGCTGGCGGATATTTGCTCGCAAGAACTGCTCCTTCTAACTCATCACTCTTTAAAAACAGCTGGCTCCGAGGCAGGAGCACACAGAAGTCTCCATTATTCCGAGGCGCTTCTTAAGGGGTAGTGTGGTGCAATGGTCAGAGTGCTGGTCTAGGAAGACCAGGTTCAAATTCCTGCTGGGCTATGAAGCTCAGTAGGGGACCTTGAGGCAGTCAGTATCTCTCAACCTAGTCTACCCTGCAAGGTTGTTTTGAAGTTAGAACGGAGGCGGAGAGAACTACGCAGACTTATAGAACTGTAGAGTTGGAAAGGATCACGGGGGTCATCTAGTCTAACCCCCTGCAAAGCAGGAACTCTGCCTTTAACTCCTTGAGGGAGCAAAGCAAGTACATTAACTAAAATAAATGCATACATTGAACACTTAGAAATCAGTACTGAACCAATTAGGACGGGCTCCTGACTCTCTTTCAAGCACATCTTCTACTTACTGGGAAGTAAGCACCATTCACATCTTTGGCAATTATACTTAGGCTGTCCTCAAATATCTGAAGGGATGTCACATGCAGGATGCCGTAAACTCATTTACTATTACGTACAAGTAAGCAGTAGGAATAACTTTTCCATGGGAGGAGTGGACACAGGAGCCAACTCCTAGGGACCAAGGCCATTTCTGCCTACTCCAGCAATAAAATATTTTAGGGGGCTACCCCCTCCCCAGTTGATGGACGTTGTCATTCAAATGGTGTCTGTGTGCCACATCTTCTGATTGGTTAAGCTGAATGGGTCTTACCTCGGCCCCCAAATATTTTATTCAAGTTGGCATCCCTGACAGTGAAGAAGATTACGTTGAATGGTGGTAATCTTTCAACTCTACAGTTCTCTCTATGACAGTTCTCATCTATACTGCCATTTCCCGGATGACTCCCTCCCTCATTAGCCCATATTGTTTTCAGGTGCGAGCACATTAATGGCACTTTCTGAAGTCCGTGCTTCCCATTTGAACGAAGCTTAAGTGCGGGGCTTTGCATCTGATCACAAACCACTTTGGTTAGCCTCACCTGTATCTTAATCAGTGGCGTAGCGTGGGGGGTGCCAGGGGTGCCGGCCGCACCGGGCGCAACATGGGCGGGGGGCGCACTCGCGCTAGCAGCTCTCTGCCCCTACTAAAATCCACGGGTTAGGGAGCCCGCGCTCGCTCGGCTTGGCGAAGAGGTCTCGGAAGGGGGAGAGCGAAGCCTTTTGCCGCGGGCAAAAAAAGGAGAGGAAGCCGGGCGGGCGGGCAGGCGGGCGGGCTGGCAGGGGTCTGGCTGCGCCTGCTGCTGCTGTTGCCGCTGCTGCCGGGCTTTGACAGCTTGGCGAAGCGGAGGGAAAGGAGCTTTATGGCAATTGCGGCTCTCTCTCCACTGGCCGCCTGGGTAGTGAGCCGAGCCGAGCAGGGAGTCTGGCGAGGGGGCGGGAAGAGACTTTCCCCCCTTTTTTCCACCTCGCCTGGTCAAAAAGGAGAGCGGAGTCTCCTCAGGGCGCCCTCAGGCAGGGCAGGGCAAGGCAAGCAGAGCGAGGAGGAGAGAGAGGGGAAGGGGGGGGGAGCAGCCAGGAAACGCCGCGGTGTGGAGGGGGAATCAATTAAGGAGAGAAAGCGAAAAGCCTTGGAGAAAGGGAAAAAAGGAAAGAAAAGAGGCAGCTCCGGGAGAGCGCGGGGAAAGAGAAGCCTCGCGGCTGCTGCTTGGGAGAGTAAATTACTGTACTTGCCTTGCCCCGGGTTAGGGGGCGCAAATTACTTGCCTTGCCCCAGGTTAGGGGGCGCAAATTACTTGCCTTGCCCCGGGTGCTGATAACCCACGCTACGCCGCTGATCTTAATCTCAGGATCTTGGGTTCAAGTCCCATTACACACTTGAGGTGTGTTCCCTACACCCCACAACAGAACTCAGCTGCAGAGAGAACGTTTAAGCAGGGGCGAAACGAAGCTTTAGTCCTGGGTGAAGTCTTTGAGGGCACTATGGAGGCTCTGAGCCCATCAACCATTTTACTGTCTGGGCACCTCTCCTGCCCCCTCCTCTCCTTCCCAGGCACCCTCCCCTGCAACCCTGAGATTCCCCTTCACCCCCAAAGCTAAAAGAGGGAGCTCCAACCCCAGGAGGGAAACACCAGTGCCTTTTGTGTTTTTTTTAAAATATATTTTATTAGGATTTTTAAACATAAATGCAAAGATAAAGAACAGTATAACATATATCATAACATACTTTCTTAACATCTTTGGACTCCCTCACACCTCCCGCTCCCATTTACATCGTTGTCAATTCTTGCCCGCAATTTATCATCTTGTTTACACTCTTGTGTCAAATTCATTTAAATATAGTCTATTAATTCTCCAATAGGTTTATAGTTTTTCCTCAAACTTACTTATCATCTTAATTCCATCTAGTTTAGTGGTGCACAATTATTTATGATCTAGCATCCTTTCTTAACATTCAACCAAATTACAGTGTTTTTTTAGATAAATCTTGAATTTCTTCCAATCTTTTTTCGACCCTCTCCTCTCCCAGGTCTCGGATTCTGCCAGTCATCTCGGCTAGTTCCATATAGTCCATCAGTTGCATCTGCCACTCTTCCAGTGTGGGTAGATCTTGAGTTTTCCAGTTCTTAGCGATGAGTATCCTTGCTGCCGTTGTTGCATACATAAAGAATGTTCGGTCCTTCTTTAACACCTTCTGGCCGACAATGCCCAAAAGGAAGGCCTCTGGTTTCTTGGTGAAGGTATACTTAAATACCTTTTTCAGCTCATTATATATCATTTCCCAGAAGGCCTTCACCCTAGGGCAGGTCCACCAGAGGTGAAAGAATGTTCCTTCATTTTCTTTACATTTCCAACATTTATTATCAGACGAATGGTATATCTTAGCAAGTTTAACTGGGGTCATGTACCATCTATATATCATTTTCATTACATTTTCCTTCAAAGCATTACATGCAGTGAAGTTCAACCCAGTGGTCCACAACCTTTCCCAGTCCTCAAACATGATATTATACCCAATGTCCTGTGCCCACTTTATCATAGCTGATTTAACCATTTCATCTTGTGTGTTCCATTTTAACAGCAAGTTATACATTCTTGAAAGTACCTTAGTCTTTGGTTCTAACAATTCTGTTTCCAACTTCGATTTCTCCACCTGGAACCCTAGCTTTTTGTCGTTTTTATTTTTTTTTTTATAATAATTTTTATTGATTTTACAACATAAAGAAAAAACAAAACAAACATAATGCGACTTCCCCAAACCTCCCCTTCACTGCATCCAAATTTCAAAATTTTTAGCAATTCTTCATCCCATTTTTATATTTAATTCTCTTTAAAAAGAGTTTCTGCTTTATAAATTTCGATTTATAGCTGTAATTCTTAGTGTCCAATCCCCTGACATCTTAACATTCCGAAATTTTATAACAATTTTTAAGATAGATTTTAAATTTTTTCCAGTCCTCCTCCACTGTCTCTTTCTTCTGGTCACGGATTCTGCCGGTCATCTCTGCCAGTCCCATAAATTCAGTCACCTTGGTCTGCCATTCTTCCAGAGTAGGTAATTCTTTAGTCTTCCAATACTTCGCCAAAAGGATTCTTGCTGCTGTTGTTGCGTACATAAAAAAGGTCCTATCTTTCTTTGGTACCAATTGGCCGACCATGCCCAAGAGAAAAGCCTCCGGTTTCTTTACAAATGTCCACTTAAGGATTTTCTTAATTTCATTATAGATCATTTCCCAGTAGGCCTTAATCTTTGGGCAGGTCCACCAAAGGTGATAAAAAGTTCCTTCACATTCATTACACTTCCAGCAATTGTTATTGGGCAAATGATATATCTTTGCAAGCTTGACTGGGGTCATGTACCACCTATAGATCATTTTCATTATGTTCTCTTTCAGGGCACTACATGCCGTAAATTTAATACCTGTGGTCCATAACTGCTCCCAGTCAGCAAACATAATATCATGACCAATATCTTGTGCCCACTTAATCATGGCTGATTTAACCGTTTCATCTTGTGTGTTCCATTTTAGCAGCAGATTATACATTCTAGACAAATTCTTAGTATTGGGTTCTAGCAATTCTGTTTCTAACTTTGACCTCTCCTTCTGAAATCCTAGTTTTCTGTCCTCTTTTTGTCGTTTTTAAAGACTTCTTTAATCTGAGCATAATGTAGCCAGTCTCGCACTTTATCCTTCATTTTCTCCAAACTCTGCAATTTCCAATTGTCTCCATCTTTTTCTAGTATTTCCCAATATTTTGGCCATTTGGCCTCCATATTGGGTCTTTTTCGGGCCTTAGCTTCCAGGGGTGAAAGCCACCTTGGAGTTTTGTTTTCCAATAAGTCTTTGTATTTTGTCCAGACATTAAACATTGCTTTCCTGACAATATGGTTCTTAAAGGCCTTATTGATCTTAACCTTGTCATACCATAAGTATGCATGCCAACCAAAAGCATTGTTAAAACCTTCCAGGTCCAATACATCAGTGTCTTCGAGGAGTAGCCAGTCTTTTAGCCAACAGAAAGCTGCGGCTTCATAATACAGCTTTAGGTTCTGGCAGGGCAAAGCCCCCTCTTTCTTTCACATCAGTTAATATCTTAAACTTAATTCTGGGCTTTTTGCCCTGCCAGACAAATTTAGAGATATCTCTCTGCCACTTCCGGAAGCACTCCGTCTTGTCCACAATCTGTAATGTTTGAAACAAACACAACATTTTTGGCAATACATTCATCTTAATAGCAGCAATTCGGCCTAGCAAAGATCGCTTCAATTTTGTCCAACTGTCCAAGTCTCTCTTAATTTCAGACCAACATTTTTCATAGTTATCCTTAAATAGATTCAGATTTTTTGCTGTTATGTTTACCCCTAGATATTTTACTTTTTTAACCACAGTTAGTTCTGTCTCTCTCTGAAACCGTTCTGACTCTGTATCTGTCAAATTTTTTCCCAACACCTTAGTTTTCTGTTTATTTAATTTAAATCCCGCCACCCGACCAAAATCTTGAATCAGTTGTAATACTCTTTTTGTACTAGATTCTGGCTCCTGCAGAGTCAAAACTAGGTCATCTGCAAAGGCTTTAAGTTTGTATTGTTTCGCTCCGACCTGAATCCCTTCCACCAACCGGTCCCCTCTGATCATATTCAAGAGCACCTCCAGAACCGAAATAAATAACAAAGGGGAGATCGGGCAGCCTTGTCGTGTTCCTTTTTCAATTTTGAACTCTTCTGTAACCACATTGTTAACTATCAATTTAGCCTTTTGTTCTGAGTATATTGCATCAATCCCATTCTCAAAACCCCGTCCCACTCCCATTTCTTTTAGATTTCCCTTCATAAATTTCCAAGAGATATTATCAAAGGCCTTCTCCGCATCTATGAAGATTAACACTGCTTTTGTGTTTATGTCTGTTTGCAAAAGTTCCAAGATGTCAATAATGTTCCTTGTATTAGCAAACATGTGTCTACCTGGGAGAAAGCCTGCCTGGTCTTTATGAATTACTTCATTTAGAACTCTTTTAAATCTACTTGCCAAAACATCTGCAAATATTTTATAATCCACATTTAAAAGGGAGATGGGACGATAGTTCTTGAGTTGTGTCTTTTCAGTTTCCGATTTTGGTATCAATGTGATGAAAGCTTCCTTCCACAATTCCGGCGCCCTCTTCCCCTCCATAATTTCGTTGCTGACCTCCATCAGTGGTTGTATCAAATAGTCTTTTAATGTCTTATAATACTTGGAGGTCAGGCCATCTGGCCCTGGAGATTTGCCCAATTGCATGTTCTGAATGGCTTGTTCAATCTCTTGTCGTGTTATTTTGCTATTCAGGATTGATCTGTTTTCTTGTGACAATTTTGTTAGTCCATTTTTTTCCAAAAATTGTTTAATCTCAACCTCGTCTTGCGGCCCTTGAGTATATAATTTTTTGAAATATCTCTGGAAACACCAGTGCCTTTTGGAGTTGCAGGTTGCTATGGAGGGCATGGGTGGGTGTGGGTGGGTGGGTGTCCCCTCAACCCCACATCCCCCACCACCCAGATTCCCTTCCTCTCTCGTAATCTTGCATAGGAGGAAAGATTAGCAGCGTGGGACACCCTGTTGTCCTGCTCACCCCACACGCAATGAGATGTACGAGGCGATGGACCCGCAGAGGGTTTTCCAGCCCCATTCTGCTCATTGCAATACCAGAGCTGCAATCCCACCAAAGTCCTCTCTACCCTAGTTATATTGGGGCCCGCTCCAGCATCCATCAGGAATATGGAATGCGTGATTGTGTTCCCTGCTGTAAAAGAATCAACAGGTGGTGGATGTGGAATGCAGGCATCCAAGATGCCTGCGAGAGAGATGCCTCAGTTTCCCTCTTGCTGTTGCCCTAATCCAGGGGTTCCCAATTTTTTTCAGGCCACTGCCCCCTTGGTTCCAGAAACTCCACCCCTGTGCCCCATTCCCTAGCCTACAAGAAGCATGAATCAGAATGGCAGTTTGCACAATCTAGTAAGGAAAATAACAACACAATAAAATTCATTTCATATTTATTCAAAATCTAATCTAATCGATTTAAATTATTCAACAAAATTGATTAACTTGATCCAGTGATACCAGCATTAAAATTATAATACTGTAGGTTGATATACATTACCCTGTGGTATGCCCTCCAATAAAGGAGATAAATAACTACACAAATTTTACAGGACGTCCGAAGGCAGCCCTGTACAGGGAAGTTTTTAATTTTTGATGTTTTATTGTGTGTGTTTTGTACCTGTTGGAAGCCGATGAACAGGTGGGCTTTCGCCCTGGAAGATCTACCACAGACCAAATATTAACCTTGAATCACCTGGCGGAAAAGTATGCCGGCAAAGCCCCAAAGGTCCTTCATGTGGCTTTTATTGACCTTAAGCAGGCATTTGATCGAATTTCTAGAAAGCAGCTATGGACAAAATTGGCTGCTACAAAGATCAATCGTCGTCTCCTCCATCTGATTATCAGCCTCCATACAAATACCTCTTTGAGAATTAGGCTAGACAATAAAGGCCTAGTCTCCAACCCTGTTACCACCACTAGAGGGGTAAGACAGGGTTGTCTACTGGCCCCAGCATTGTTTAGTTTTTACATTAACTCACTGGTGACTCACATGGCCAATGATGCATTCCACCCCCACCCCCCCAAATTAGCAGGCCGATCTCTGAATGTTCTTCTGTACGCGGATGATGCCGCACTTCTTGCTGTGGGATGTAAACACAGGAGCAGTCAATGACAACATTCCTAGAGTGTACATGTTAGAACATGGGGAGGGATGTCTGTCCAGCAAGCAGGTAAACTTCCTGGGGACGGACTTCCTCCGCATGTGACCAGAGGTGGGTGTGGCCTCACCTGTGCAGGTAATGATAAAAGCACAGGGCAGGCAGCCATTCTCTCTCTTGCCTCTTGCCTCTCTCTCTGCCATCTTCCTTCGATGAGGAAACATCTAAGGATGCCCTCTTGGCTCTCAGCCAAGAGAGGACAGTACTATCTTCCTATAAGATAGTTTCTAAGTGCATGTAACCTTTTTAAGCCTGCCTACCTTCTGGGATCATATTGTGAACGGAACATGAGTAAACTCTTTTATACTTTTATAAAGACTGTGTTGTGTCTTGTATTTTAAGAGGGAACAAAGGGGAAATTACCAGAGTAATTATTATAGAGGTTCTAGCGAACCTGTGCAAGCGTTACCGTTGCGTACTTAAAGGGGAATGTCTATAAACTCTGCTGATATTTTGGGAACTTATTAGCACAAGTTGGATAAGGATATAATTAGTCAATATATCCTCTCCTGCACCCCAGAACATTCCCACACTTGCCAGATCCCCCATTGGACTGAGGAGAATGTTGCAAGCTCTACATGAATACCGTGTTCAGCATGAGCTCCAACCCAACTACGCTAAGACCAAGATCATGGTCTTCTCTGCCCGACCGAGACTCCATCGATGGTCAATGAACGGGATTTCCCTAGAGCAGGTTAACTGCTTTAAATATCTGGGACAAGTAATACGGTCAAATAGGTCTTTTCTGGCCCATAGAGACTATATAACAGCAAATGCATCTAAAGCAGCCATCCAGATTAGATCTCTATATGCTAAGAATCAGGCCCAATCAGTGAAGTTAGCTTTGAGACTCTTTCAAATGAAAATCCTCCCCCTTCTTTTGGTAGGCATCTCTTTAGGCTCCCGTAGGGATTTTCTGAAACTGGATTCTATTCAAACGCGATTCCTTAGAGCCATCCTTAGGATTCCCCCCTCGGTAGCGGGTGCGGTCATGAGATTAGAGGTCGGCTGGCAAGCTCTACGGTACGTGGCCTTGAAGACGAAGCTCTGGCTATGGCTCAAGCTCTGTTTTAAACCAGTGGGTGTTGCCCCCTTGATATTGAGGGATGATTTTCAATCATCGTGGGAAAGGGAGGTCATTAACGAGGTTCAATCCTGTGGATTGTCTCACCTTTACTTTGAGTCTATGACGTACAATCAAGCTAGAGATGTGATCTCCCGGAGACTGAGTGATATTGCCAGACAAGAGGACATAGCCCAGGTAAAACCTGGGATGTTCCTAGGGGACCAGATTTATCGGACCATACCAGCCCCCTACCTTGCAGAAATCCACTATGTGGAATACCGCAGCCTTCTTACAGCGGCTAGATTAAACGTCCTTGACTCTGCGATATTGTGGGGAAGGTACAGGGGAGTACCATACGCCCAGAGAACCTGTCATTGTGCTATCGGTGTGGTTGAGTCCCCTGAACACATTCTCTTGACTTGCCCTTCTTATGCAGAGCTTAGACAAAACTTTATAGACCCACTATGTCAACTTAGCTTCCTACCCGGAGAAAACCAGGTTTTATACTTGCTGAATAATGTCACTAGAGCTATACCTTTCTTGGTAGCCAAATTTCTTTTTTTAGCCTTTAAGCGTCGCAAGACCACAATTGATTGTATTGACATGGGGCTATCTGTTTAGCCCTTTTAGTGTTGGCTAGGCTCTAAAATCTTCTTGGATGTTTTAACTGTGTATTGACAAATGTATTTGTATTTTTTTCTCTGACTGAGGGTCGAATAAAAAGGTTGATTGATTGACCTATTGGAAGCTTTCCAGAATGGCTGTGGCAACTCAGTCAGAGAGCTGGGGTACAAATAATAAAGTTGTTGTTGTTGTTATCTGCTAATATTGTAAAAAAAAAAAAATGCTAACACCTTTTTTTACTTTTGTTATAAGCAATCTTACGTGAGGTGGATGAGGTATTGTACCTGTAGACGGGTTTGTATCTGATTGACAGATCCAACTCAGAGTGCTCACTAATGGTTCATCTTCATCCTGGAAAAAAGTGACAAAAGGTGTTGCAGGGGTTCTATCCTAGACCCATTGTTGTTGAAAGTCTTTGTAAATGGCTGTGATGAAGGAATTGTGGGGATACTCATCCAATTTGCAGATGACACCCAACTGGGAGGGGTAGCTAATGCCACAGAAGACACCCTCAGGATTTAAGGTGACCTTAGCAGATTGGAGAACTGAGTCCAGACTAAGAAAATGAATTTCATTAGGGACAAATGTCAGTTTCTACGCTTTGGCAGAAAGAACCAACTGCACAAACATTGGGATTGGAGACATCTGGCTTACTAGCTATTCCGTGCTGTATCAACAGTATAGTTTAGTCAAGGGAAGTAATAGTATCACTTTGTTCCTGACCACACCTGGAATACTGTGTACAGTTCTGGGTGCCACAATTTAAAAGAAGATTTAATATGTGCAGAGGAGGGAAACAAAAGTGATCAAGGGTCTGGAAACCAGCCTGGCGCAAGGAGTTGTTTAGAATGGTCTCCCTTAGGAAGTGGTGAACTCTTCTTCTTTGGATATTTTTAAGCAGAGGTTGGATGGTCATGAGTCAGGGATGCTTTCACTGAGATTTGTGCATTGCAGGGGGTTGGACTAGATAACCCTGAGGTTCCCTTCTACAATTCTATGGTGCTATGATTGTACTTTTTATACCCTTTAAGAAAATATGTGTTGAGGTTTGCGGGGGGGGGAGGGAGAGGGTGAGGGAGAATAAACATTTACCAAGTGAGGGCATGTATGAACTTGCTTAACTGATTAATATATTTAATAAGTTTGCACACCACATTTTGAAAACAAGTGCCCTCAAAAGGGCACATAAAACGAAAATACAGTAACTTGATCCAAGTACGTATGCAGTAACCGAGTGCAGCAAAGTTGTGGTGTGTTTGTGCATATAGACCTTCATCCAGGGATGATTAACCTGTGCTGTTGAACTCAGGGCTTTTTTCAACTGGAACTCACCAGATCTCAGTTCTAGCACCTCTCAGGTGAGCACCATTGCCATTCTAAGAAAAAAGGAGAATTCCAACACCTCTTTTTGTAGAAAAATAGCATTTGTTGAACTCCAGAGGCACACTGGCTAAAAGAATCCAAGTTTGATGCCCATGATACAAGCAGAGCTTGTATACCTTCTTCTGCACCTTCACAACAGTCTAACCCAACGGGATGGGTTAGACTGTGAGCTTGTCACTGGCCAAAGACATGACATAACTAAAACTAATGATGAATCACACGAGTTTAAAATGGAAAACTGCACATGCTGCTTTAAAAATAAAAATAATCAAGGTTGGGGTGGAAAGTTGGCCTTATTTGAGGTCTTCTTTTTTGCATGGAAGTGGTGGCCTTATTTTGAGAACTGCACCAGGACTCCCAGCCACCTTAACCTAACCATAGCTCTTGAGCTTACTCCAGAGTAAACATGCATGTGCACTGCAGGGAACTGGACTCAATAAGCCTTGGGGTTCCTTCTAACGCTACAATCCTATGATTCTGGTTATTTATTTTATTTATTAGATTTGTATACACCTATTCATCTGAAGACCACACAGCTGTTCACAACATAAAAAACCAAAATTTAAACACAAAATACATAGCAAGAAAACAAACCAATAGCCCCACCTGCACCCCTGCCACAGTTTAACAGGCCATACGTGGTTCTACAGAAAAGTTTTTAGAAGAAGAAGAAGAGTTTGGATTTGATATCCCACTTTATCACTACACGAAGGAGTCTTAAAGTGGCTAACATTCTCCTTACCCTTCCTCCCCTGCAACAAACACTCTGTGAGGTGGGTGGGGCTGAGAGACTTCAAAGACTAGCCCAAGGTCACCCAGCAGCTGCATGTGGAGGAGCAGAGAGTCTACAGCTCTTAACCCCTGCATCACACTAAAGATATATATTGGAGATTCCATGTTAGACTCCTTGGGGAGAGCATCCCACAAATGGGGAGACGTTTCTATCTCTTTTCCAGAAGTTTGCAATCTGAACCCCCTTGGCTGCTTCTGGACCACTGCCTCTTCTTATGCAACCCACAACATTTCCATCCAGTAATCAGATGAGCAGTTGAACGAGTCATAAGCAGAGGTGCTAGGGGAAGGGGAGCTGAAGAAGGGCTGCCCAGCAGGGGAAAGGGAAGGAAGAATTGTGATGTCCATCTGATCTGATCCATTTGCTTTCCTCAACCTTAAGTCCCTGTTTTGAAGTTGTTTGATGTTAGAAATGCCATCATATTGATGGAAGCATGTGTTCACCTTCTCTGACATCACTCCAGAGGCTATGCATGTGGCCTTTGTAACTTCTCCACACTGCAATCCAAAGGGAGCTTCAGAGTTTAAGGAAATGACAGGGCCACCACTGGATTTGCAGTCCTCCTGTTCATGCCAGCAGGAACAGCAGCAGAAGGGGGGGCAAGGGGGCAAACTGCTTCATGGGTGAAGCCATCATATGATGGCTGTGGCAACTCAGTCAGAGGGTGGGGTACAAATAATAAAGTTGTTGTTGTTGTCATCTGCTAATACTGTAAAAAAAATCAATGCTAATGTCTTCTTTTTTCACTTTTGTTATCTTATGTGAGGTGGATGTACTGTACCTTTAGCTGGTTGACAGATCCAACTCAGAGTGCTCACTAATGGTTCATCTTCATCCTGGAAAAAAGTGACAAAAGGGGTGTTGAGGGGTTCTATCCTAGACCCATTGTTGTTGAAAGTCTTTGTAAATGGCTGTGATGAAGGAATTGTGGAGATACGCATCCAATTTGCAGATGACACCAAACTCGGAGAGGTAGCTAATGCCATAGAAGACAAACCCAGGATTTAAGGTGACCTTAGCAGATTGGAGAACTGAGTCCAGACTAAGAAAATGAATTTCATTAGGGACAAATGTCAGTTTCTACGCTTTGGCAGGAAGAACCAACTGCACAAATATATGATGGGGACACCAGACTTACCAGTAGTATGTATGAAAAGGATTTGGGGTCTTATTAGATTGCATGGTTAGCATGAGTCAGCAATGTGGTGCAGCAGCAAAAAAGGCAAATGCCATTCTGTTCTGCATCAACAGAAGAGCAAGGGAGGTAGTAGTACCACTCTGTTCTGCATTGATCAGACCACACCTGGAATACTGTGTCCAGTTCTGGGAGCCACATGTGCAGAGGAGGGCAACCAAAATGATCAACAGTCTGGAAACCAGCCTTATAATGAGTGAGGGAGTTGTGTGAGAATGTTAAGGAAGGTAAGAGAGGATATGTTGTTGTGATATTTTCCCTCCTCACTCGTGCTAGTGAGTAAACAGTAGAGCATGTTTCCTTTGTAATTTATTGTAAGAAAGTTGATGATTCGTTAGAATCCTTTAATTAAGCAATCCAGTCTTATAATAATAACACAACACAGTCTTCTTTAAAAGTAAGAACAAAGTTTTACTCACGTTCAGTTCACAGCAGTCATCTGAAGGCAGGCTTTATCTTATTGTTACAGTGAAAAGAAGGCTGAGCTACATCACGGGCTTTCTGCTTGTGGGCTCCATCCTATGTGAAGATTGAGCCATGCGCTGGCTAAGAACCAGGAGAGTCCAAGAGCAAGAGTAAGAGCCCAAGAGTCCAAGAGAGAGATGGTTGCATGGCCAGCCCTTTTATCTGGTCAGCTAGGGTCATGCCCATCTACCTGGTCACACACAGGGGGAGGAAGCTCCAGAGCAGGTACGACAGGAAGTCCTACCTGTCTGGAGCCACATTCCCCCTGTGTGTCCATTCTAGGCAAAATGAAAATATTGACTGCTCAATCAATAATGCAACCCACATTACTTGCTGGCCAACACAGAGTCTCTCCCCCCCTTGCCAGTGTGGTGTAGGGGTTAATAGTGGTAGATTTGTAATCTGGTGAACCGGGTTTGCATCTCCGCTCCTCCACATGCAGCTGCTTGGGCTAGTCACACCTCTTTGAAGTCTTGGGCTAGTCATACTTCTTTGAAGTCTCTCAGCCCCACTCATCTCACAGAGTGTTTGTTGTGGGGGAGGAAGGGAAAGGAGAATGTTAACCGCTTTGAGACTCCTTCAGGGATAAAGTGGGATATCAAATCCAAACTCCTCCTCCTCCTCCTCCTCCTCCTCCTCCTCTTCTTCTTCTTCTTCTTCTTCTTCTTCCCTCAGTTTGGGCATACCCAGAGAGATGAGTTTGCAAGAGACTTTTGGAACTTTTTTGCTTATACAAGTATTTCACAAAACAAAAGGAAAATCCCTACACTGTAGTCCAATATATGTATTTGTTAAAATGATTGTTTTCTCTATTATTTATTTATTTATTTATTTATTCTTATTTTTTAGTTTTAAAAATCACAGATTACAGGACTTGGGAAACGGATTTGCTGGGGATGGATATGAGTGCAAGGGTTTTCTTCTTTTCCACTCCTCCTTCCAAGGCACTTCTAATGGAGGTGTACTCAGCTCCACTGTGGGCAATACTTTCATACAAGTCTTAGGACACTTCCCTAATGAGTAAATCCCATCTTACTAATCAGGTAAACGTGCTTAGCATCATGCTAAGAATGCACATGGGAGATGAGCACTGCTGCACAATATTGAATCTGTTTACACAGAAGTAAGTCCCACTGAACTTGATGTTCCTTCCAAGCTTTAAACATGCTAGTATGCAAGGTCTTTCACTTATGGCCTCAATCTATGCCTTTCTGCTCAGACTTACTTCAAGATGGCTTGCGCCTGGCAGTTCCATGCACCTTACATGGAAGGAAGTCACAGTGAACTAAGTGCAACTTACTTCTGAGGAGACACGTCTCAGGCTCAGCTCTTGCAAGGAGCAAGCCTCGGACCACTGCTCAGGGTTTGCTTCTACTCAGCCAACATTTGTGCCCAGTTTTTCTAGCTCAGAGGAGCATATTTCCAATAAAAGACAGGCTGACAATGAGGGCTGTTAAGGCCAGTGAATCAGGACCATGTGCTTGGTTGATTCCTCATTTGGAGCAAAAATGGTCGAAGATGTTCTTGGGATTGGGCCAGCGCAGGTGAGACAAGTCTCATTTCCTGGCCTCATAAAAGACACTTCTGGGGATGGACAGACTTGGTTTGTATCCAAAGCTGGTTAAGTTTGCTGGGCTGGCCTTAGGAAGAAGCCTTTTTCATAAGTTGTTTGCTCTTAGGTATGAGGAAGGTTCTTCTGTGCACCCTGATCACGTTGCTAACGTTAGGGTGTGAGACTCAAGGTGAGTTATGCGGCGCCTGGAAACATGGGTCGGCGTTCCCCATGGGAGCTTCCTCATGCCCTGAGTGGGGAGATGGTGAGGATGCCAAGTTCTGTTGCGGGACTTGCAGCTGACCCTACTGTTGCTCATTGGAAGAAGCTCGCTTACATCTTTGAGCTAATAGTATCCTTGCTGCTATTAGTATCCTTGCTAATCCTTGCTGCTAATAGTATCCTTGCGGGTGGCGCTGTGGGTTAAACCACAGAGCCTAGGACTTGCCAATCAGAAGGTTGGTGGTTCGAATCCCCATGATGGGGTGAGCTCCCATTGCTGGGTCCCTGCTCCTGCCAACCTAGCAGTTCGAAAGCACATCAAAGTACAAGTAGATAAATAGGTACCGCTCCGGCAGGAAGGTAAACGGCGTTTCCGTGCGCTGCTCTGGTTCGCCAGAAGTGGCTTAGTCATGCTGACCACATGACCCGGAAGCTGTCTGCGGACAAACGCCGGCTCCCTCGGCCAATAAAGCGAGATGAGCACCGCAACCCCAGAGTCAGTCACGACTGGACCTAATGGTCAGGGGTCCCTTTACCTTTTACCTTTTATCCTTGCTGCAGCTATTGCATATAAAAACATTTTTTTTACCATTCTTATGAATTTCTGTACCCACCATACCCAATAGAATGGCTTCTGGTTTTTTAACAAATGTATATTTCAACATTTGTTTTTATCTCATTATAAATCATTGTCCAGGAGTCATTCACTTTCTTACATTCCCGTCACATATGGTAAAAGGTACCCTCTTTTTCTTTACATTTCCAACATTTATTATCTGTTTTATACATTTTAGCTAATTTCGCTGGTGTTATATACCACCTATACATCATTTTCATAGTATTTTCTTTCAATGCACTGCAGGCGGTAAAATTTATTCTTGCCATAATTTTTCCCAGTCTTCTATTTGTATATTATGACCAATATCATTGGCCCAATGGATCATAACTGATTTAACTTCTTCATCTTTCAAATGCCATTCCAATAATAATTTATACATTTTAGATAATATTTTAACCCTATTACTTAATAACTCCAATTCAAATCTTGGTTTTGTATATCCAAATCCATTTTTATTTTTATCCTCTTTAAACATTTCATTGACTTGACAATAATGCAACCAATCATTCACCTTACATTTTACATATTCATATGGCTTTAATTTCCATTGGTTCTTCCTCTCTATTACTAGTTGCTCATAGGTGGCCCAGTTTTTCCTCATATTTGTCTTTTTTACACTCATTGCCTCAAATGGCGAGAGCCACCATGGTGTCTTACGTTCTAGTACATTTTTGTATCTACCCCACACCTCATACAATGACTTTAGAAATATGTGGTTTCCACCATTTGGTATCCATATTTAGTTACTGCCATGTGTCCCAAACACATCATTGCGACTGGAGGCAAGTCTCCCATCAGTAGAAGTACAGACTTGGCAAAGAACTCTAAACTTCTGGCTCCGCCGAAACTCAAATCCCCCTGGCTTACTATCCCTAGTACTTCAAGACTCCCATAAAAGTGCCTGGCTTAAAACCATCTATCAAAAACTCCACTCTTGTGGCCTATCCCCACAACACCTACTCACTATGGGCCCTACTAAAGCAAACAGTCTAATTGGTCAAATTATCTAAAAGATATCGAGCATCAGAACAACCAGGCCACTAGAAGGAAATTCTGCCCTTGGTATGTTCATTTTCCACCTTTCCATTTTGATTCTCTGGCCCCATATCTGCACAAACTTATTAACCCAAAATACAGATGTGCTCTTACACTTGCAAGACTGGATGTTTTGCCATCTGCAGTACTTATGGGTCAGTTCCAAAAGATCCCGCCTGAGAAACATTTGCCCCTGTGGAGACGGTAGCACCAAAAAAGTAGCACATGTCCTTCTGTCTTGCACTCTCTACAAAGACCTGAGGAATGAGATAATCACTCCACTCATACTAACCAATCCAGGGTGCTCAACCACTGCCACCATATCCTTTCTCCTATCAGATCAAAATGAGCAGATAACAGCAAAGGTTGCTAGGTTCATAGCAGGGGCAATCAGAATAAGGGCCACTAACTGACTGCTGATTCAGGACTTTAAATTGTGCTCTTATATCAAATTTCCCTTTCTGCATATACTGTAATGTTTTATTGTTGCTATGGCCATTGGCTAATGTGAATAAAGTTTTTACCTATCTATCTTGTAATCAATTGACATCACTTGTATGGTTAAAATAAGTTTTGTAAGGAGTAATTTATAAATTATTGTGAAAAGAATTAATAATAGATGTATTGGAAATTTGAGTTTATAGCAATAATTATAGAAATAAAATGCATAATTAGAAAGACTTTAGAAAACCATCTGTCAGGGGCTCAGGAGCTGAGGCACAGGGAAGATGGGAGATGGAGAGCGAGGGGGAGGAATCCGAAGGGAGCGTAGGAGGGGACAGTGGTCCGAGGGATTCCATGAGCCTCTCCAGCGAATCGGAAGATTCACAGAAGGGAGCGCCAGTGGCCAGGGGCAGGGGGGTCCCAAGGGGAACGCCCCAGGAGCAAGGGGGCAGCAGGGACTCCCAGAGCAGTAGTTGGAAATCAGGACCAGCTTCCCCACCAGAGCAGAGTGGGGGGGAAGAGTCCCAGGCATCGGGGCCAGTGCTTTCCCCACCAGGGAGAGGAGACGAGGCAGAGTCTACCACGCCTCCCTCGGAGAGTCGGACAACGGAAGGGAGGTCAGATCCGGCCAGTGTCACGGAAGAGGGAAGCAGTGATAGAAGTAGTGTAACGGTTAGGAGAAAGGTCACTGGGTTGGCGCGAGAAGCAAGTTCAAATGTAAAGGAGCGCGAGACAGCAGAGAGTGAGGATTGGGAACCGGGTCCTAAAGCACGCCGGAGGCAGGGGGAGGAGCTAAGCGACTCAGCGTCGGAAGAGTCCAGAAAGGGCAATGCCCCAGAGGGCAGGAGGACCCAGAGGAGAAGAGAGCAGCGCAGGAGGTGGAGCAGGGCTAGGATCTTAAACTGGTGTGGAAGGGGCGGAGACTCAGACGGGACTTCGCCGATCTAGAGTCTAGACGTAGGGCTGCACGCTCTGGCTTTGAAATGGAAATTAAACTTCAATAAAGACTTTTGTACATAACATCAGCCTGGCGTTGGTCCTCTGTGAGCTGGGACCTAGAGGAAGCTCTGACAGTAAGTCCCGTCTCCATAAAAACCTTGCAGCATGAGTGGACGCAGCGAGGGGCGAAGATTGGTGCTTCGCGAGCTCACGAAAGCAAGACAAGATGACTACCGAAGAACACATAACAGCCCTGCAAAACGCAGTGGCACAACTTAACGCGGAAATTCTAGCATCTAGGAAGAGGGAAGACGAAGCCGCTGCTGCCTGCAAGGATCTGCAAATCAGGTTGGAAATGTTGACTAAACAGGGGGCGCCGGGAACCAGACCAGAGGGGATTGGGCTGGGAAAGAGAGGAGGCAGCCTCGTGTCTCATTTCGATGGGAATCTGCAGCAGTATCCTAACTTCAGAGCAGACGTGATGTACGCGCTAGAGTTGCTGGAGAAGGACTTTAGAGATGAGCAGGAGAAAGTGGGTTTCATACTAACTCATCTCCACGGAGACGCTAAAGCGTGGCTGAGTAATCTGTGGCGAGATAAGGACCCAGCTCTCCAGGATGCAAAAGCCTTCCTTAAGGCGATGGACGCTTGTTTTTTATCAGCGATAGATGTGGATGTTGCCAGGAAAGAGATACATGGATTAAAACAAGGCAGAGCCACTGTGAGGCAATATCACTCCAGCTATTTTGCATTGGTCAACGCGCTGGGATGGGAGAAAGATTCAGCTGCCGTCAGGGACCTTTTTTGGGAGGGGTTGAATGGGGCTGTGAAAGACGAAATTGCAAGGGGGGAGAGACCCCAGAGCACTCAAGAAGTGGTCCAGAGGGCGCTGGCGATTGGGGTGCGTCTGGAAGAACGTTCCTGGAGCAAAGACGAAGGACGTTGGGGACGCACGCCAGCAAGAGCACCTCCTCTTTTTCCCAGGGACACAGCGCGCGCTCAATCCACGCCTCCAGTGGGAGGGGGAGAGGAGCCGATGGAGATAGGTGGTGCCAAGGCTCAGTCAGCAGCCAGAGCCCTAACGCCGGGAGCAGTCAAAACGAAGCCTCCTAGAGGGAACAGGAAGTGTTACATCTGCGACAGTGCTCAGCACATGGTGAAGGAGTGTCCCCAGAAGTTGCACAAGCACACTGCAGCCTCAGTGACAATTACAGAAGCAGTTCAGCAGCATGTACCACAGCAGGGAAACGACGGAGTCTGGCTGGAATCATAGGCACGGGGGCCCAGCCAGACGAGTCAGTGAAGCAGTCCCCAGAGATCTTACAGCCCACAGACCCCCTCCCACCCAAACCAGTGGTGCAGCTCACCGCAGCGCTCCAGCTTCCCAATGGCCTCACCATGGAAGTGCCTATTACCATTGACTCTGGCAGCAATGCAGACTTTATAGGAGTGGATTTCATCACACAACATGGCATAGCGCTCCTGCCTGCCACGATGCCCCTCAAAGTAGTGACAGTCGACGGCAGAGAGCTACTGGGGGGACAAGTGCTACAGCAAACGCCGCCAATGGTGATGCAAATTGGAAACCACCGCGAAGTCATCAGCTTCAATGTTACACACCTGTCAGACACGCCCATAGTGTTGGGCATGAGTTGGCTGGACCGGCACAGTCCAGCATTAGCATGGTACCAGCGCCAATTGACTTTCAGCTCCTCCTACTGCGCAGCACACTGCATACTGCCCACCCAGGAAGATGAAGGGCCGGAAGATGGAACGCAGTTACACTTGGGCATGCTGCAAGCGGTACCCGACAAATACAGAGAATTCTTGGAGGTCTTCTGCGAGAAGGAGGCGGACAAACTACCCCCCCACAGACCATACGATTGCAAGATTGACCTCCTGCCGGGGGCGACGCTGCCGACTGGAAAACTGTATTCCATGTCTGAAGATGAACTGCAGGAACTCAGGGAGTTCATAGAACCCAACTTGAAGCGGGGATTCATCCGAGAATCCAAAGCGGTGGGGGGCAGCCCCGTGTTTTTTGTGAAGAAAAAAGACACGCCCCAAAAGAGGCTTGTAGTTGATTACCGGGTCATAAACTCGAGGACGAAGCCCACGGCGTTCCCCATGCCCAAGATCGACGACCTGCTGGCGACGGTGCGGAAGGGTCGCATCTTCACCAAGTTGGATCTGCGAGGGGCGTACAACCTTATACGCATGAGGGAGGGCGACGAGTGGAAGACGGCCATGTTTACGCCTTTGGGCACCTACGAATACAGAGTTATGCCGTTTGGCTTGCAAAATGGCTCCCACTGTTTCCAAGCCTTCATGCATCACGTGTTGGCGGGGCTCCTCTACAAGAAGTGCGTCTGCTTCCTGGACAACATTCTGATCTTCTCGGAATCGCAGGAGGCTCACGAGAGAGATGTCAAGGAAGTCCTGCAGAGGCTACGGGAGCACAGACTTTACGTCAAACTGGAGAAGTGCCAGTTCGACATGACGGAGGTGGATTTCCTGGGCTACAAGCTGTCCGACAGGGGTCTCACCATGGACAGCGCCAAGGTCCGCTCGGTGCTGGACTGGAAGAGCCCGCGCAATCGGAAGGAGGTCCAGAAGTTTGTCGGCTTCGCCAACTTTTATCGCAAGTTTATCAAGGGTTTCGCGATGCAAACGGCGGCCATCACAGACACCCTCAGCTCCAAGAAGAAGAAGTTCATCTGGACGGAGCAGGCGGAGAAGTCCTTTCAGCAGCTCAAGCCACTCTTCGCACCCTCATGTGAACCCCAGCAAACCCATGAGGGTTGAAACGGACGCCTCCGACAGAGCCGTGGGGGCAGTCCTGTTGCAGCAAGATCCGCAAGGAAACTGGAGGCCGTGCGCTTTCTACTCCAGGAAACTCAGCAAGTCGGAGCAGAACTACACCATCTGGGACAGGGAACTGCTGGCCATTCATGCAGCCTTCAAGGCGTGGCGGCACTTCCTCATCGGAGCCAAACACACAGTGCAAGTTTGCACGGACCACAAGAACCTGGAGTACTGGCGTACGACGCGGTTCCTGAACCAGAGACACATCCGATGGGCGGAGTTCTTTGCAGATTTCGACTTCAGAATAGAATACATCCCAGGAGACAGCAACATCATGGTGGATGCGCTATCCAGGAAGCCGCAGTATCTCGAGGCAGAGGCACCGGCGGCAGCCAAGCACATTTTCGCACCGAAAGCGTGGGCATGCGCCGCAGCCACGGTGGACCTGGACGCAGTACGTCGCGCGCTGCAGACAGACTCCTTCGCACGATCCAAGATGGAGGAGGTGCGAAGCGGCACAGCGAAGGACGACCAGTTTCAGATACGCGACGGACTGCTCATCCGCAAAGGGGCCCTCTACGTGCCGGGAGACGACCTCCGCGCGAAGGTACTGCAGCAGTTGCATGACGCACCCAGCGCTGGGCACTTCGGCAAAGAGAAGACGGTGGAATTAGTAGCCAGAGACTTTTGGTGGCCCAAGATGAGGGGAGAAGTCGAGGATTACGTCAAGAGGTGCGACACATGCCAAAGAGCCAAACCAGTACACAGGCCGCTGGCGGGATTGCTAGAACCGCTACAGACGCCCCTTGAGCCGTGGGAGAAAGTGGCCCTGGACTTCGTCACAGATCTGCCCAGCTCGTGAGGCAAGACAGCGGTACTCGTGGTAGTGGACTTGTTCACCAAGATGGCCCACTTCATTCCTTGCGCGAAGGTGGCCACAGCGGAACAGACAGCCAAGATGTTCATAGACCACGTGTTCAAGGTGCACGGCCTACCATGGTCTATCCTGTCCGACCGGGGGCGCCAGTTCATCTCGAGTTTCTGGCAGAAGCTGATGGGCATCCTGAACGTCAAGGTCAACCTATCGTCGGCGAGACACCCGCAGACCAACGGACAAGCGGAGAGGGTCAACGCCATCATGCAGCAGTACCTGAGATGCTACGTGAACCAGCAGCCCTCGACCTGGGTGGACTATCTACCGCTGGCCGAGTTTGCCTACAACAACACGAAGCACGTGTCCACGGGGGTGACACCGTTTTTCGCCAACAATGGGCGGCATCCCAGAACCTTCCCGGGGTTAGAGAAAGTGGGGGAGGGGGAGCCGCAGGGAGCTGAGGACTGGGCGGCGGAGTTACAGGAGGTCCACGAACAGCTCCGAAGGCAGTTGGAGCTAGCTAAGCACGCTTACAAAATGCAGGCAGACCGACACAGGAGAGTTGGTGAGGACATACGGGTGGGGGACTGGGTCTGGTTAGCAGCCCAGGCAGTGCCGGCCAGATCGTTAGCTAAGAAGAAGCTCGGACACAAGCAGCTAGGGCCTTACCAAGTCGAGGCACAGATCAACCCAGTGGCCTTCCGGTTGACACTCCCGGAAGGATCCAGAATGCACCCGGTCTTTCATAGATCGGTGCTCACGCCTTATAAGGCACCTCACAGGTTCCAAGCACCAGGGACAGCTCCTAGCCCGCTCAGAGGCGCACCCACAAGGGGGGGGCCGCCGAGGGAGGAGCCGCTCAACGAGGTCACGGAGATCTTGGACTCGAGATGGGGGGAAGAGGGGGTTGAATATCTACTAGCCAGGGAAGGTACCCCGGCCAGCGCCAACAACTGGGCACCGTACTATGCGGTGGAGGAGCACTACCTCAAAGACGAGTTCCACGCACTGTACCCACACAGGCCCATGCCGGCGGATTATTTCGACGAATATCTTTTCACACCCACACTCTCAACCAGCACATTCCAGGGTTTCTCTTCAGCTGAAGAGGCGTCACAGGAGACCAGCTCCCCAGAGGGATCCCTCTCAGGGTTTGGTACAGGCGGATCTTATTGGTGGGAGGATCAACCTGAGGTGGGCTGGTGCATTAAATAGACCAAGTAATCTTCTAGATATAGAGTATGTTGCTCTGCTTACCCTAAGTTGTCTTTCATTTGTTTGTGAAAATTGCATGGCTGTGTTGTAAAGGTAAAGGTAAAGGGACCCCTGACCATTAGGTCCAGTTGTGGCCGACTCTGGGGTTGCGGTGATCATCTCGCTTTATTGGCCGAGGGAGCTGGCGTACAGCTTCTGGGTTATGTGGCCAGCATGACTAAGCCACTTCTGGCGAACCAGAGCAGCGCACGTAAATGCCGTTTACCTTCCCGCTGGAGCAGTACCTTTTTATCTACTTGCACTGGTGTGCTTTCGAACTGCTAGGTTGGCAGGAGCAGGGACTGAGCAACGGGAGCTCACCCCATCACGAGGATTTGAACCGCTGACCTTCTGATTGGCAAGTCCTAGGCTCTGCGCCACCCGCATCCCCTTTCTTGTCACATAAGGTAAAGGTAGAGGGAGCCCTGGCCATTAGATCCAGTCGTGGCTGACTCTAGGGTTGCGGCGCTTATCTCACTTTATTGGCTGAGGAAGCCGATGTACAGCTTCCGGGTCATGTGGCCAGCATGATTAAGCCACTTCTGGCAAACCAGAGCAGCGCACAAAAACACCATTTACCTTCCCGCCAGAGTGGTACCTATTTATCTACTTGCACTTTGATGTGCTTTCAAACTGCTAGGTGGGCAGGAGCTGGGACTGAGCAACAGGAGCTCACCCCATTATGGGGATTTGAACCGCCAACCTTCTGATCGGCAAGTCCTAGGCTCTGTGGTTTAACCCACAGTGCCACCCACATCCCCTTGGGTGTGTTGTAAGCGCTGTCAATTCACTATACCTGCTGACTCCAGTTAATACATTAGTTCAGGAGAGGCTATAGTGGGAAAGTGACCTCCTTGCTGTTGTCTTCTCTTATGCCCTCTCTTCTTTTAAGCACACCAGTACATTCATAGCGGGGTTGGATCCTCAAATGCTACTAATCTAACTAGATTGCAGGGCAGTATATTAAGTGCATTGCCTTCAGGAATATAGGTCACATCTGCACCATACATTTAAAGCACTACTGCACCACTTAACAGTCATACTTTCCCCTGAAGAATTATGGGAAGTGAAGGTGAAGAAGAAGAGTTTGGATTTGATATCCCGCTTTATCACTACCCGAAGGAGTCTCAATGCAGCTAACATTCTCCTTTTCCTTCCTCCCCCACAACAAACACTCTGTGAGGTGAGTGGGGCTGAGAGACTTCAAAGAAGTGTGACTGGTGTGGGAATGTTCTGGGGTGCAGGAGAGGATATATTGACTAATTATATCCTTATCCAACTTGTGCTAACAAGTTCCCAAAATATCAGCAGAGTTTATAGACATTCCCCTTTAAGTTCGCAACGGTAACGCTTGCACAGGTTCGCTAGAACCTCTATAATAATTACTCTGGTAATTTCCCCTTTGTTCCCTCTTAAAATACAAGACACGACACAGTCTTTATAAAAGTATAAAAGAGTTTACTCACGTTCTGTTCACAATATGATCCCAGAAGGTAGGCAGGCTTAAAAAGGTTACATGCAGTTAGAATCTATCTTGTAGCAAGATAGTACTGTCCTCTCTTGGCTGGGAGCCAAGAGGGCATGTTGCTCCTTCAGAAGATGAAGATGGCAAGAGGCAAGAGGCAAGAGGCAAGAATGGCTGCCTGCCCTGTGCTTTTATCATTACCTGCACAGGTGAGGCCACACCCACCTCTGGTCACATGCGGAGGAAGTCCGTCCCCAGGAAGTTTACCTGCTTGCTGGACAGACATCCCTCCCCATGTTCTAACATGTACACTCTAGGAATGTTGTCATTGACTGCTCCTGTGTTTACATCCCACATACCCCTTCTCAGGCAATACAACATACACAAAACATAAACAACTTTATTCAACCACCCAGAGTCCCAGCTTGACACGTAGATTCTGGAAACTCTCTCTTGGTAGGGGTTTCGTCAGGATGTCAGCAGTCATCTCTTGGGTGCTGCAGTAGGATAGTTCCACAAGTCCATCCTGGATCATCTGGCGTATGTAGTGGTATTTAACCCCAATGTGTTTTGTTCTGGCCAGGAACTTCTCACTCTGCGTCAGCTTCAGGCAACTTTGATTGTCCTCTAGCAAGCTGACAGGCCCTTTTCTCACCAACCCAAAGTCCTTTATGAGTTGATCAAGCCAGGCGATCTCTCTGCAGGCTTCTGTTGCTGCAACGTATTCTGATTCTGTGGAAGATAATGCTACACAGCTCTGTTTATAACTGCCCCATGAAACAGGTCCATCACCAAACATGAAAACATGACCACTTGTTGATTTATAATCAGCATTATCCCCAGCCCAATCCGCATCAGTATACCCAACCAACTTAGGGTCTCTGACGGCTGGTAACCTTAATTTACAATTCATGGTACCCTTCAAATATCGCACCACCCTCTTTACACCTGCCCAATCATGCTCAGTGGGAGAATTCACTTTTCTGCTAAGAATCCCCACAGCATTTGCTAAGTCAGGTCTACATGTGGTAACTAAATACAAAAGTTTACCAATCGCCGACCTGTAGTCATTGTTGTCTGGCAACTGCTTCGAATCCTGCTGATTCTTCAGGAAGTCAGTAGCCATCGGTGTAGCAACTGGATGTGCGTCTTGCATCTGCATGTGCTCAATTAGCTCGTGGATCTTCTGTCTTTGGCTGAGAAGAAATGAGCCGTCCTCTTCTCTTTCCACCTGGATCCCGAGGTAGTACTGGACATCTCCTAGCTCCTTGACCTCCACCTCTTTGCTAAGGTGTTTTACTATCTGTGTATAGTCTTTCTCACTTGCTGTGGCAATAATCAGGTCATCAACAAAAGCTAAGATATATGAGAATTGTCCATTATTTGACTTACTGTACAAGCACTTGTCAGCGTCGCCTTGCTTGTACCCAAGTTGCGTCAGCATTTTATGCAACTTCTGGTTCCAGGCTCTAGCAGCCTGTTTAAGTCCATAAAGTCCTTTCTGCAGTTTGCACACTAAATGTGCCTCATGTGGTTTCACAAAACCTTTGGGCTGTTTCATATAGATTTCTTCAGAAATCTGCCCGTGTAGAAAAGCGGTAGCAATGTCTATGTGTTTCACTCTCATTTTCTTGGAGGCTGCAATGCTTAAAAGCATTCTTACGCTGCTGTACCTCACGGTTGGTGCAAAAACTTCATCATAATCTTCACCAAAACGCTGTGAAAATCCCTGTGCTACAAGTCTAGCTTTGTAGCGCTGCACTTCTCCTTCTGACCCCTTCTTAACCTTGAAAACCCATTTACTGCCAATGGCCTTCTTACCGGGAGGCAGCTCAGTGAGTGTCCACGTCTTGTTCTGATGCAGTGCATCCATCTCCTCCTGTGCGGCCTTCCTCCAGAGACTGGCTTCTGCAGCTGGCATCTCCTGTATCTCTTCCCAAGTGGAAGGTTCCTGTGGAAACGCCGACCCTGCAAAGTAGGACAACCGTAATGGTGGGACACCTTTGTTGGTTCTGGACGAGCGTCTGACCTCTGGTTCTGGGACCGCATCAGCTTCCTCATCCTCCTCCAACGCAGGCATGTCCCCATCTGAGTCCTCATCTTCGTCTCTGGTGCTGCCAGGGTTCTGGTCCTCTGTGTCGCCTGTAGGGGGTGCTGTAACACTCGAAGGCAGATTAGTACTTTGTGGGGTCTCAAAAGGGAAATATACAAGTTCTTGAGTCCTTTCTGACTCATCAGAAGAATCCACAACAGTGTTCTTAGTGTCTACTTTTCCATATTCATCAAAATAAACCGCATGGTATGCATTTGTCTTACCAGTTTGTAAGTCCATAATTCTATATCCTTTGCCTCCAGAGGCGTATCCCACCAGGATACCTGCTTTTGCCCTGGAGTCAAGCTTGTGTCTGTGTTCCTTGGGCACGTGGAAGTAACACGGACTTCCAAACACACGTATGTGCGACAGATTGGGAGCTTTCCCATGCCAAAGTTCAAATGGTGTGCGCTCTGCACCTTTAGTTGGCAGTCTATTCTGCAAATAGACCGATGTGTACACTCCTTCGGCCCACAGCTTCTGTGGCAAACATGCATCCTTTAGCATGCACCTTGTCATGTCCATAATGGACCTAAACTTTCTCTCAGCTATGGCATTCTGCTGTGGTGTGTAAGGAATTGTGGTTACGTGTGCAATTCCTTCCTTGGCCAGGAGAGCCTGCATTTCATTTGAGCAGTACTCACCTCCATTGTCGCTCATTAACACAGCTGGAGCTCTCTGGAATTTGTTCTTGACCATGGCAATGTATTCCTGGAGCTTGTCCACTGTCTCACTCTTCTCTTTGAGGAAATACACAACACAAAATCTTGAAAAGTCATCCAGAAATATTAAAATATATCTATTCTTTCCCAGTGAGGGAACATTCATGGGTCCACATATGTCAGTGTGCACTATGTCAAGCACTTTGTTGCTTCTTTGTTCTGCACAACATGGAAATGAAGGTTTTACAGCCTTCTCAGTAATACAGCTTATGCACTTTGCTGGAGCTTTGTTGCTCTGCTTTACCTGCAAACCTCTTACAAGATCTCTTTTCTGTAGATCCAGAATGACGTTGGTGTCTCTATGTCCAAGCCTTCTGTGCCATAGGTCCAGATCTGCTTCATCCTTCTGGCTGGAATGTGCCACTTTTGCAGACTGATTCTCTGAAAGATCAAGCTCATATACACCATTGATTAGCTCTGCTTGAGCAAACACTTTGCCATTTCTAGTCACCTTGCATACTCCATTTCCAAATGTGATCTGGAAACCTTTCTTGTCCAGTGTGGACACGCTGATTAAATTGCAGCTCAGCTCTGGTACATACAAAACTCTAGAGATTGTGTTCTCAATGCATTCATTGTTTATATTGCATTTCAGACTCATGGAACCTGCACCTTTTGCTTTAACAATGTTCCCATCTGCAATTTCAATTTCAGATCCTTCTTCATCATTTATCTCATTAAAATAGTCCTTTTTATATGAAAAATGTGAGCTGGCACCTGAATCTAAAATCCATTTATTACGTTTATTCTCACGATTCTGTACAGTTAAATTCCTTTCTTGCAGTAGCCATGTGCATTCACATTTCCCCTTCTTTTCTCCTTTTGGCTGAAAGGGGTGGGGTTTCTTGGCTTTAGGAGCCCTGCAATTCTTTGCAATGTGTCCTTCTTTGTTACAATTGAAACAAATCACTTTCTTAGGCATCTCTTTGGACTTTGTAAATTGCCTAGATGCATAACTACTGTCTTTGCTTCTAGCATTTCTCACTGGAGATTCAGCTCTATCTCTGCATTCTTCTTTTAAATAACCAATCAAGTCTTTAAAAGTCAGACCTTGTCTATGATCCATCAAACTTACAAATGCGCTAAAGCGTGGTCCAAGTGATGATAACAAAAATGCTATCTTTGTGTCTTCATCAAAAGCTTTGGGAGTCAGATCAATTCTTTGAATAATCTCAGTAAACTTGTTGATGTGCTCTGTGAATTCCTCTTTTGAATTCATCCTCACTCTGGTTAATTTACACACCAGGTTTCTGAAGCAGTTTATGCTAGATTCTCCATACACGCGCTCAATATCTCTTAAGATTTGAGATGCATCATCTGTACTATTTATTAATGATAGCTGCTCATCACGAAGTCCACTCAAAATTATGTGTCTAGCTTCGCTGTTCATGCGTTTCCAAGCACTTATCTTGGCTAAAGCTTCCTCAGACGATCCCGTAGGTTGAGGGTTTAAAGCTTCCAAAATGTGCTTATAATCTAAACATGCTATCAAGCGCTGCTTCCAGTGTATGAAATTGTGTTCATTCAGCACAGGCATTCCTAGCTTTGCATCACTATCAAAAGCTGCTCTAGCCATCTTAAAATCCAAAAATTTGAAAATTCTTCAAAATTTCAAAATTTCTCAAAATTTTTTAAAATCAAAATCTCAAAAATCTCAAAATACAAAACAATTCTTCACTGCCTTGGGTCACTGTGAACTCTGAGGGAAGGGGGGGGGTTGCTTAATCCCCACTGCACAATGGAACAAAGGACCATGTGCTTACCAGGAAGTTAACTCAGAAAAATACTACTCAACTCAAAATCACAATCCAATGCAATCCTTCAAAAATACGCAGAAATATGCAATACTGGGCCCACTAACCCTTTGTGGGAATGTTCTGGGGTGCAGGAGAGGATATATTGACTAATTATATCCTTATCCAACTTGTGCTAACAAGTTCCCAAAATATCAGCAGAGTTTATAGACATTCCCCTTTAAGTTCGCAACGGTAACGCTTGCACAGGTTCGCTAGAACCTCTATAATAATTACTCTGGTAATTTCCCCTTTGTTCCCTCTTAAAATACAAGACACGACACAGTCTTTATAAAAGTATAAAAGAGTTTACTCACGTTCTGTTCACAATATGATCCCAGAAGGTAGGCAGGCTTAAAAAGGTTACATGCAGTTAGAATCTATCTTGTAGCAAGATAGTACTGTCCTCTCTTGGCTGGGAGCCAAGAGGGCATGTTGCTCCTTCAGAAGATGAAGATGGCAAGAGGCAAGAGGCAAGAGGCAAGAATGGCTGCCTGCCCTGTGCTTTTATCATTACCTGCACAGGTGAGGCCACACCCACCTCTGGTCACATGCGGAGGAAGTCCGTCCCCAGGAAGTTTACCTGCTTGCTGGACAGACATCCCTCCCCATGTTCTAACATGTACACTCTAGGAATGTTGTCATTGACTGCTCCTGTGTTTACATCCCACAACTGGCCCAAGGTTACCCAACAGCTGCATGTGGAGGAGTGAACCCAGTCCACCCGATTACGAGTCCACCGCTCTTAACCACTACACCACACTGCTGTTAGGAGACCTCTTACAGTGCTGGGAAATGGGGCATGTTTAAAAAATATTTTGTGGATCATTGTAAAAACATGATGTCTGTGGCAGCCTTTGAATAATTTCTGTGATACATCAGATAAGTAGAAGGAAATACTTTATTCATGAAACTTAACAAAGATAACTGAAGTAATTAGTGTGTTAGGTTAACCAAGGTTTACAGGCATGAGAGGTTGACAGGAAGTTGTTAGAATCTGGAGAAGAGTGTGATACAGTGTAACAAAATTACAATTTTCTTTTTCTTTTTATTATGGATAACCTTGTCTTATGTTACTTTTTTCTAATTTTCAATAAAGCATTTAAAAGGGGGGGGGGTGCCAGTCCAAATTGGTTCCATACTGATTTATTGTGTTTGATGCATGTATTTAATTTATTTTATTTTATGTATCTGCTACATTTAATTTCGTTGTTACTTCAAGGAAGTGAAGGCAGTTAAATGAGTTCCTGTTTTGCAGGGGGTGGTCCCTTCCAACTCTACAATTCTATGATTCTACTTCATTCTCTCCACCTCAATTATACCCTCGCAACAACCCTGCAGAGTAGGTTAGATTGAGAGATACTGATCGTCTCAAGGTGAGCTTCATGGCCCAGTAGGGATCTGGTCCTCCTAGGCCAGCACTCTGACCACTACACCACACTGCCCCTTAAAAAGCCTAACGGAACAATACAGGCCTCTAAGTGGTCCTGTATCGCATCTAGACGGAGCTTTCCTTGCCATCAAATATCTTCAAGCTCCGTTTGTGTGTAACTGAAACGTTTTGGCTGTTACTCCTGAGTAAGCTTGGGTGGACTCGTGAGGATAGCCCCCTAGGAATTGGGAAGGAAAGCAAATTCAGTTCGCTTCTGGAGCTTCTGGCGCCCATTTCCAACGAGGAGGGAGCATTTCGATGCCCCACGCATCGGCCCCTGTTTGGAAAGTCCGGAGAAGCGCTGCCGGATAGATCGATTAGGTGGATCGACCAAGGGTCTGGCTTCCAGTGTAAGCTGGCTTTCTGCAGGCGGCGCAGAAATCGGGGCAGCTCCAGCAGAGACGGCGGCCTTGCAGCCCTTATCAGAGGAAGTTTGCCACCAAGGACAGCGCCTGACTGACTGGCTGGCTGCGCTTGCGTGGGGCGGACTTGTCCGGGTGTGGGGCGGGTTAGACTAGCCAGCCAGACGTCGTTCGCTCGCTGGAGAGGTTCGGTTCCTCGAGGTGAGCCCAGCTGGGAGTTGCGCCGCCATGAAGCGGGCTCTGTTCTTCCTACTGTTGCTGCCGCGCTTTCTGCCTTGTGGCGAGCCCCAGAGCACGGCCCCTGCTACCATCGAAGCCCCCCAGCTGCTGAATGAGACCAATGGATCGACGTGCGACCAGTGGCTGTACGGGACGGAGCCGCCGCAGGTGAAGGCTTTCCAGTGCGTGGAGCAGCGCACCGGCATCGAAGTTAAGTTCTGCTGCGGGACCTGCGGCCAGCCAAGCAATTGTTACTTCGAAAAGCTCCTCGAGGGCCCCACAGCGCGCCCTACCGACGGCGGCCTAGAACTGCTCCCTCCTGCACCTCCAGCGCCACGTAAGGCGGCTAGCTCCCTTGGCTTTATTAGCACCTCGACACTATCTGGGCCTCGGTCTGCATGCAAACCCGCCGTTCTCTCTCTTTTAGACACGGGTCCCCCATTCCCTGTCGGCTGCCCTTTCGGTCTATCGCTCTCTTTCCCGCCCTTGAACTGGGGATGCGGCTCAGAGGCTCCACTCGACGGGGAGGGCACCTTCGAAGCCCCTTTCGTCTCTGCAAGAAGGCTGCGCGCTTTCGCTTGGGAAGGGAGGCTAGGAACAGGCACTCCGGGAAGGAGGGTGGCTAGGAACGGGAAGTCCAGTGCGCAGAAGATTTGGGGTGCAAGAGCCGCTTCAAAGGGGTCGTGTGGGCCCAGTCTTAGGCTGCGCTAAGACGTCTTCTTGTGCTGTGAAAAATTCGTCGGTCTTTCACGTGCCTGAAGACTCGGGGTTGCCACGGGCAGACTAGCTTGCTGACGGTTCTGCAAGTAGATCCGAAAGACATGGGCAAGATTTGTACACGGGGTGGGGACGGGAAACTTTTCCCGATGATGTCCGCAGTGACCTGCCTTCTAGGTTGCTTGAGTGCAGGCTGCCCCAGTTACCACCAAACACTTTTCTTTCCTGTCTTGGAGTCTTGACTCCTGAAGTGCGACACGGGGGGGGGGGGGGTTTGCGGTATGAGATACTCCATCTCACGTTGCTAACTATACCCGCCCCAGGCTTTTGGGGGGGGGGGTGTAAAAATCCCTCGCTCCATTCCTAGAGAGTCCAGTTTGTGCAGATGAGCAAAACAAGTGAGCAAACTGATAGCAGAACAAGCACTGATCAATATCTTTCTTCTGTTTCAGACATGGACAGGCTGACCTGGTTTTGGGGAGGAGTTATTGCCAATGCGATATTTTACTGGGCTTTTATCCGCACTTGCAGAAGATTCTGGCGGAGGAAGACTACTCGAGAAAGACCCGTGGAGGGCCTTGAGCTAGACACCAGCTCTTCTGGGAGATCAAGTGATCATCGTGACCCCTCTGGTGCCTCCACCAGATTGGTTCCGCCATCGTCTGAAGGTGCAGAGGGTCCTGCTGCTGCATCTGGCAGTGCACCTAGTGTGCAGCCCCAAGCTGAGGGCTCTGAGAATGTGACCATCATGTGGACAGGATTTGTCCCACTCCGAGATGGTGCTACTTCTCCCTCTCAGCCAAAGCGTGGCCACAAAAAGTGTCGGGCTAAGGCAAAGAAGGCAAAGAAGGCAAAGAAGAAGGCAAAGAAGTAAGAGATCCTCCTCTCATTCAAAGGGTTAGGCTTCCCTGTCAAAGTTGAGTCTAGTACTAATCATCCACAGCATGCTTTGTAGCATCATTGAAATTGGCTAATCCTATGAGGAGGGTGTCTAACCATCTATTAACTAGAATTACTACTACTATTGGTAAAAAGGTAAAAAGTTAAAGGACCCCTAAACGGTTAACTCCAATTAAAGGCAACTATGGGGTTGCAGTGCTCATCTCACTTTCAGGCCAAGGGAGCTGGCCTTTGTCCACAGACAGCTTTCTGGGTCATGTGGCCAGCATGACTCAACTACTTCTGGTGCAACGGAACACTGTGACGGAAACCAGAGTGCACAGAAATGCTGTTTACCTTCCCGCCTATGTATCTACTATGTATCTACTTGCACTGCGTGCTTTCGAACTGCTAGATTGGCAGGAGCTGGGACAGAACAACAGGAGCTCACCCCACTGCAGATATTTGAACTGCCGACTTTCTGATTGGCAAGCCCAAGAGGCTCAGTGGTTTAGACCACAGCACCACCTGTGTCCTTACTACTGTTATGCAATACTGTCAGGCCCCTTTTTTATTATGTATTGTCACTTAAATGTGCATTGATTGTGCTATCAGTGTGGATCAGCCCCCCCTTTTTTCTTTTCTTTTTTTTTCTTTTCCTATAGGTGGTTTGCTGCCTGCTATGTATTGTCAAATGTATCAATAAAAATGTTTGCTTCTCAACCTGGTCTCTTCAATTCTACTTTTTCCTTCTTTTTTTATTAAAGATTTTCTTGTTTTATAGAAGTATGTGTAATGTCTCTTGTATTTTTTCCATGTAACATTTTTACAAATCAGTTTCATTTGTTGAGACATTTCGGGGGGGAAGGGGGGAGATGGGGGGCTGGGGTTGGGTGGCGATGTTTCTATTCTGCTTAATGTATGTAGGGTTTGGTGTCAGCATTGCTCGTGCTGTTCATTTGTGTTTCTTTGATGGTGAGAGAGGTTGGGGTTGGCCCAGGGTGTGGTTCTTTGTTTGTGATTGGCTGTGGTAATCTTTATTTTCGTGTGTGAGTGGGGTGGGTGGGTGTTTAGGATCAGGTTAGCCATATTGATCTGTATGCTGTTGATGGATTCCAACTTCTGAGTAAATTTGCAGCTGGGACTTGATATGATGTGATTCAAGGGTTTAACTGCGCCCATTAGCTCTCTAGCCTTGATTAGTCCCTACAGATGAAATTCTGTTAGCTTACTAATATGTTTATATTTCACCCTTCCTCCAAGGAGCCTTGTGATGTAGGTTAGAAAGTGAGAGAGTGATGGCCTGATCTTGCCCAAGGAGTGCCATGGAGCAGGAGGGATTTGAACCCCACTCTCCCAATCCCTAGTCCAACACTCTCATTGCTACCCTATACAATACTTGATTAAAAACCCTAAACAGTCACAGGTCACCCTGGTGATTGACTCAGGCAAAGATGGTAGGCTGGCTTGTGGAACTGGTGGGAGGGTCTTGGGTGCTCTCACCCTTAATGCTCCTATTTCTCTCTCTCTCTCTGCTCCTTCCTTGTCCTCCATGAGGTGGGGCCTTAAGATACTGAGAGGGAGCAAAAAGTTGTAAACCTCCCCTCCCTCTTCCACAATTCTGATGGAAGAACCCTCCCCACAAACATAAATCCACATGGGAGTCACAGGGAAGGAAGATTCAACCAGCTGAGGTAGCATCACTCAGCAAGGGAAAGGTGGGGGGGAAGCGTGAAGCATCTCTGATTCTACCCTCTACCGAGAGATTACTCCAAGAGAATCCAGCTCTTGTTGGCAGAAAGGTGGCCCACTCCTCTTCTCACTGCTACAGTTTGTTCAAGTCTATAGCACTGTGTGTTGGCAGGGCACAAGCACAGCATGGGGGCATTCCAAACCTCAGCCAGGGGAGCATCATGACAGAGCAACACATCCAAATTGCTCTGCCAGTCTGGAGCCCAAGTCAGGCCAGATAGAATCATGACTTAACATCATCATCATCATTTTTTTATTTTTATGCCACGTTTCCACAGTTAAAAAAACAATGCTCAGGGTGGCTTACAGCATAACAAGATTTACATAATTACAAAAGCAATAAACAATAACTAAACGACATTAAAAAATACACAAACAAATGGGAAACAATTTCCAAATAAATCAAAATCCAGAATGAAGAATACAGCATGAATATCAAAGTTTAAAATGACATAGGTAAAAAATAACAGCAATTTAAACAAAAAACAAAGACAAAATAAAATGGAGCCCTCTCTGCCCAGTGGCAGCGACAGCAGCAGCAGCAGCAGCAGTTCTTATAGGGGCATCAGGCCCTTCTCTGGGCCAGGTGTTGAGTGGCAGGACTGAGGCCCTCAGGCGCTGATCAGGGAAGTCCTCCTAGGTGCCAGCTGCAGCAGCTGTTCTTATAGGCCTGTCAGGCCCTGACATGGGCCACATGTTGCGTGGCAGGACTGGGGCCCTCAGGCGCTGAACAGGGTAGTCCTCCTGGGTGTCAGCCACAGCAGCTGTTCTTATAGGTCTCTCAGGCCCCGCCCCGGGACAGGTGTTGCGTGGCAGGACAAGAGCCCTCAGGCACTGAGCAGGAGAGTCTTCCTGGGTGGCAGCCGCAACAGCAGTGCTTCAACGCCTGTCAGGGGCCGCCTTGGGCCAGGTGTTGCGGGGCGGGACTGGGGCCCTCAGGCGCTGAGCAAGGAAGTCCTCCTGGGTGGCAGCCGCAACAGAAGTTTTTATAGGTCTGTCAGGCTCCACCCTGGGCCAGGTGTTGCGTGGCAGGACTGGGGCCCTCAGGCACTGAGCAGCGAAGTCCTCCTGGGTGTCAGCCGCAGCAGCAGTTCTTATAGGTCTCTCATGCCCTGCCATGGGCCACATGTTGCGTGGCAGGACTGGGGACCTCAGGCGCTGAGCAGCGAAGTCCTCCTGGGTATCAGCCGCAGCAGCAGTTCTTATAGGACTGTCAGGCCCCATCCTGGGCCACATGTTGCATGGCAGGACTGGGGCCCTCAGGTGCTGAACAGGGTAGTCCTCCTGGGTGTCAGCCGCAGCAGCAGTTCTTATAGGCCTGTCAGGCCCCATCCTGGGCCAGGTGTTAAGTGGCAGGACTGGGGCCCTCAGGTGCTGAGCAGCGAAGTCCTCCTGGATGTCAGCCGCTGCAGCAATTCATATAGGTTTCTCAGGCCCCTCCCTTGGCCAGGTGTTGTGTGGCAGGACTGGGGCCCTCAAGCGCTGAGCAGGGAAGTCCTCCTGGGTGTCAGCCGCAGCAGCATTTCTTATACGACTGTCAGGCCCCGCCCGGGGCCACATGTTGTGTGACAGGACTGGGGCCCTCAGGCGATGAGCAGGAGAGTTGTCCTGGGTGGCAGCCATAGCAGCAGTTGTTATAGGCCTGTTAGGCCCCGCCCTGGGCAACATGTTGCGTGGCAACACTGGGGCCCTCAGGCGCGGAGCAGGGAAGTCCTCCTGGGTCTCAACCGCACCAGCAATTCTTATAGGTCTCTCAGGCCCCATCCTGGGCCACATGTTGCGTGGCAGGACTGGGGCCCTCAGGCGCTGAGCAGCAAAGTCCTCCTGGGTGTCAGCGACAGCAGCAGTTGTTATAGGCCTGTCAGGCCCCACGCTGGGCCACATGTTGCGTGGCAGGACTGGGGCCCTCAAGCGCTGAACAGGGTAGTCCTCCTGGGTGTCAGCCGCAGCAGCTGTTCTTATAGGTCTCTCAGGCCCCTCCCTGGGCCAGGTGTTGAGTGGCTGGACTGGGGCCCTCAGGCGCTGAGCAGCGAAGTCCTCCTGGGTGTCAGCCGCAGCAGCTGTTCTTATAGGCCTGTCAGGCCCCATCCTGGGCCACATGTTGCGTGGCAGGACTGGGGCCCTCAAGCGCTGAGCAGTGGAGTCCTCCTGGGTGTCAGCCGCAGCAGCAGTTCTTATAGGCCTGTCAGGCCCTGCCATGGGCCACATGTTGCGTGGCAGGACTGGGGCCCTCAGGCACCGAGCAGGGAAGTCCTCCTGGGTCTCAGCTGCAGCAGCAGTTGTTATAGGCCTGTCAGGCCCCATCCTGGGCCACATGTTGCGTGGCAGGACTGGGGCTCTCAGGCGCTGAGCAGGGAAGTCCTCCTGGGTGTCAGCCACAGCAGCAATTCTTAAAGGCCTGTCAGGCCCCGCCCTAGGCCACATGTTGCGTGGCAGGACTGGGGCCCTCATGCTCGGAGCAGGGAAGTCCTCCTGGGTGTCAGCAACAGCAGCAGTTCTTATAGGCCTGTCAGGCCCCGCCCTGGGCCACATGTTGCGTGGCAGGACTGGGGCCCTCAGGCGCTGAGCAGGGAAGTCCTTCTGGGTGTCAGCCGCAGCAGCCGTTCTTATAGGCCTGTCAGGCCCCATCCTGGGCCACATGTTGCGTGGCAGGACTGGGGCCCTCAGGCGCTGAGCAGCGAAGTCCTCCTGGGTGTCAGCCGCAGCAGCTGCTCTTATAGGCCTGTCAGGCCCTGCCATGGGCCACATGTTGCGTGGCAGGACTGGGGACCTCAGGCGCTGAGCAGCGAAGTCCTCCTGGGTGTCAGCAACAGCAGCAGCAGCAGTTGTTATAGGCCTGTCAGGCCCCGCCCTGGGCCACATGTTGCGTGGCAGGACTGGGACCCTCAGGCGCTGAGCAGCAAAGTCCTCCTGGGTTTCAGATGCAGCAGCACTTCTTATAGGCCTGTCAGGCCCCGCCCTGGGCCACATGTTGCATGGCAGGACTGGGGCCCTCAGGCGCTGAGCAGGGAAGTCCTCCTGGGTGTCAGCCGCAGCAGCAATTCTTATAGGTCTCTCAGGCCCCTCCCTGTGCCAGGTGTTGGGTGGCAGGACTGGGGCCTTCGGGCACTGAACAGGGGAGTCATTCTGGGTGTCAGCAGCAGCAGCAGCAGTTGTTATAGGCCTGTCTGGCCCCGCCCTGGGCCATGTGTTGCATGGCAGGACTGGGGCCCTCAGGCACTGAGCAGGGATGTCCTCCTGGGTGTCAGCCGCAGCAGCAATTCTTATAGGTCTCTCAGGCCCCTCCTTCGGCCAAATGTTGCGTGTCAGGACTGGGGCCCTCAGGCACTGAGCAGGAGAGTCGTTCTGGGTGGCAGCCGCAGCAGCAATTCTTATAGGTCTCTCAGGCCCCTCCCTTGGCCAGGTGTTGTGTGGCAGGACTGGGGCCCTCAGGCGCTGAGTAGGGATGTCCTCCTGGGTGTCAGCCGCAGCAGCAGTTCTTATAGGTCTCTCAGGCCCCTCCCTGGGCCAGGTGTTGTGTGGCAGGCCTGGGGCCCTCAGGCGCTGAGTAGGGACGTCCTCCTGGGTGTCAGCCGCAGCAGCAGTTCTTATAGGTCTCTCAGGCCCCTCCTTGGGCCACATGTTGCGTGGCAGGACTGGGGCCCTCCGGCGCTGAACAGGGGAGTCCTGCTCAGCACATCCAGATTGCTCTGCCAGTCTGGAGCCCAAGTCAGCCAGATACCATCAAAAGTTGGGAGCCTTCCCCCCTCTCTTGCGCGTGGTGGCAAAAGCTCATTGGATTCTTGGCACTCACTCAGGGTCTGTATTTCCTTGGGGAATAGAGACATAGCTTTTAGAAATATGGTTTATTCACCTATTTACAGCTTTAATCTTTATATAGAGAGTCCAAATCTTACAACATGGTCATTTTAAGAGGGCTTGTACGCCATTGAAGTGTAGCCATGGAATCTATGACACCTCTTCCAGCCAGCCTGCAGCAATCCTACCCATCATGGATCCCTGCCCTTCCTTCTTCTTCTTTCTAGTAAGCCTTGCTCAAAACTCTCTTTTCCTGTTACCTCACACCCAGTTACCCTGACAACCTTCCAAAACAAGTCTCTGTTCACACCTCAGGAAAAGGGGAAGGGCAGTTCTCTTGATTGCCAATGTCCCTCAATGATCCTGTATTGTTCCTTAATGGTCTTAGGTTGGCCAGGTCATTTTGCATAGGCTACTGTCAACTTTTCCCTTTTCTTGCGAGGAATCCTGCTCAGAATAAGGGACTTTCCCTTTTAAAAGGGGAAACATTGACACCTATGCTCAGGAATTCTTCTGCAGCTTCAATTCTCACTTCATGTCTGAGATACCGTATTTTTCGCCCCATAGGGCGCACCGGCCCATAGGGCGCACCTAGTTTTGGGGGCGGGGAATAAAGAAAAAAAAATTCCCTCCCCCAGGCACGGGGCTGGGTCGGGGGAAGCCTGAGCTTCCCCCGACCCCAGCCCCCAGAACAGGCTGCTATCTGCAAGCCTAGGGAGCCCTGCAGGAACTCCCGCAGGGCTGCCTAGGCTGCGGATATCTGCCCAAAGCGCGGGGCGCTCTGCTTCAGCGCGCCCCATGCTCCGGGCAGCAGGCTGCTATCTGCAGCCTAGGGAGCCCTGCGGGAACTCCCGCGGGCTCCCCAGGCTTGCTGATAGCTCCCACGCCTTGCAGAGAACCGTGCGAAGCCTGGAGAGCGAGAAGGGTCGGTGTGCACCGACCCCTCTCGCTCTCCAAGCTTCAGCGAAAGCCTGCATTCGCCCCATAGGATGCACACACATTTCCCCTTCATTTTTGGAAAGGAAAAACTGCATCCTATAGGGCGAAAAATACGGTAATAAAAAACCCTACCATTTATTATTCTAGGGTTTTCAAGGGTTTAGGGGTGTCCTCCAAAAAATCAAATATGATGGCAGTGGGATTGTCTCAGCCCTCACCCCTGAAGCAATTTGCCCTTTTACCCCTCCCCACCCCTCTTCCCTTCTGCTGCTGTTTCTGCTGGCATGAACAGGGGGACTTTGTGGCTTAGGGTCCTCGTATTTACAGGACTGTCTCTCCTGGTCTGCCCCGCAGAGGACCTTAAGGTCCATGAATAATCATAATTTAGAGATCCCGGGCCCTAAGGAAATCAAATTATCCTCCACCAAGGCCAGGGCCTTCTCAGTGATGGCTCCGACCTGGTGGAATGCTCTGTCCCATAAGACCAGAGCCCTGCAGGATTTAACTTCCTTCTGCAGAGCCTGTAAGACAGAGCTATTACACCTGGCTTTCCATTTAAACTTAGCCTGATCTTTTATTCCCCTTCCTTCCCTCCCTCTCCCCTTTTTATGACGATTACCCACTCTGGGATCCCACAGCTAATTCTCCCCTGGTCTCCTCACTGGCCCAGATAGGACTAATTTAGCCAGCTAGCCCTGGTGATCATCTAATGTTTATTGGATGGATTTTCCCCCCTAAATTGATTTTTGAATTTTGAATTTATTGTTATTCATGTTTTATACTGTATTTTATGCTGTTTTTTGTTGCATCAATTAAGTTGTTAGCTGCCCTGAGCCCAGTTTTCTGAACCAGGAGGAGTGGGGTATAAATAAAAAAATATTTATATTATTTATAGGACTGCAAATCCAGTGGTGGCCCTGCCATTTCCTCAAGCTCTGAAGCTCCCTTTGGATTGCAGTGTGGAGAAGTGACACAGGCCACATGCTTAGCCTCTGGAGTGATGTCAGAGAAGGTGAATGCATCCTTCCATCAATATGAGGGCATTTCTAACATCAAACAACTTCAAACCAGGGACGTAAGGATGGGCAAAGCACTACAGAGGTATAGCTTGCGTACAATTCTAAAGAGCTGTAAAAGTTACTACAGGTAACACAGAGCATCTCAACAATGATATATATACGATATACAATATCTTTATTGTCATTGTCCCATGAAGAACAATGAAATTGAAAAACTACATAAAACTACCACAAACCTACATAAAACTACATAAAAACTACATAAAACTACTACAAACCTACCTAAAACATTCAAAACCCCCTAAAAACTCTAAAACCTCATTTTAAAATACACTATACTATATAGAGACCCCTTATGCTGCGTTTAGAACCAGAATTGCATTTGCGTAGAAACAACAAAATGTGCAAGTTAAGTCACTGAAAACACTGTTAAACTTTCATTTTCTCCTTGCAAAGAACAAAGAAGCACCCAAGTGCTTGACATAGTCTACAGTGATTTATGTGGTCAAATGAATGCTCACTCACTGGGGAAGAGTAAGTACATAGTAATATTTCTCAATGGCTTTTCAAAATATTGTGTAGCATATTTTCTCAAGGAACACTGGCTGTAAATGTTCCAGAAATACCTTGCCATGGTGCAGAACAAGTTCCAGAGAAAGCCAGCTATTCTGATGACTGACAGTGGGGGTCAGTAGGGTTCAAACAATATGGAAACTCTCCTAGGAAAAGAGGAGATTAAGCATGTTCCAAGCGTTCCTTCCACCCCACAACAGAACTTAGTAGCAAAAAGAAAGTTTAGATGCATCATGAAGATGAAAAGGTGCATGTTAAAATATGCATCTCTACCTCAGTGCATGTGGGGAGATGCAGCAGGGATTGCAGTGAATCTCCAGAACAGATTGCCAGAAAAAGGGAACAAAACTCAAACCTTTTGAGCTTTGGCATGAGAGAACTCCCAATCTGTTACACATACATGTATTTGGAACTGGAAGAAAAGGCTAAAAAATTATGGATCTGGAAAAAGGATTTCAGCTCAAAACACATGGATAATTCTATGAACAGAGTAAGGATGACACAAGAGGAAGTGTTGTTGACTTCTCTAAGCAATCAGAAGAAGAAACACAAGACCTAATGTATGTGGGAATGTTAAAGAAGCTGGGGGGGTTATATTGTTTTGATATAATCCCTCCTCACTCACGCTAGTGAGCAAATAGCAGAGCACGTTCTCTTTGCAACTTATAGCAAGAAAGTTGATGATTCGTTAGAATTCTTTAATTAAGCAATCCAGTCTGGTTTGTCCAGTCTGAATTGTTCCTGGTAAGATTCCCCATTTCCCCCTCTTAAAACAATAACACAACACAGTCTTCTTTAAACATAAGAACAAAGTTTTACTCACATTCAGTTCATAGCAGTCATCTGAAGGCAGGCTTTATCTTGTGGTTACAGTGAAAAGAAGTCTGAGCTACATCTCAGACTTTCTGCTTGTGAAGCTTGAGCCATGTGCTGGCTAAGAGTCCAAGTGTAAGAGAGTAAGAGTCCAATAGTCCAAGAGTAAGAGCTGGTTGTGTGGCCAGCCCTTTTATTTGGTCACACAGGGTGGGGGAAGCTCCAGAGCAGGTATGACAGGAAGTCCTCCCTGTCTGGAGCCACATTCCTCTGTGTTTCCATTCTAGGCAACAGAAAAATGTTGTACTTGACTACTCAAGTAATAATACATCCCACAAAGTGTTTGTACACCAAGTGCAAAATTGGACAATTTTCTTACGTTCTTGCCTCTGTTGAGGACTTTATTGTTGCCGTGGTCGATGATAGAGATTGCATACAGGTTGTGAAACATTTAAGCAGGGATATGGAGGTCAAGGAACTAGGAAAGATCTAGTACTATCTAGGAATCAAAGTTGAGAGAGAAGAAGATGGTTCTTTTCTTGTAAGTCAAAAGCAGAAGGTTGCTGAACTGATTGGCAATCTCGAGATGCAAGAAGCACATCTAGTTGCCACACCCATGAACACTGACTTTCCAAAGAATCAAGGGGATTCAATTCTTTGCCTGACAACAATAAATACAGGTCAGCAATAGGTAGACTTACACCTGGCCACAACCTGCAGACTGGACATAGCCAATGCAGTGGGAATTCTATGCAGAATGGTGAATGCTCCCACTGAACATTTACTGGGTGGGTGTGAAAACAGCAGTTTCCTATCTTAAAGGTGTGGGAATGCTGAATCCACCAAAAATACTCAACTCTGAGCCCCATAACCCTTTGTGGGAATGTTGAGGATAGTAGGAGAGGATATATGGATTAAATATTATCCTTCCTCACTCAAGCTAGTGAGCTGGTAGCAGAGCACATTCCCTTATACGTAGCAGGAAGTGACCGTATTTTTCGCTCTATAAGACACACTTTCCGCCTCCTAATAAGTAAGGGGAAATGTGTGTGCGTCTTATGGAGCAAATGCAGGCTGCACAGCTATCCCAGAAGCCAGAAGAGCAAGAGGGATCGGTGCGCACTGATCCCTCTTGCTCTCCTGGCTTCAGCGATAGTCCCGCAAAGCCTCCTGAGCACAGCTGGAGTGCTCCTGCCTCTTCGCCCAAGAGGCTTTGTGTTGCTTTCTTGTTTCTTGTTTTCCTCCTCTAAAAACTAGTTGCGTCTTATGGTTGGGTGTGTCTTCTGGAGCAAAAAATACAGTAGTTGATAGATTCATTAGAAACATTTGAGTTAGGCAATCCAGTCCGGCTTGGGGTGCAGTATCACTATGTATATGAGGCCATTCCAGATGGACTTGTGGAGTTGGCTTCAGGGGTGTCTTACCCATAGAGGCTAATGGCGCAGGGTGCCAGGGTGCCAAGTTCTGGAGGGTGCCAGGGAAGAGGCCGAGGCTGGAGGCGGTGCCTCCCGGCATCAGCTCACCACCCTTGCCCACCTCCGCCATGCTGCACTGAAGCAGCGCTGTGCCTGGAGCCTCCACCTGCAGTGGCCACCATGGCATGAAGCGGCCAGCTGAGCTGGGAGTCGCTGTGTCCAGCCTCCACCTCTTCCCCACCAGAGGATCTGCCCTCCAGCTGCTGCCCGCCTCCTCCAGCCCCGCAAACCTGGGCGCAGCGCCATCCTCCCTAAAAAAGGTCAGCAACTCTGGGAGACGGGGGTGGGGCAGAGGGATCTTTGCATCACGGTGTCAGATATGCTTAAGACAGCCGCCCTGATTGGCTTGTTGCCACACAAGAGAGATGATTGCAGGTATCCTGACCAAGCCTCTACCGACAGACAGTTTGCAGAATGTTTGAGTGAAGATGAGTTTCTGGGTGGTTTCATAAAAGTGTATATGAATGTATGTTGTTTTGCTTGAGAAGGGGTGTGTAGGATATTTACAATGCAGTCAAAACAACAATTCATATTTGCTAGATAGGCACATGATAGGAGCTGAAGAGAGTTTGGAGCTCACAGATATTTCCTGTAAGTTTGCTAGAGAGAACTGTGAGAGCCACTTCCACTGTGCCCTGGGGGGGGGGGAGGCGTAACCATATATAAACTCATTGCCAAGGCAAAAATGTGAGAACATCTGCCTGTCTGGGCTCCATTGCTCAGACACCACCTTAATCTAAAGTAGGTCTAAAGCTGCTGTATCTCTTACTCATCAACAAATATTCTGAGTAAATAATTGTTATTTTTACCTTTTCCAATATAATATGTATGATTATTGTTTTAAAGGAGAGGGGAAAGACCAAGATAATCCAATCTGCTTTACAGCATCCTGGATTACTTAATCTAAGAGGCTAAAACTAACCAATCTAAGGTTCCCTTTTAATCTGCAATGTGATGCACTCTTCTGAATTCACAAACGTGACAAAGGAAGGATAATATCTAATAAATACATATTCTCCTACCATCTATACACATGTCTATATTTCCAAGGTAATCGTCTCAACAGTCTAACGGCTTCTCTTGTTACAAAGTTATAGCTACCATTTACCTCTAATTTGAATCCATAAGTTTGGATCCTACCCTCTAGAAAAGCAGAAAATGAGCTTGCACCATCGTGCATCCCTTCAGACATCCGTTCAGATATTTGAATACAGCCCAAGTAATTGCCAAAGATTTGGATGGTGCTACTACCCAATAAGTAGAAGATGTGCATGAAAGAGAGCCAGGATCCAGTCCAATTTGGTACAGTACTGATTTCTAAGTGTTCAGTGCATGTATTTATTTTATTTTTGTATTTCCTAGATTTGAATCCTGTGTTACTTCAAGGAGTGAAAGCATCGTTCCTGTTTTGCAGGAGGTTGGACTAGATGACCCTCGAAGTCCCTTCCAACTCTGCAATGCTATGATTCTACATAATTCTCTCCACCTCAGTTCTACTCTCACAACAACCCCTCAAAGTAGGTTAGATTGAGAGAAACTGCGTCAAGGTCACGGGCAAGCAGGGATTTGACCCTGGTCTTCCTAGACCAGCACTCTGACCATTGCACCACACTACCCCTCAAGAAGCGCCTCTGAACAATGGAGACTTCTGTGTGCTCCTGCCTCGGAGCCAGCTGTTTCTAAAGAGTGATGCGTCTAGAAGGAGCAGTTATTGCGACCAAATATTCGCCAGCTCCGTTTTTGTTTGTCTGTTTATTTCTAATTCAAATGGGGGTTGTGGCTGTTACTACTGAGGAAGCTTGGGTGGGCTCGAGCGGATAGCCCCCCAGGAATCGACAGGAGATGGGGAAGTTGTCCGAGCGCATCAAGATCCTCTTCATTCGACTTCTGAAGCTATTGGCACACACTTCCATTGGGGAGGGAGCGTTTCGATGCCCCTAAACCCCACCAGCTCTCCGTACTAGAGCACCTGCGTCGAAGGCGCAAGGTCTCTGGTTCAATTCCCGGGAGGGCGGGAATGTTCCACCCAGCGCCCCCCTTTGAAAGCCCAGAGAAGTATTGCCCGATAGCGGAGAGAACACCCAGGTAGATCGACCAAGAATCTGGCCCTCCGTGTAAACTTGCTTTCTGCACGGGACACCTGTGCGGCCAGAATCGGGGCCGCCCCAGCGGATACGGCGCCCATGCAGCCTTTATGAGAGGAAGTTTGATACCGAGTCATTGTCTCTGACTGGCTGCGCTTGAGTGGGACGGACCTGTCCGTGTGGGGCGGGTTAGACCAGCCAGCCAGACTTCGCTTGCTGGAGAGAGTCGGTCAGTCAGTTCTTCGAGGTGAGCCCAGCTGTGAGTTGCGCCGCCATGAAGTGTGTTCTGCTCTTCGCTCTTCTGCTGCTGCTGCGCCTTCTGCCTTGGGGCGAGACCCAGATCGCGGTCCCTACTCGCAACAAAGACGCCCGGCCGCTGAGCGAGACCAATGGATCGACGTGCGCCCAGTGGCTGTACGGGACGGAGCCGCCGCAGGTGGAAGCTTTCCAGTGCGCGGGGCAACCCGACGGCGCCGAAGTCAAGTTCTGCTGCGGGACCTGCGACCAGACACGCAATTGCTCCTTCAAAGAGCTCGCCGAGGGCTCCCCAGCGCACCCCACCGACGGCAAACCGGAGCCGTGCGGTCCAGTGCAATGTAAGGCAGCCACCTACTTTCGCATCTTTTGCCACCTCCGGGGGGACACTACTTGAGCCTCATAGGCGTAGCCAGTATTTTTGTTAGGGGGCGCAGACCTCAGATTTGTTATTATTTGTATTAATTTTGATTAATTGGGGAGGCAGCTGCCCCTGGGGCCCCTTGGCTGCGCCCATTGTGCGCCTCATTCTGAAAGCGAAACTGCTGCTTTCTCTTTTTTGGACATGGGTCTCCCGCTCCCCTTTCGGTCTATTTATGTCTTCCCCGCTCATGATCTTGCGGTGAAGCGCAGAGGTGTACACTGGACGAGGAGAGCACCTTCGGTGCCCCTTCCGCCTCCCCAAGAAGGCTGCGCGCTATCGCTTGGGAAGGGTGGCTGGGAACGCGAACTCCATTAGGGTGAAGTCCAGTGCGCAGAAGACTTGCGGGGAGGGCAAGAAGGGCTTCGAAGGTGCTTCAGGGGGGTCTTCTGGGCCCAGTCTTAGGCTGCGCTAAAACGTCTTATGGTGCTGTGAGAAATTCGTTGGTTTTTAACGCGCCAGAAGACTCTAGGTTGGCACGGACGGGCAAGATTTGTATGGGGGCGGGCGGGAATTCTCCCAACGAAGTCCAGGGTGTCCTGTTTTCTAGGTTGCTTCGGTGCACGGACATTTGTCCCAGGGAGTCTTCTCAGCCGAGTGCAGTCAGGCTCCATTAAGGATATTGACTCCTGAAGTTAGAGATGTGGGAAATTGTTGCAGTGTGAGATACTTTGCCTAAAGATGCTAGCCATACCACCCCTCTCCGGATTTTTGGTTAAAACCCCTTGCTCCATTCCTGGAGAGTCCAGTTTGTCCCGTTGAGCAGAACAATCGAGCAAATGGGTAGCAGAACAAGCAATGATCAATATGTTTCTTTTGTTTCAGACTGGCTGTTGGTGACCGTTTTTTGTGTTGGAGTTCTTGCTACTGTGATATTCTACTGGGGTTTTTACCGCCCTTGCAGAAGATTCTGGCTTACGGAGACAGTCACCTTTGAAGTACCAGAGGAGATCGAGGGAGAGATCGGCTCTTCTGTGAAACCCCGTGAAACCTACACCAGATTGGATCAGCTATTGCCTGTTGGTGCACTGGGTCCTCCAAGTCCCCATGACGGTCCTGCTTCTACCTCCAGCGATGCCCCCAGTGTGCAGCCTCCAGCTCCCCCCAGCGATGCCCCCAGTGTGCAGCCTCCAGCTCCCCCCAGCAATGCCCCCAGTGTGCAGCCTCCAGCTCCCCCCAGCAATGCCCCCAGTGTGCAGCCTCCAGCTCCCCCCAGCAATGCCCCCAGTGTGAAGCCTCCAGCTCCCCCCAGCAATGCCCCCAGTGTGAAGCCTCCAGCTCCCCCCAGCAATGCCCCCAGTGTGCAGCCTCCAGCTCCCCCCAGCAATGCCCCCAGTGTGCCACCTCCAGCTCCCCCCAGCAATGCCCCCAGTGTGAAGCCTCCAGCTCCCCCCAGCAATGCCCCCAGTGTGCCGCCTCCAGCTCCCCCCAGCAATGCCCCCAGTGTGAAGCCTCCAGCTCCCCCCAGCAATGCCCCCAGTGTGCAGCCTCCAGCTCGGATGCCTGGGAATGTGGCCGTCGTGTGGTTTTCAACAGGACTTGTCCCAATTCGGATGGAATCTCCTCCCCCGCAGCGGAACCGGGGCCGCCGAAGACCCCTGACTCGCCCCGAAAACTAAGAGATCCTTCTCTCAGTGAAGTGCTTAGGATTCCCTGCCAAAGTAGAGTAGCTTGATAAGCAGCATGCTTTGTAGAATCAGGGACTGCAGAAGAAATGAGGCAAATTATCAATAAAAATGTGTGTTTTTCAACCTGGTCTCTTCAATTCCTGCTTTCCATCTTCTGACTAAATTTGCAGCAGGTACTTGATATGTTGTGGCCTAAGGTTTAGCTGCCTCCATTAGATCTGTAGCCCTGATTAGAACCCACAGATTAAATTCAATTTGCTTTCTATTATGCTTATATTTTACCCTTCCTCCAAGGAGCCTTGTAGGTTAGATGGCAAGACTGTGAGTGTCATGATGGCCCAAGGAGTGCCATGGAGAAGGAGGGATTTGAACCCTGCTCTCCCCATCCTTAGTCCAACACTCTTGCCACTACCCTATACTTTGTTGTAATAAGGTGTTTTTATCATTATGTCACGTGCTTTAAGTGTGCATTTAAAGTGCACTGAAAAGCTTGTTGTGGCTCAGCATGTTGCATCACTTTGTTTGTTTGACTTTTCCTATTGGAGGCTTGTTACCTGCTCTATATTGGCACAAGCCGGGGGTATGTCTTATGGGAGGGTATTTTTTTCTTTTGCCATATAATAGTCTCTGAGGTTTCCTTAATCTTTCATTGTATAACCATTTCTGTGTATGACTCCTGCAGAGGCAAATCAGGAAAGCCCGGACGGGTCCTGAATCATTTGCTTCTTGAATGCATAGAATCATGTTTGTATCAATTGTCAATGTATCCACCAAATAATCAATAAAAATGTGTTTTTTGCAACCTGGTCTCTTCAGTTCTAGTTTTCCATCTTCTGACTAAATTCTATTGCAGCTGGGATTTGATATGATGCGGCGCAGCAGTTTAACTGCCTCCATTAGATCTCTAGCCTTGATTAGCTCTTGAAGATGCAATTCTATTTGCTTTCTATTATGCTTATCTTTTACGTTTCCTCCAAGGAGCCTTGGATGGCGAGACTGTGAGTGTCCTGATCTTGCCCAAGGAGTGCCATGGAGAAGGAGGGATTTGAACCCTTCTCTCCCCATCCCTAGCCCAACACTCTCACCACTACCCTATACTTGATTAAGGACCCTAAACCAGCGGTTCTCAACCTGTGGGTCCCCAGGTGTTGTTGGACTACAACTCCCATCATCCCTGAGCTCTGGCCTAGGGATGATGGGAGTTGTAGTTCAACATCATCTGGGGACCCACAGGTTGAGAAAGACTGTCCTAAATAGTCACAGGTCACCCTGGTGATTGTCTCAGGCAAAGATTGTAGGCTGGCTTGTGGAACCGGTGGGAGGGTCTTGGGTGCTCTCTCTCTCTCTCTGCTCCCTTCTTGCCCTTCACAAATAACCCAGAGGTGCATTTTAAATAAAAGCACACCTTCTACTCACATAAAAACACCAGGCAGTCCCCACAAATAACTCAGAGATGCATTTTAAATAAAAGGACACATTCTACTCACATAAAAACACCGGGCAGGCCCCACAAATAATCCAGAGATGCATTTTAAATAAAAGGACACATTCTACTCATGTAAAAACACACTGAGCCAGGTGGTGGAACTGGTGGAACTGGTGGGAGGGTTTTGGGTGCTCTCGCCCTTAATGTTCCTGTTTCTTTCTCTCTCTGCTCCCTCCTTGCCCTCCATGAGGTGGGGCCTTAGGATACTGATAGGCAGTTCACCCCACTTTTCAGGGAACAGAATGTTTTAAATCTCCCCTCCCTCTTCCACGATTCTGATGGAAGTACCCCCCGCCCCCCAAAAAAGCTTCAGTCATCATGGGAATCATGGGGAGGGAAGATTCAACCAGCTGAGGTAGCATCACTCAGCAAGGGAAAAGAGATGGGGGGAGGAGGAGGGGAAGAAAAGCATGAAGCATCTCTGATTCTACTCCAAGAGAGATTACTCCAAGAGAATCCAGCCCACTCCTCTTCTCACTGCCACACTTTATTCAAGTCTATAGCACTATGTGTTGGCAGGGCACAAGCACAGCATGGGGGCATTCCAAACCTCAGCCAGGGGAGCATCATGACAGAGCAGCACATCCAAATTGTTCTGCCAGTCTGGAGCCCAAGTCAGGCCAGATACCATTATATGATGGCTTCACCCATGAAGCAATTTGCCCCTCTGGCCCCTCCTCACTTCCCTTCTGCTGCTTTTTCTGCTGGCATGAGCAGCAGGACTACAAATCCAGTGGTGGCCCTGCCATTTCCTCAAGCTCTGAAGCACCCTTTGGATTGCAGAGTAGAGAAGTTACAAAAGCCACATGCATAGCCTCTTCACCTATAATGCCTAGTAAAAAGGCTTCTGGTTTTTTAACAAATGTATTTTTAAACATTTTCTTAAGTTCATTATATATCATTTCCCAGAAAGCCTTTACCAATGTACATGTCCACCGCATATGGTAAAAAGTATTCTCTTTCTCTTTACATTTCCAACACAGTTTAGAACTTGTTTTTTGTACATTTTAGCAATTTTATTTGGGGTTAGATACCAATGGTACATCATTTTCATATAATTTTCTTTCAAAGAACAGCAGACAGTAAATTTTATTTCCACTTTCCATAACTTTTCCCAGGATGAAAGTTGGATATTATATCCAAAGTCTCTAGCCCAATCTTGATCATGATTTCAATGGGACAGAGAGCCCATGGTTTGCATTCACCCCAAGCATCTCAACTCAGAGTAAGAAGTGGATATTATCACATTATGCTGCTTGTGGGTTCAGCACCACTCATTCAGGAAAGCTTTTGGAAGCCTACAAAAATAAATTCCTATTATCAAAATGCCAGCCTATATCCCTTCCCACACTTTGGTACAGATCTACCTTTTTCAAGAGGAAAAACAGTAAGTTAAGGAAGCCTAATGCCAATGACCTTTTTTGACATGCCAGGGATCCATTGCAACATTAAACCCTCGAGTGGGAACATCCTCTAGTGCACTCCTGACCCCCTGCCTTCCAGTACACCACCTTTGGCAAGCCTAATGTGAGACCTCCCCTTAGCCTCCTCACTCCACTTCATAGGCCATTCTTACCAGGGACAGGCCCTCCTGCTCCCTTGCCAGAGGCAAAATGGAAGAGTGCCATCTCACCCAGCCACTGGCTCTGCCACTGTCCCACTAAGCGTGGGGCTGCATGGCTGCAGCATCAGCTTCTGGGTTCAGGGGGTGGGAGAAGTGTTAGTAGGTTCCGGGTTCCAGCAAGATATCTGAACTCACCTTCCTGGGTGTGAACTCCACTGAAAAGAGGGGACTTCCCACTGCAAAATATACTTAGAAGGCACACTTGTGCAAAGGCAGATAGTCCTTTAATAATATGATATTATTACTCAGAAGCAGTTCTGAAATGGGCCTCCTAGTTGTATATGGTTACAGCCCAGTGGTATCCATTTCTGCTCAATGATTTTAATGGTGCTTATTTCTATGGAAGTGAAAGAAGCACATAGAATCATACACTGGCGGAGGAACAGGGGTGCGGAGGGAATGCACTGCCCCCGGCACCACTCTTCTGGTAGGGTGCCATTGCGCCGCCCCCCTGACATGTGTTGTAAACCCCCATGTGTGCCGGGCGCTATGCCCCCACAGGCGGCACGCCACACCCCCAGAATGTGTGCCACGCCCCTGTGGGTAGTGTGCCACGCCCCCAGGATGCACGCCACACCCCCACCTGCTCTCCGCCCCCGGTAGCAGAGCATGCAGCTTTGCCCCTGGAATCATATGAATCAGCCGGGACCCTGTGATTATCATCTGAGGCCCTTCTTTGTGTGCCTCCTTCACAAGAGATCTGGAGGGTGGCCTTTTTCTGCATGGCTGTCCATTTGTGGGATGCTCTCCCCAGGGAGGCTCCCCTGGGGCCTTCCATACGTATCTTTAGGTGCCAGGAAAAAACATTTCTCTAGGCCAGGCCAGGCCTCTGGCCAATAAAACATTCTATGGCCTTTTAAACTGTGTGTTTGGGACAAGGGTTATTGGCTTGTGTTTTTTTCAGTATTTCGTGTTCTCATTTTGTATTTTTATGTTGTGAACTGCCTTTTGATCATTGAATGAATAACTGAATACAAGTCTAATAAATAATATAAATAACTAGAATCATAGGATTATAGAGTTGGAAGGGACCCCAAGGTTCATCTAGCCCAGTCGCCTACAATGCGCATGCATGTTTACTCTGGAATAAGCTCAAAAGGTATGGTTAGGTTAAGGTGGCTGGGGGCCCTGTAGAGGTTCTTATAATAAGGCTACCACTTCCCACAAAGTCAGATACAAATGTGATTCTTTTAGCCAAGTGCTTCATGACTCAGTATATCTTATCTTCAGAGTAAGCGTATGTTGGCTGTTAGCATTAATGTGCTTGCTTCTGAACTAGTTGAAACAATCTGGAGCTGGCATACCCCCACAAACCTGGGCCAGAGGTGAGATAATTCTCCAATTCAGCCTCTTTTTTTGTTTTTGTTGGCAGAGAACTGTTCAGAAGAGAAAGAGCCATCTGCAAAGGCTTCCCAGTTTTTGGAATCATTCAGTGGCCCATATTTAAAGATCTATGTTGGGACTTGCATCCTAACCTGCTGCTTCTCACTGGAAGAGTCTCATATAGGTCACCCTTGATGCCCTGCCAAAGGCAAGCCATCAGTGCCTGTGAGGTGCCTCAATCACCATGGCAACATGAGAAAGGGCCTTTTTTGCAGTGGCTCCCTGCTTCTGGAATGCTATCCCGAGGGAGGCTTGCCTGGCACCATAATTTATCTCTATCATCTCTATCTCTATCTCTATCTCTATCTCTATCTCTATCTCTATCTCTATCTCTATCTCTATCTCTATCTCTATCTCTATCTCTATCTCTATCTCTAGGCCCCCAGCAAAAACATCCCCTCATAACCAGGCCTTTGGACTTCAATAATCTGTAGCCTTTTAGAAATGGGCAGGATGTTTTATGGGCATAGGCCAGGGGGGGCAGGGGGGAAGCTGCCCCCTGCCTACCTTCCCAACATAAAGCCTGCCCCCTCACATAAATCCTGGCTATGCCCAGGATTTATGTTTTAACGTATTTCTTTTTCCTATTGGTTTTGATGTCTCTTTGGTAGGGATGTCTGTCTGGCTTTAAATTGCTTTGGAATACTCTGGGTAAATACTAAGAAATTCATATTTAATAACAACAACAACAACAACAACAACAACAACAACAACAACAACAACAACAACATTTCCCAAGCTGGCATGGGTGGTCAGCATTATTCTGCTTACAGCACTGCAGCTCCTTTGGAAAAGAAGGGGAAAGTGGCAACCTTGTGGATCTCAGAGATCAGAAGTGGAGAACGGGCCTTCCTCTTGTCACTGGACTACAGCTCCCATAAGCCCTGACCACTGATAATGCTGTCTGGGGATAATAGCAGTTGGAGTTCAACAACACAGGCTAATCATCCTTGGATGAAGGTCTACTGAATAAATGGCACAACTTCTCCGCACTCTGTTATTGCACACTTAGATCAAGTTATTTTTCTTCTTATGTAAACCCATTTGGGGACACTTGGTGATAAAAATAGATATATAAACTCTTTAAATAAATTGATAGGTTAAATAATGATACCTGCACTCACTTGGCAAATGCAGTAGACTAGGGTTTCTGCTGATCAAGTGGGCTGTGCTCTCCTTCTTATGCTTTTAAGAGGAGTGCAATCTCTAGACATTGCTAGGTGATGATACGTATCTTCACCTGGTGTTGTTTGTTTGTTAGTTAGTTAGTTAGTTAGTTAGTTTAAAATTTGTGAATCACAGGGTTAACTAAAGGCAGAGGAGTATGACTGGCCATCTCATTTGGGTCTTGCCTGCCACATCAAGTAAAACCTTGCTATCATGATCTAGCAAGCAAGCCACATCTTTCACATCTCTTCTGGCACAAGGCTTTCCAATGGATTCGGTTCATCCATCCATTTGACACTCAACTCTCTAGCATTCTAATGTAATAAAGGGATATCACCATTGTCACTACATATGCAGGATGTTCACTGTTCAAAATTATGGTCTCTCTCAATGACCCTCTCCCTAGTTTTTCTATTCCCCACAAAACATGGAATAGGCTCAGTCCTCATTGATTGTTGTAAAGAATGGAGTGCCTCTCAAAAAAATTTCCCCTTTCCCTTTTGTTTTAGGTGGACTTAGATTATCTTTTCCTGTTTTATGTTTCCCTCTTAACGGGGAAATCACTCTCAGGCTGTTTAGTAAACAAGGTTTACTCACTTATCAAAGTCTTGTCAGGATTTAACAGATACAGTGGTACCTCTAGATGCAAACAGGATCCATTCCAGAGCCCCGTTCTCATCTAGAAGCAAACGTAACCCGCGTCTGCACGTGCACAGGTCACGTTTCGGCACTTCTGCGCATGTGCATGATATCATTTTGAGCATCTGCGCATGCGCAAGCGGCGAAACCCAGAAGTAACGCACTGCGTTACTTCCGGGTTGCTGTGGAGTGCAACTCGAACACACTCATCCCGAAGCACATTCAACCTGAGGTATGACTGTACAGTGATGAAAACCAGGAAGGCAATGATCTTTAAATGTTACAGATACCCATAGGTAAAGGTAAAGGGACCCCTGACCATTAGGTCCAGTCGTGACCGACTCTGGGGTTGTGGCGCTCATCTCGCTTTATTGGCCGAGGGAGCTGGCGTACAGCTTCCGGGTCATGTGGCCAGCATGACTAAGCTGCTTCTAGCGAACCAGAGCAGCGCACGGAAACACCATTTACCTTCCCGCCGGAGTGGTACCTATTTATCTACTTGCACTGGCATGCTTTCAAACTGCTAGGTTGGCAGGAGCTGGGACTGAGCAACGGGAGCTCACCCCATCACAGGGATTCGAACTGCCGACCTTCTGATCGGCAAGTCCTAGGCTCTGCGGTTTAACCCACAGAGCCACCCGCGTCCTTTACACATACCCATAGTCCAGTTCAAAATGAAGATTGGTCTTTGGGGGAGAGCAAAGATATGTTTTCCCCATCACAGGTAGGAAAAAGAGTGTGGTGATAGGAAGAAGTAGAGATTAAATTTCCCTTTCCTGCCACAAAAGTTTATAGGATGTGACATCATAGAGTCCCCTGTTTGCAACTATCTAGCAATCATGCATTTGTGATTTGGCTGCAGATTCTCCCACAAAACCCTTCTCAAGAAAACATTACATTGCATACCCAATTTTATTAAACTACCCAGAGTCCCATCTTGACTCCAAGGTTCTGGAAACTGTCTCTTGGTAGAGGTTTCATGAGAATATAAGCCGTCATTTTCTTGGCATGCCAATTGGTCAACTCAACAAGTCTATTCTGGATTGCCTCATGTACCAAGTGGTACTTTATTTTGATACGTTTGGTTATCATGTGGAACTTCTCATTGTGTGTTCACTTCAAACAGCTCTGGATGTCTTCCATCAGTTAAAATGGCTTCTCTCAAACCAACACAAAGTCCTCAGTCAGTTGATCAAGACAGACAAGCTCTCTGCATGCCCCTACAGCAGCTACATATTCAGATTCTGTGGAAGAAAGAGCTGCACCATTTTGTTGATAACTGCCCCAGGAAATGGGACAATTTCCATACCTAAAAACATAACCACTGTTGACTTATAGTCTTCAGTGTCCCCAGCCCAGTCAGCATCATCACTGCAGGATTGATGTGCTGGCAAATTAAGCTTACACTTCATAGTTCTTTCAGAGATCTGGCAACTCATTTGACACCTGCCCAGTCCTTTTCAGTGGGAGCATTCATTTTCCCTCTAAGGATTCCCACTGCATCTATGATATCTGGTCTTGTAGTCTTGAAGTACCCACCTCCCCGCCCATCCAAGGCTAAGGACTTACCCAATGCCTAAACCACCTAAGTTGTGATGATTGCTATGAGGTAGGCAAAACCCTCAGGCCATAGCCAATTCGCCTGCTAGGTAAATTCCTACCTGACCCTGAATACAGTGACCACTACTACTATAGCAAGGCCAATCAATAAGTGAAATGCAAAGCTGTTGGAGTCGGTGGGTGGATTGATGCAATGAGGAGAGCTGGGTGCAGGGGGCTGTTGTGGGCAATTTAAATCCCCAGGGAGCGAACCTGAGGGAAGCCTGATTGCTCCATCAGCTCCTCTCCACACAGTGTGCTCAGCTCTCTGAGCCAATCTGCCATTGACTAATTGAGAAAGCTGGCACAGAGCTGAAACTCACACCCTAGCTGGGATTAACTCCCCAATGCCCAGCTCTCCTGTGTTCTGCGGGTGAGTGGATTTATCAAGTACAGAGATTTCCCTCTTGCTGACCTGTACTGGTTGTTGACAGGTAATAAATAGTTCACATTCAACTTGATTCTTAAGATTAGAAAATCAGTAGCCATAAGTCTGGCAAGAGGATGGTTTAAGACTGTCAAGTGACCTTCTGCTGGCGTAAAAGGAATGATCCATCTTTCTCCCTTTCAATTTGGTTCCCTAGATATTAGGAGACTTTTCCAAGTTCTTTTTAAAAAACAAGTTTTAATTGAAGCTTTTTCATATTGCAATAAAATAAAACAACCTGATCTAAACAAAAACAAAGGGAGAAAGAGAAAAGACAATACAAAAGGAAGAACAAAAGGAAAATGGAAGGAAAAGTAAATAAGAGAAGAGGGAAAAATTTAAAAGGATTGCTGATTCTTTGTATGTAACTTACATACAAAAAATATTCAAAATATTCGCCCTAGAATAACACTCAACTGATCTACTTTCTGTTAGGCAATATTTTCCCTATTTTCAAAACCAAATAGATTAATTCATTTTCCTTTCTACACAAAAAGGCCAAAAGGGGTTCTCTAATTATGATTATTAATGCACATCAGCAACAGTTTTTCCTCTGAACATAGCAACATTGTCTGCAATAACTTCAAGAATCATTCCTCCATATTAAACAATAACAAGCCTTCCCATCTTTGTCTACACAAGTCTCTCTGCTGTGATCATTCCATGTCCTAAAATCCTGTTTCAGTCCATAAAGCCCCTTCTGAAGCTTACATACTAACAGGCATCACTGGGTTTAACAAAACTCTTGGGCTGTTCCATGTAGATCTCCTCCTCTTAGATCTCCTCATGCAAAAATGTGGTCTTAATGTCAATGTGCCTCACTTCCATTTGCTTTGAAATTGCTGTGCTTAAAGTGTTCTGATAGTTGTGTATCTGACTACAGGAGCAAAGGTTTCCTCACAGTCTTCTCTATGCTTTTGCAAATAGCCATTTGTGACAACACTTGCTTTGAAGCGTTGAACTTCCCTTCTACACCTTGTTTTACTTAAAAAACCCATTTTCTGCTTATCACCCTCTTTCTGTGGGATGTAAACACAGGAGCAGTCAATGACAACATTCCTAGAGTGTACATGTTAGAACATGGGGAGGGATGTCTGTCCAGCAAGCAGGTAAACTTCCTGGGGACGGACTTCCTCCGCATGTGACCAGAGGTGGGTGTGGCCTCACCTGTGCAGGTAATGATAAAAGCACAGGGCAGGCAGCCACTCTCTCTCTTGCCTCTTGCCTCTCTGCCATCTTCATCTTCTGAAGGAGCAACATGCCCTCTTGGCTCCCAGCCAAGAGAGGACAGTACTATCTTGCTACAAGATAGATTCTAACTGCATGTAACCTTTTTAAGCCTGCCTACCTTCTGGGATCATATTGTGAACAGAACGTGAGTAAACTCTTTTATACTTTTATAAAGACTGTGTCGTGTCTTGTATTTTAAGAGGGAACAAAGGGGAAATTACCAGAGTAATTATTATAGAGGTTCTAGCGAACCTGTGCAAGCGTTACCGTTGCGAACTTAAAGGGGAATGTCTATAAACTCTGCTGATATTTTGGGAACTTGTTAGCACAAGTTGGATAAGGATATAATTAGTCAATATATCCTCTCCTGCACCCCAGAACATTCCCACAAAGGGTTATTGGGCCCAGTATTGCATATTTCTGCGTATTTTTGAAGGATTGCGTTGGATTGTGATTTTGAGTTGAGTAGTATTTTTCTGAGTTAACTTCCTGGTAAGCACATGGTCCTTTGTTCCATTGTGCAGTGGGGATTAAGCAACCCCCCCCTTCCCTCAGAGTTCACAGTGACCCAAGGCAGTGAAGAATTGTTTTGTATTTTGAGATTTTTGAGATTTTGATTTTAAAATTTTGAGAAATTTTGAAATTTTGAAGAATTTTCAAATTTTTGGATTTTAAGATGGCTAGAGCAGCTTTTGATAGTGATGCAAAGCTAGGAATGCCTGTGCTGAATGAACACAATTTCATACACTGGAAGCAGCGCTTGATAGCATGTTTAGATTATAAGCACATTTTGGAAGCTTTAAACCCTCAACCTACGGGATCGTCTGAGGAAGCTTTAGCCAAGATAAGTGCTTGGAAACGCATGAACAGCGAAGCTAGACACATAATTTTGAGTGGACTTCGTGATGAGCAGCTATCATTAATAAATAGTACAGATGATGCATCTCAAATCTTAAGAGATATTGAGCGCGTGTATGGAGAATCTAGCATAAACTGCTTCAGAAACTTGGTGTGTAAATTAACCAGAGTGAGGATGAATTCAAAAGAGGAATTCACAGAGCACATCAACAAGTTTACTGAGATTATTCAAAGAATTGATTTGACTCCCAAAGCTTTTGATGAAGATACAAAGATAGCATTTTTGTTATCATCACTTGGACCACGCTTTAGCGCATTTGTAAGTTTGATGGATCATAGACAAGGTCTGACTTTTAAAGACTTGATTGGTTATTTAAAAGAAGAATGCAGAGATAGAGCTGAATCTCCAGTGAGAAATGCTAGAAGCAAGGACAGCAGTTATGCATCTAGGCAATGTACAAAGTCCAAAGAGATGCCTAAGAAAGTGATTTGTTTCAATTGTAACAAAGAAGGACACATTGCAAAGAATTGCAGGGCTCCTAAAGCCAAGAAACCCCACCCCTTTCAGCCAAAAGGAGAAAAGAAGGGGAAATGTGAATGCACATGGCTACTGCAAGAAAGGAATTTAACTGACCAGAATCGTGAGAATAAACGTAATAAATGGATTTTAGATTCAGGTGCCAGTTCACATTTTTCATATAAAAAGGACTATTTTAATGAGATAAATGATGAAGAAGGATCTGAAATTGAAATTGCAGATGGCAACATTGTTAAAGCAAAAGGTGCAGGTTCCATGAGTCTGAAATGCAATATAAACAATGAATGCATTGAGAACACAATCTCTAGAGTTTTGTATGTTCCAGAGCTGAGCTGCAATTTAATCAGCGTGTCCACTTTGGACAAGAAAGGTTTCCAGATCACATTTGGAAATGGAGAATGCAAGGTGACTAGAAATGGCAAAGTGTTTGCTCAAGCAGAGCTAATCAATGGTGTATATGAGCTTGATCTTTCAGAGAATCAGTCTGCAAAAGTGGCACATTCCAGCCAGAAGGATGAAGCAGATCTGGACCTGTGGCACAGAAGGCTTGGACATAGAGACACCAACGTCATTCTGGATCTACAGAAAAGAGATCTTGTAAGAGGTTTGCAGGTAAAGCAGAGCAACAAAGCTCCAGCAAAGTGCATAAGCTGTATTACTGAGAAGGCTGTAAAACCTTCATTTCCACGTTGTGCAGAACAAAGAAGCAACAAAGTGCTTGACATAGTGCACACTGACATATGTGGACCCATGAGTGTTCCCTCACTGGGAAAGAATAGATATATTTTAATATTTCTGGATGACTTTTCAAGATTTTGTGTTGTGTATTTCCTCAAAGAGAAGAGTGAGACAGTGGACAAGCTCCAGGAATACATTGCCATGGTCAAGAACAAATTCCAGAGAGCTCCAACTGTGTTAATGAGCGACAATAGAGGTGAGTACTGCTCAAATGAAATGCAGGCTCTCCTGGCCAAGGAAGGAATTGCACACGTAACCACAATTCCTTACACACCACAGCAGAATGCCATAGCTGAGAGAAAGTTTAGGTCCATTATGGACATGACAAGGTGCATGCTAAAGGATGCATGTTTGCCACAGAAGCTGTGGGCCGAAGGAGTGTACACGTCGGTCTATTTGCAGAATAGACTGCCAACTAAAGGTGCAGAGCGCACACCATTTGAACTTTGGCATGGGAAAGCTCCCAATCTGTCGCACATACGTGTGTTTGGAAGTCCGTGTTACTTCCACGTGCCCAAGGAACACAGACACAAGCTTGACTCCAGGGCAAAAGCAGGTATCCTTGTGGGATACGCCTCTGGAGGCAAAGGATATAGAATTATGGACTTACAAACTGGTAAGACAAATGCATACCATGCGGTTTATTTTGATGAATATGGAAAAGTAGACACTAAGAACACTGTTGTGGATTCTTCAGATGAGTCAGAAAGGACTCAAGAGTTTGTATATTTCCCTTTTGAGACCCCACAAAGTACTAATCTGCCTTCGAGTGTTACAGCGCCCCCTACAGGCGACGCACCAGAAGACGCAGAGGACCAGAACCCTGGCGGCACCAGAGACGAAGATGAGGACTCAGATGGGGACATGCCTGCGTTGGAGGAGGATGAGGAAGCTGATGCGGTCGCAGAACCAGAGGTCAGGCGCTCGTCCAGAACCAACAAAGGTGTCCCACCATTACGGTTGTCCTACTTTGCAGGGTCGGCGTTTCCACAAGAACCTTCCACTTGGGAAGAGATACAGGAGATGCCAGCTGCAGAAGCCAGTCTCTGGAGGAAGGCCGCGCAGGAGGAGATGGATGCACTGCATCAGAACAAGACCTGGACACTCACTGAGCTGCCTCCCGGTAAGAAGGCCATTGGCAGTAAATGGGTTTTCAAGGTTAAGAAGGGGTCAGAAGGAGAAGTGCAGCGCTACAAAGCTAGACTTGTAGCACAGGGATTTTCACAGCGTTTTGGTGAAGACTATGATGAAGTTTTTGCACCAACCGTGAGGTACAGCAGCGTAAGAATGCTTTTAAGCATTGCAGCCTCCAAGAAAATGAGAGTGAAACACATAGACATTGCTACCGCTTTTCTACACGGGCAGATTTCTGAAGAAATCTATATGAAACAGCCCAAAGGTTTTGTGAAACCACATGAGGCACATTTAGTGTGCAAACTGCAGAAAGGACTTTATGGACTTAAACAGGCTGCTAGAGCCTGGAACCAGAAGTTGCATAAAATGCTGACGCAACTTGGGTACAAGCAAGGCGACGCTGACAAGTGCTTGTACAGTAAGTCAAATAATGGACAATTCTCATATATCTTAGCATTTGTTGATGACCTGATTATTGCCACAGCAAGTGAGAAAGACTATACACAGATAGTAAAACACCTTAGCAAAGAGGTGGAGGTCAAGGAGCTAGGAGATGTCCAGTACTACCTCGGGATCCAGGTGGAAAGAGAAGAGGACGGCTCATTTCTTCTCAGCCAAAGACAGAAGATCCACGAGCTAATTGAGCACATGCAGATGCAAGACGCACATCCAGTCGCTACACCGATGGCTACTGACTTCCTGAAGAATCAGCAGGATTCGAAGCAGTTGCCAGACAACAATGACTACAGGTCGGCGATTGGTAAACTTTTGTATTTAGTTACCACATGTAGACCTGACTTAGCAAATGCTGTGGGGATTCTTAGCAGAAAAGTGAATTCTCCCACTGAGCATGATTGGGCAGGTGTAAAGAGGGTGGTGCGATATTTGAAGGGTACCATGAATTGTAAATTAAGGTTACCAGCCGTCAGAGACCCTAAGTTGGTTGGGTATACTGATGCGGATTGGGCTGGGGATAATGCTGATTATAAATCAACAAGTGGTCATGTTTTCATGTTTGGTGATGGACCTGTTTCATGGGGCAGTTATAAACAGAGCTGTGTAGCATTATCTTCCACAGAATCAGAATACGTTGCAGCAACAGAAGCCTGCAGAGAGATCGCCTGGCTTGATCAACTCATAAAGGACTTTGGGTTGGTGAGAAAAGGGCCTGTCAGCTTGCTAGAGGACAATCAAAGTTGCCTGAAGCTGACGCAGAGTGAGAAGTTCCTGGCCAGAACAAAACACATTGGGGTTAAATACCACTACATACGCCAGATGATCCAGGATGGACTTGTGGAACTATCCTACTGCAGCACCCAAGAGATGACTGCTGACATCCTGACGAAACCCCTACCAAGAGAGAGTTTCCAGAATCTACGTGTCAAGCTGGGACTCTGGGTGGTTGAATAAAGTTGTTTATGTTTTGTGTATGTTGTATTGCCTGAGAAGGGGTATGTGGGATGTAAACACAGGAGCAGTCAATGACAACATTCCTAGAGTGTACATGTTAGAACATGGGGAGGGATGTCTGTCCAGCAAGCAGGTAAACTTCCTGGGGACGGACTTCCTCCGCATGTGACCAGAGGTGGGTGTGGCCTCACCTGTGCAGGTAATGATAAAAGCACAGGGCAGGCAGCCACTCTCTCTCTTGCCTCTTGCCTCTTGCCTCTCTGCCATCTTCATCTTCTGAAGGAGCAACATGCCCTCTTGGCTCCCAGCCAAGAGAGGACAGTACTATCTTGCTACAAGATAGATTCTAACTGCATGTAACCTTTTTAAGCCTGCCTACCTTCTGGGATCATATTGTGAACAGAACGTGAGTAAACTCTTTTATACTTTTATAAAGACTGTGTCGTGTCTTGTATTTTAAGAGGGAACAAAGGGGAAATTACCAGAGTAATTATTATAGAGGTTCTAGCGAACCTGTGCAAGCGTTACCGTTGCGAACTTAAAGGGGAATGTCTATAAACTCTGCTGATATTTTGGGAACTTGTTAGCACAAGTTGGATAAGGATATAATTAGTCAATATATCCTCTCCTGCACCCCAGAACATTCCCACACTTTCCAGGAAGTCAGTCAGTAAGGATCCAGATTTTTCTCTGGTGCACTGCATCTATTTCTTCCTGCTCAGCATCCTTTGATGGCTAAGCTTCGGTGGCTGGCATCTGCTCTCTCTCTTCCCAGGTAGAAGGCTCTAGGGATTGTGCAGATCTTGCGGTCTAGGAGAATCTTGGTGGCTGCCCAGATAAATTTGTGAACATCATTCAGCTCCTCCATGATAATATGATAGCAACAAGCACAGATAACAATGGATCTCAAAGTGAACCATTCACGGTGGGATCAGATGTTAAACAGGGTTGTGTTATCACCAATACTCTATTCATTATTTTCATTGCCATGATCCTACACTTTGTCGAAGGGAAACTCCCCACTGGAGTAGAAATCATATATCAAACAGATGGAAAGCTCTTTAATCTGAGCAGGCAGAAAGCAAAGAGTAAGGTTACCTTAACTTCCGCCATAGAGCTTAAGTATGCTGATGACAACGTAGTATGTGCATGCTCAGAGGATGACCTCCAAACCATCCCAAATATCTTTGCAGAAGCTTACGAAAAGCTTGGCCTATTGCTCTACATCCAAAAAACCAAAGTGCTGCACCAAAAAGTACAAAATAACTCCTCTGCAGCGCCACAATTCCTACTCAGTGGTTTAACATTGGAAAATGTTGCTCACTTCTCCTACTCGGGCAGTTATCTTTCCACAAGGGCCAACATTGATGCCGAAATCCAGCATCGCCTGAGCTCTGCACATGCAGCTTTCTCCCAATTGAAGTACAGAGTGTTTGAGGACCGGGACATTCTCAGGGGAACCAAAATGCTTGTTTACAAAGCTATTGTACTGTACTACCAAACTTATTGTATGCTTGTGAAACATGGACCACTTATAAACGCCATCTCCAGCTCCTCGAAAGATTCCATCAACAGTGTCTCCGAAAATTTTTACTCATAACTTGGGAAGACAGGCGAACTAATACCAGTGCACTGGAAGAAGCAAAGATCACCAAAAGAGGTTTAAAGACTGTCTCAAGGCCAATCTTTAAAAATGTAGTATAAACACCAACAATTGGGAAACACTTGCCTGCGAGTGCTCCAATTGGAGAACAGCCTTTACCAAAGGTGTCATGGGCTTTGAAGACACGCAAACACAGGACACAAGGGAGAATCATGCTAAGAGGAAGGCACGCTTGGCAAATCCACACCATGATCAACTCTCACCCAGAAACCAATGCCCCCACTGTGGAAGGACATGTGGAACCAGAATTGGCCTCCACAGTCACTTACGGACTCATTGTTAAAACCGTGTTTATGGAAGACAATCTTACTCGGCTACGAGTGATCACAGGAGAAGAGGAGGAGGAGGAGGAGGAGGAGGAGGAAGCAGCTAGGAGCCTGACCCTCTGCTTCTACTTCCTCTTCATGGCTCCATCTGGATGCTGTGACAATAGGAAACAGATCTGGACTGACATACAGTGGTACCTTGGTTTATGAACTTAATCTGTTCTGGAAGTCCATTCTTAAACCAAAACCATTCTTAGACCGAGACGTGCTTTCCCTAATGAGGCCTCCCACCACCAGTGCCCTTCCACTGTTTGTATTCTGTTTTTAGACCAAGGTAAAGGTCTCAAACCGGGACGCTATTTCCAGTTTTGCAGAGTTTGTAAACCAAATCATTCTTAAACCAGACTGTTCTTAAACCGAGTTACCACTGTACAGCATACCTGTTTTGGGAAGCACCCGAGAGCTTGGGATTCTTCCTCTGGTTGCTCAGAAAGATCTATTGCAGTTCCTCTCTTATCAGCTTTGCACCATTCATCAAAATGAACTACATGTCTTACTTACACTGATCTCTCCCATCTTTAAGTCTAAAATTCTGTATCCTTTGCCTCCAGAAGCATATCCTAGCATGATTCCTAGTTCTGCTCTGGAGTCTGGTTTTTGCCTGGGGGGGGGGGGTGTCACATATGTTCTTGCATGCCAAAGTTCAAAAGGTGAGTGTTATGGGAATGTTGTGGGTAGCAGGAGAGGATATATTTATTAATATTATCCTTCCTAACTCACGCTAGCAAGTTTCTTCATATAGCAGAGTGCATCCCCCTATTACACAACAGGAAGCTGGTTGCAGACCCATTAGAATCTCTTAAATTCTATTATTCCTGGTAAGATCCCTTGAATCCCTCCTAATAGAATAAAGACACAACAGTCTTACTCATAAGTAACAAAAATAAGTTTATTCATGATTAGCACAGTGTGATCCCTGAAGACAGGCTTAAGGCTTGAGGTTACAAATAAGTACAAATATCTCCCATATGGGAGATAACCCAGGGACTGCTGGCTGAGAGCCAGCAGTGTAGTCCAGGTGAAGCAGGAAACAGGCAGGATAAAAAAGAAATAGGGGAAGAAGGGAGGTGGCTCCGTGACTTGGCCTTTTACCAGGTCTGGAAAGGTCATGCCCACCTACTTAGTCACATGCAAAAGAAGGATGCTCCAGCCAGGTGTAACAGGAAGTTCAACTGGCTGGACCAACATCCCCTGCATGTCCACTCTAGCAAAACAGGTAATGTTGTACTTAACTGCACCAGTGGGTTACATCCCACAAGTGTATAGCTCCCTTAGTAGGCAGTATGTTTTGGAGGTACACTGCAGTGGATACTGTGTCTCCCCACATATGTTTGGGGAGATTTGTATCATTTACCATGCAGAGAAAAACTTTCTATCTGCAGCTGAGTTCTGTTGCAGAGTGTAGGGTGCACTCCTCAGCTGTGTAATGCCTTCCTCTTCCAAGAGGTTTCTCATGTGGTGTGAAGTGTACTCACCACCATCATTGCTCATGAAAATTTTGGGTTTCCTCTGGAACTTGTTGTTCACCGTGGTGAGGTATTTTCTGAACACCTCCATGGTTTCACATCTCTCCTTAAGAATATGTGCAACATTTTATCTTGAGAAAGCATCTAAGAAAATTAGATGGTGCTTAATTTTCTATTGTGAGGGAACATTCAGTGGAAAACATATATTAGTGTGTGAACAACATCAAGTACTCTGGTACTTTGCTCTGTGCATGGAGGAAAAGAAGGTTTTACAATTTCCCAGTACAGTAATGTAGTTCACACACTTTTTGGTGATGGAAGCATCCTGAGTTACCTTTACTCTTCTTTCAAGTTCCTTGTGCAGTACTGTATAGCCATAATGGCTTTGATGTCTCAGTGGCCAAGTTTTCTGTGACAAAGTTCCACATTTGTGTCACCCTTCTGGAGGGATTGGGCCACACATTCACTCTGGGCTTCCGAAAAATGAGTCTTATATACACCATTAGTGAGAGGTGCTTCTTCTGCATACAATCCCCATCTCAAATTGGTCTAGAGAAAACCAAGCCAACCATGCTTGTTCTCAGACAACAGAACCAAGAGGAACTCTCATCCTGAAGTGCAAATGGGAGGAAGTTGTAAGTGGGTTGCAAGTTAAGACTGTGTCCGGCTAAACTTCAAAGGACAAAGAAATCAGCATACAGGTCAAAGGTGCAGGAATAGCCTAGGAACCTGGAGGTCTATTATAACCCAATGTAAACCCCTTACTGAAAGTTGAGTTTCACCTAAACTTTCAACAGAAATGGCATAGAATCATAGAGTTAGAAGGGAACCCAATGGCCATCTAGTCCAACCCCCTGCAATGTAGGATTTTTTTTGCCCAACATGGGGCTTGAACCCATCAGTGGCAGAGCTAGCACCCAGAGCGGCACACATGCCGTGCAGTTGGGAGCGGGGCAAGTTGCCCGGGGGGGCGATCAGTGTGGTAATTGGCGCCAAGGAAGGCAACAGGGGCAGTGATCAGTGCCCATTGGGGGCAATGGGCACAGCGATTGGTGCCCAGGGGGGCGACCAGCGCAGCAATTGGTGTCCAGGGGGGGGTGATCGGCGTGGTGATCGGTACCCAGGGGGGCAGCACAGCAATCCGTCCGGGGGGAGGTTGTCACACCCTCAGGGATGACACCCAGGACAGGCTGCCCCCATCGCCCCCTCTTCCTATGCCCCTGGAACCCATGATCCTGAGATTAAGAGACAGTGAGGCTAACCAAGGTTGATAGTGATCAAATGCAGAGCCCCACACTTTAGCTTCCTTTCAAGTGGGAGGCAAGGGCTGCAGAAAGTGGCAGTAATGTGCTCAACACTTGAAACCAACATGGCCTAATGGGGGAGGGGGCCATCCAGGAAATGGCAGCATAGATGAGAACTGTCATAGAGAGAACTGTAGAGTTGGAAGAAAAGCCCAATGGTTATCTTATCCAACCCCCTGCAATGCAGGAATCACAGCTGAATAACCTCTCACAATTGGGCACCTAACCTCTGTTTATAATTGCCAAATATTTGAATGGTCCTACTGGTGGTGCTGTGGGTTAAACCACAGATCCTAGGACTTGCCGATCAGAAGGTCAGCGGTTCGAATCCCTGCGACGGGGTGAGCTCCCGTTGCTCGGTCCCTGCTCCTGCCAACCTAGCAGTTTGAAAGCATGTCAAAGTACAAGTAGATAAATAGGTACCGCTCTGGCGGGAAGGTAAACGGTGTTTCCGTGTGCTGCTCTGGTTCGCCACAAGCAGCTTAGTCATGCTGGCCACATGACCCGGAAGCTGTACGTTGGCTCCCTTGGCCAATAAAGCGAGATGAGCACCGCAACCCCAGAGTCGGTCACAACTGGACCTAATGGTCAGGGGTCCCTTTACCTTTACCTTTACCTACCCAGTACCCACATGTGGAGGTATGTGCCTGTGGAGGTGCACCCTCTCCAGCATTTTGGTGAGGTTCCTGGGCGTATTAGCGCTAGTTTTCTTGGTGTTAGGTACCAGCTATAGGTGATGTTCAGAGTGAGTTCTTTTCTTTTCGTTGATATGGATTTAAAGGGGGGTTTAGACCACATTCTGGTCCATTGAGTGGGGTTAATCTCATAGCCTATGTCATCTTCCCATTGTTTTTTGATTGTGTCTAGGGAGTTTGTCCCCTTCATGGATCACTGCCTTGTCGTGGTGAAGGGGCTTGAATAACTCAGAGAAGCTATGAGCTATGCCATGCAGGGCCACCCAAGATGGACAGGTCATAGTGGAGAGTTTTGACCAAACGTGATCCACCTGGAGCAGGAACTGGCAAGCCACTCCAGTATCCCTGCCAAGAAAACTCCATGCACAAAGACAACAGGCATATAAAAGTTATGACGCTGGAAGATGAGCCCCTCAGGTCGGAAGGCGTCCAACATGCTACTGAGGAAGAGCGGAGGACAAGTACAAGTAGATTCAGAGCTGATGAAGCAGCTGGGCCAAAGCCGAAAGGACGCTCAGTTGCGGATATGCCTGGAAGCAAAAGGAAAGTCCAATGCTGTAAAGAAAAATATTGCATAGGAACCTGGAATGTAAGAACCATGAACCTTGGTAAGTTGGATGTGGTAAATATTGACATCCTGGGCATCAGTGAACTAAAATGGACGGGAATGGGTGAATTCAGTTCGGATGACCATCATATCTACTACTGTGGGCAAGAATCCCGTAAAAGAAATGGAGTGGCCCTCATAGTCAACAAAAGAGTGGCAAAAGCTGTACTGGGATGCAATCTCAAAAATGATAGAATGATCTTGATACGAATCCAAGGCAGACCTTTTAACATCACAGTAATCCAAGTTTATGCACCAACCACTGGTGCTGAAGAAACTGAAATTGACCAATTCTATGAAGACTTACAACACCTTATAGAAATGACACCAAAGAAGGATGTTCTTCTCATTATAGGCGATTGGAATGCTAAAGTAGGGAGTCAAGAGATAAAAGGAACAACTGGCAAGTTTGGCCTTGGAATTCAAAACGAAGCAGGGCAAAGGCTAATAGAGTTCTGCCAAGAGAACAAGCTGGTCATCACAAATACTTTTCCAACAAGAGACGACTCTACACATGGACATCACCAGATGGGCAGCATCGAAATCAGATTGATTATATTCTCTGCAGCCAAAGATGGAGAAGCTCTATACAGTCAGCAAAAACAAGACCTGGAGCTGACTGTGGCTCAGATCATCAGCTTCTTATAGCAAAATTCAAGCTTAAACTGAAGAAAGTAGGAAAAACCACTGGGCCGGTAAGATACAATCTAAGTCAAATCCCTTATGAATATACAGTGGAAGTGAGGAACAGGTTTAAGGATTTAGATTTGGTGGACAGAGTGCCTGAAGAACTATGGATAGAGGCTCGTAACATTATACAGGAGGCAGCAACTAAAACCATCCCAATGAAAAGGAAATGCAAGAAAGCAAAGTGGCTGTCCAATGAGGCCTTACAAATAGCGGAGGAGAGGAGGCAAGGAAAATGCGAGGGAGATAGTGAAAGATACAGGAAATTGAATGCAGGTTTCCAAAAAATAGCAAGGAGAGACAATAGCAAGGCCTTCTTAAATGAGCAATGCAAAGAAATAGAGGAACACAATAGAATGGGAAAAACCAGAGATCTGTTCAAGAAAATTGGAGATATGAAAGGAACATTTTGTACAAAGATTACCATAATAAAAGACAAAAGTGGAAAGGACCTAACAAAAGCAGAAGACATCAAGAAGAGGTGGCAAGAATACACAGAGGAATTATACCAGAAAGAAATGGATGTCTCGTATACCCCAGGTAGTGTGGTTGCTGACCTTGAGCCAGACATCCTGGAGAGTGAAGTCAAATGGGCCTTAGAAAGCACTGCTAATAACAAGGCCAGTGGAAGTGATGATATTCCAGCTGAACTATTTAAAATTTAAAATGATGATGCTGTCAAGGTGCTACATTCAATATGCCAGCAAATTTGGAAAACTCAGCAGTGGCCAGAGGATTGGAGAAGATCAGTCTACATCCCAATCCCAAAGAAGGGCAGTGCCAAAGAATGCTCCAACTACTGCACAATTGCACTCATTTCACACGCTTGCAAGGTTATGCTTAAAATTCTACAAGGCAGGCTTAAGCAGTATGTGGACCGAGAACTCTCAGAAGTGCAAGCTGGATTTCGAAGGGGCAGAGGAACCAGAGACCAAATTGCAAACATGCGCTGGATTATGGAGAAAGCTAGAGAGTTCCAGAAAGACATCTACTTCTGCTTCATTGACTATGCAAAAGTCTTTGACTGTGTCAACCACAGCAAACTATGGCAAGTTCTTAAAGAAATGGGAGTGCCTGATCACCTCATCTGTCTCCTGAGAAATCTCTATGTGGGACAAGAAGCTACAGTTAGAACTGGATATGGAACAATTGATTGGTTCAAAATTGGGAAAGGAGTACGACAAGGCTGTATATTGTCTCCCTAGTTATTTAACTTATATGCAGAATTCATCATGCGAAAGGCTGGGCTGGATGAATCCCAAGCCGGAATTAAGATCGCCGGAAGAAATATCAACAACCTCAGATATGCAGATGACACAACCTTGATGGCAGAAAGTGAGGAGGAATTAAAGAATGAGGATGAAAGAGGAGAGCGCAAAATATGGTTTGAAGCTCAACATCAAAAAAACGAAGATCATGGCCACTGGTCCCATCACCTCCTGGCAAATAGAAGGGGAAGAAATGGAGGCAGTGAGAGATTTTACTTTTTTGGGTTCCATGATCACTGCAGATGGTGACAGCAGTCACGAAATTAAAAGACGCCTGCTCCTTGGGAGAAAGGCAATGGCAAACCTAGACGCATCTTAAAAAGCAGAGACATCACCTTGCCAACAAAGGTCCGTATAGTTAAAGCCATGGTTTTCCCAGTAGTGATGTATGGAAGTGTGAGCTGGACCATCAAGAAGGCTGATCGCCGAAGAATTGATGCTTTTGAATTATGGTGCTGGAGGAGACTCTTGAGAGTCCCATGGACTGCAAGAAGATCAAACCTATCCATTCTTAAGGAAATCAGCCCTGAGTGCTCACTGGAAGGACAGATCATGAAGCTGAGACTCCAATACTTTGGCCACCTCATGAGAAGAGAAGACTCCCTGGAAAAGACCCTGATGTTGGGAAAGTTTAAGGGCATAAGGAGAAGGGGACGACAGAGGACGAGATGGCTGGACAGTGTTCTCGAAGCTACAAACATGAGTCTGACCAAACTGCGGGAGGCAGTGGAAGACAGGAGTGCCTGGCATGCTCTGGTCCATGGGGTCACGAAGAGTCGGACACGACTAAACGACTAAACAACAACAACAACAAGGGAGTTTGTGGGATTTTGTAGTAGTATTTTGTATACTGCAGATACCATCCCTTTACCATGTCCCTTTATTGTTAGGACGAGGTTTTCAAAGGTTGTCAGTGGCCGAGTTGCTGCTGATTTTACTACTGGATTGCTTAAGAGGGCATGTAATTGGTGATGTGTTAACCAGGACATTTGGGTGTCCTCTAGTCTGCCTTGTATTTCTTGTGTTGACAAAGGTTTGCTATTTTATAGAGGTCTATTAGACGATATAAGCCTTTGGTTTCCCAGGTTTTTATCTGGAGGTTTTGTGCTGTGTGATGTAATAATAGATGGTACGCCAGCGGAGTTAGTGGGGATGGGGATAGTTTGCCTATTTCTGTTTTCCATGCTTTGAGCATGGTCTGTGTGTACCTGTTAAGTGTTGTGGGAATTTTCCTCAGTTTGTTTGGGAGGAGTGGGTATGCTGTGGTGCAGGTATTTTCAATTGTGTCCCTCTCTAGGTGTACCCATTGTTTTGTCTCATCTTCTAGTATGTACTGGATTATATGGTGTATTTGGTTGGCACTGTAATATGCTTCTATGTTGGGGATTCCCCATCCTCCCTCTGAGGTGGGGAGGTGCAGGTATTTGGGGCTTATTCTTGGTTTTTTCTGTGAGAAGATAAAAGAGTGTAGTTTTCTCTGCCATCTGCAGAGTGTGGGATGTAAACACAGGAGCAGTCAATGACAACATTCCTAGAGTGTACATGTTAGAACATGGGGAGGGATGTCTGTCCAGCAAGCAGGTAAACTTCCTGGGGACGGACTTCCTCCGCATGTGACCAGAGGTGGGTGTGGCCTCACCTGTGCAGGTAATGATAAAAGCACAGGGCAGGCAGCCACTCTCTCTCTTGCCTCTTGCCTCTTGCCTCTCTCTCTGCCATCTTCCTTCGATGAGGAAACATCTAAGGATGCCCTCTTGGCTCTCAGCCAAGAGAGGACAGTACTATCTTGCTACAAGATAGTCTCTAAGTGCATGTAACCTTTTTAAGCCTGCCTACCTTCTGGGATCATATTGTGAACAGAACGTGAGTAAACTCTTTTATACTTTTATAAAGACTATGTCGTGTCTTGTATTTTAAGAGGGAACAAAAGGGGAAATTACCAGAGTAATTATTATAGAGGTTCTAGCGAACCTGTGCAAGCGTTACCGTTGCGAACTTAAAGGGGAATGTCTATAAACTCTGCTGATATTTTGGGAACTTGTTAGCACAAGTTGGATAAGGATATAATTAGTCAATATATCCTCTCCTGCACCCCAGAACATTCCCACAAAGGGTTATTGGGCCCAGTATTGCATATTTCTGCGTATTTTTGAAGGATTGCGTTGGATTGTGATTTTGAGTTGAGTAGTATTTTTCTGAGTTAACTTCCTGGTAAGCACATGGTCCTTTGTTCCATTGTGCAGTGGGGATTAAGCAACCCCCCCCCCTTCCCTCAGAGTTCACAGTGACCCAAGGCAGTGAAGAATTGTTTTGTATTTTGAGATTTTTGAGATTTTGATTTTAAAATTTTGAGAAATTTTGAAATTTTGAAGAATTTTCAAATTTTTGGATTTTAAGATGGCTAGAGCAGCTTTTGATAGTGATGCAAAGCTAGGAATGCCTGTGCTGAATGAACACAAATTCATGCACTGGAAGCAGCGCTTGATAGCATGTTTAGATTATAAGCACATTTTGGAAGCTTTAAACCCTCAACCTACGGGATCGTCTGAGGAAGCTTTAGCCAAGATAAGTGCTTGGAAACGCATGAACAGCGAAGCTAGACACATAATTTTGAGTGGACTTCGTGATGAGCAGCTATCATTAATAAATAGTACAGATGATGCATCTCAAATCTTAAGAGATATTGAGCGCGTGTATGGAGAATCTAGCATAAACTGCTTCAGAAACTTGGTGTGTAAATTAACCAGAGTGAGGATGAATTCAAAACAGGAATTCACAGAGCACATCAACAAGTTTACTGAGATTATTCAAAGAATTGATTTGACTCCCAAAGCTTTTGATGAAGATACAAAGATAGCATTTTTGTTGTCATCACTTGGACCACGCTTTAGCGCATTTGTAAGTTTGATGGATCATAGACAGGTCTGACTTTTAAAGACTTGATTGGTTATTTAAAAGAAGAATGCAGAGATAGAGCTGAATCTCCAGTGAGAAATGCTAGAAGCAAAGACAGTAGTTATGCATCTAGGCAATTTACAAAGTCCAAAGAGATGCCTAAGAAAGTGATTTGTTTCAATTGTAACAAAGAAGGACACATTGCAAAGAATTGCAGGGCTCCTAAAGCCAAGAAACCCCACCCCTTTCAGCCAAAAGGAGAAAAGAAGGGGAAATGTGAATGCACATGGCTACTGCAAGAAAGGAATTTAACTGTCCAGAATCGTGAAAATAGACGTAATAAATGGATAATTGATTCAGGTGCCAGCTCGCATTTTTCATATAAAAAGGACTATTTTAATGAGATAAATGATGAAGAAGGATCTGAAATTGAAATTGCAGATGGGAACATTGTTAAAGCAAAAGGTGCAGGTTCCATGAGTCTGAAATGCAATATAAACAATGAATGCATTGAGAACACAATCTCTAGAGTTTTGTATGTACCAGAGCTGAGCTGCAATTTAATCAGCGTGTCCACACTGGACAAGAAAGGTTTCCAGATCACATTTGGAAATGGAGAATGCAAGGTGACTAGAAATGGCAAAGTGTTTGCTCAAGCAGAGCTAATCAATGGTGTATATGAGCTTGATCTTTCAGAGAACAGAATCAGTCTGCAAAAGTGGCACATTCCAGCCAGAAGGATGAAGCAGATCTGGACCTATGGCACAGAAGGCTTGGACATAGAGACACCAACGTCATTCTGGATCTACAGAAAAGAGATCTTGTAAGAGGTTTGCAGGTAAAGCAGAGCAACAAAGCTCCAGCAAAGTGCATAAGCTGTATTACTGAGAAGGCTGTAAAACCTTCATTTCCACGTTGTGCAGAACAAAGAAGCAACAAAGTGCTTGACATAGTGCACACTGACATATGTGGACCCATGAGTGTTCCCTCACTGGGAAAGAATAGATATATTTTAATATTTCTGGATGACTTTTCAAGATTTTGTGTTGTATATTTTCTCAAAGAGAAGAGTGAGACAGTGGACAAGCTCCAGGAATACATTGCCATGGTCAAGAACAAATTCCAGAGAGCTCCAGCTGTGCTAATGAGCGACAATGGAGGTGAGTACTGCTCAAATGAAATGCAGGCTCTCCTGGCCAAGGAAGGAATTGCACACGTAACCACAATTCCTTACACACCACAGCAGAATGCCATAGCTGAGAGAAAGTTTAGGTCCATTATGGACATGACAAGGTGCATGCTAAGGGACGCATGTTTGCCACAGAAGCTGTGGGCCGAAGGAGTGTACACGTCGGTCTATTTGCAGAATAGACTGCCAACTAAAGGTGCAGAGCGCACACCATTTGAACTTTGGCATGGGAAAGCTCCCAATCTGTCGCACATACGTGTGTTTGGAAGTCCATGTTACTTCCACGTGCCCAAGGAACACAGACACAAGCTTGACTCCAGGGCAAAAGCAGGTATCCTTGTGGGATATGCCTCTGGAGGCAAAGGATACAGAATTATGGACTTACAAACTGGTAAGACAAATGCATACCATGCGGTTTATTTTGATGAATATGGAAAAGTAGACACTAGGAACACTGTTGTGGATTCTTCAGATGAGTCAGAAAGGACTCAAGAATTTGTATATTTCCCTTTTGAGACCCCACAAAGTAATAATCTGCCTTCAAGTGTTACAGCGCCCCCTACAGGCGACGCACCAGAAGACGCAGAGGACCAGAACCCTGGCGGCACCAGAGACGAAGATGAGGACTCAGATGGGGACATGCCTACGTTGGAGGAGGATGAGGAAGCTGATGCGGTCGCAGAACCAGAGGTCAGGCGCTCGTCCAGAACCAACAAAGGTGTCCCACCATTACGGTTGTCCTACTTTGCAGGGTCGGCGTTTCCACAGGAACCTTCCACTTGGGAAGAGATACAGGAGATGCCAGCTGCAGAAGCCAGTCTCTGGAGGAAGGCCGCGCAGGAGGAGATGGATGCACTGCATCAGAACAAGACCTGGACACTCACTGAGCTGCCTCCCGGTAAGAAGGCCATTGGCAGTAAATGGGTTTTCAAGGTTAAGAAGGGGTCAGAAGGAGAAGTGCAGCGCTACAAAGCTAGACTTGTAGCACAGGGATTTTCACAGCGTTTTGGTGAAGACTATGATGAAGTTTTTGCACCAACCGTGAGGTACAGCAGCGTAAGAATGCTTTTAAGCATTGCAGCCTCCAAGAAAATGAGAGTGAAACACATAGACATTGCAACCGCTTTTCTACATGGGCAGATTTCTGAGGAAATTTATATGAAACAGCCTAAAGGTTTTGTGAAACCACATGAGGCACATTTAGTGTGCAAACTGCAGAAAGGACTTTATGGACTTAAACAGGCTGCTAGAGCCTGGAACCAGAAGTTGCATAAAATGCTGACGCAACTTGGGTACAAGCAAGGCGACGCTGACAAGTGCTTGTACAGTAAGTCAAATAATGGACAATTCTCATATATCTTAGCATTTGTTGATGACCTGATTATTGCCACAGCAAGTGAGAAAGACTATACACAGATAGTAAAACACCTTAGCAAAGAGGTGGAGGTCAAGGAGCTAGGAGATGTCCAGTACTACCTCGGGATCCAGGTGGAAAGAGAAGAGGACGGCTCATTTCTTCTCAGCCAAAGACAGAAGATCCACGAGCTAATTGAGCACATGCAGATGCAAGACGCACATCCAGTCGCTACACCGATGGCTACTGACTTCCTGAAGAATCAGCAGGATTCGAAGCAGTTGCCAGACAACAATGACTACAGGTCGGCGATTGGTAAACTTTTGTATTTAGTTACCACATGTAGACCTGACTTAGCAAATGCTGTGGGGATTCTTAGCAGAAAAGTGAATTCTCCCACTGAGCATGATTGGGCAGGTGTAAAGAGGGTGGTGCGATATTTGAAGGGTACCATGAATTGTAAATTAAGGTTACCAGCCGTCAGAGACCCTAAGTTGGTTGGGTATACTGATGCGGATTGGGCTGGGGATAATGCTGATTATAAATCAACAAGTGGTCATGTTTTCATGTTTGGTGATGGACCTGTTTCATGGGGCAGTTATAAACAGAGCTGTGTAGCATTATCTTCCACAGAATCAGAATACGTTGCAGCAACAGAAGCCTGCAGAGAGATCGCCTGGCTTGATCAACTCATAAAGGACTTTGGGTTGGTGAGAAAAGGGCCTGTCAGCTTGCTAGAGGACAATCAAAGTTGCCTAAAGCTGACGCAGAGTGAGAAGTTCCTGGCCAGAACAAAACACATTGGGGTTAAATACCACTACATACGCCAGATGATCCAGGATGGACTTGTGGAACTATCCTACTGCAGCACCCAAGAGATGACTGCTGACATCCTGACGAAACCCCTACCAAGAGAGAGTTTCCAGAATCTACGTGTCAAGCTGGGACTCTGGGTGGTTGAATAAAGTTGTTTATGTTTTGTATAATGTTGTATTGCCTGAGAAGGGGTATGTGGGATGTAAACACAGGAGCAGTCAATGACAACATTCCTAGAGTGTACATGTTAGAACATGGGGAGGGATGTCTGTCCAGCAAGCAGGTAAACTTCCTGGGGACGGACTTCCTCCGCATGTGACCAGAGGTGGGTGTGGCCTCACCTGTGCAGGTAATGATAAAAGCACAGGGCAGGCAGCCACTCTCTCTCTTGCCTCTTGCCTCTTGCCTCTCTCTCTGCCATCTTCCTTCGATGAGGAAACATCTAAGGATGCCCTCTTGGCTCTCAGCCAAGAGAGGACAGTACTATCTTGCTACAAGATAGTCTCTAAGTGCATGTAACCTTTTTAAGCCTGCCTACCTTCTGGGATCATATTGTGAACAGAACGTGAGTAAACTCTTTTATACTTTTATAAAGACTATGTCGTGTCTTGTATTTTAAGAGGGAACAAAAGGGGAAATTACCAGAGTAATTATTATAGAGGTTCTAGCGAACCTGTGCAAGCGTTACCGTTGTGAACTTAAAGGGGAATGTCTATAAACTCTGCTGATATTTTGGGAACTTGTTAGCACAAGTTGGATAAGGATATAATTAGTCAATATATCCTCTCCTGCACCCCAGAACATTCCCACACAGAGTTGGGTTGGGGAATCCAGATTGGGAGGGTTTGGAATAGGTAGGTTAGTTTTGGGAGCGTGATCATTTTGATCATGGCTATTTTGTCTGAGAGAGTGAAATTCATGTCATTCCACCTCTTTAGGTCTTTGTTTATTTGTTGCCACAGGGGCTTGTAGTTGTGCAGGTATAATTTATTGAGGTTTCTGGTTATTTGTACCCCTAGGTATCTGAACTTGGTGTGGCAAAGTTTTATCTTGGTTACATTAGTGAGTTCTTTTTGGGTGTGAGGAGGGGTGTTGAAACACATAGCTTCTGACTTTGCGCAAGGTAGGTTAAATTGAGAGAAACTGACTGCCTCAAGGTTATGGGACAGCATTCTGACCACTGCACCACACTGCCCCTTAAGAATCGCCTCTGAACAACAGAGACTTATGAGTGGTCCAGGCTTGGAGCGGCAGAGCCAGCTGTTTTTCTAAAGAGTGATGCGTCTAGACGGAGCTTTTCTTGCGAGTATATATCTTCACGCTCCGTTTGTTTCTAACTCAAACATGGATTTTGGCTAATAGCGCCTTAGAGACCAACTAAGTTTGTTCTGTTACTCCTGAGTAAGCTTGGGTAGACTCCTGGGGATAGCCCCCCCCCCCAACCGGGAAGGAGACAAATTTCAGTCCGCTTCTGGAGCTTCTGGCGCCCACTTGCCACGGGAAGGGAGCGTTTCGATGCCTCTAAACCCCACCAGCTCTCCATACTAGAGCACCTGCATAGAAGGCGCAAGGTCCCTGGTTCAATTCCCGGGCAGGGTCGGGAATGATCCACCCACCGCCCCCCTTTGAAAGCCCAGAGAAGAGTTGCCGTGTAGCGGAGAGGACACCTAGGGAGATAGACCAAGGGTCTGGCTTCCAGTGTAAGCTGGCTTTCTGCTCGGAGCGCTCGTGCAGCCAGAATCGGGGCCGCCCCAGCGGATACAGCGCCTATGCAGCCTTTAAGAGAGGATGTTTGATAACGGGACATTGTCTCTGACTGGCTGCGCTTGAGTGGGACGGACCTGTCCGGGTGGGGGGCGGGTTAGACTAGCCAGGCAGACTTCGTTCGCTTGCTGGAGAGAGTCGGTCAGTTCTTCGAGGTGAGCCCAGCTGACAGTTGCGCCGCCATGAAGTGTTCTGCTCTTCTTCTGCTGCTGTTGCTGCGCCTTCTGCCTTGTGGCGAGACCCAGAGCACGGCCCCTGCTCCCACCGAAGACCCCTTGATGCTGAACGAGACCAATGGATCGATGTGCGCTCAGTGGCTGTACGGGATGGAGCCGCCGCAGGTGGAAGCTTTCCAGTGCGCGGGGCAACCCGACGGCGCCGAAGTCAAGTTCTGCTGCGGGACCTGCGATCAGATGCGCAATTGCTCCTTAGAAGAGCTCGCCGAGGGCTCCCCAGCGCGCCCCACCGACGGCGGACCACACCAGTGCCCTACTTCGCCTCCAGTGACCCGTAAGGCGACCACCTCCCTTTCTATCTCTTAGTACCTTGGGTGAACACTACCTGCGCGCTGCCCCTAATTCTGCATGCGAACCTGCCGTCCTCTCTCTTTTAGACGTAGGTTCCCCGCTCCCCAGCTGGTTCCCATTTCCTTCTATTTCTGTCCGTCCCGCTCTTGAACTTGCGGTGATGCGCAGAAGACTCTGGGTTGCCGCCGTCGGACTAGCTTGCTGACAGGCATGCAAGTAGGTCCGAAAGAGTTTGGCAAGATTTGTACACGGGGTGGGGAGTGGGCAACTTTCCCGAAAAAGTCCGGAGTGTCCTGCTTTCTAGGCTGCTCCCGTATAGGAACGTTTGTCCCAGGGAGTCTTCTCAGATGAGTGTAGTAAGACTTCGGTTACTATGAAACACTTTCCTTTCCTTGAGAATATTAGGATATTTATCTTGGTACCTAAAGAAGGAGGGGAAGGTAGTTCCTGTACTCAGTATGCGGTGGGCTTTATTTCTTGGCGTATTGACTCCTGAAGAATGGCTTCAGTTTGAGATACTTTACCTTAGGATGCTAGCCATATCCGCGCTCCTCCTAGTTTTGGAATTCAAAATCCCCTGCTCCATTCCTGGGGAGTCCAGTTTGTCCCGTTGAGCCGAACTCTCGAGCAAAAGGGTAGCAGAACAAGCACTAATCACAATCTTTCTTCTGTTTCAGAGTGGGAGAGGGTGACTTTGTTTACCGGAGGAGTTGCTGCTAGCGTGGTATTCTACTTGGCTGTTTACCGTACTTACAAGATATTCTGGCGTAGAAAGAGATCCACCCGCGAAGCACAGGAAGGGATCGAGCTAGAGGTCACCCCTTCTGAAAGATCCCATGACTCCTCCGATCGCTCCAGCACATTGGCTGCACCGTCGCCTGCTGGTGCAGAGGGTCTTCAGAGTGTCCGTGGCGCTCCTGCTGCTGCACCTGGCAGCCCACCGAGTGTGCAGCCCCAAGCTAGGGGCTCTGAGAATGTGACCATCATGTGGTATCCAACAGGATTTGTCCCACTCCGAATTGGCCCTCCTTCTGCCTCACAGACAAACCAGGGCGGCAAAAAAACCCCGGCTAGGTCAGAGAAGAAGTAGGAGACCCTCCTCTAATTTAAGGGGTTAGGCTCCCATTCTAAAGCTGATCACCCACAGCATGCTTTTTAGAATCAGGGAAATTAGCTGATCCTATGAGGAGGATGTCTTGCAATCTATTAACTAGAATGTCACCAATTATTATTCAATACTATCAGTCACTGCTTTGTTGTAATAGTGTCATGTGCTTAAAGTATGCATTGAATTAAAGTGCACTGAAAAGCTTGTTGTGGCTCAGCATGTTGCATCACTTTGTTTGTTTGACTTTTCCTATTGGAGGCTTGTTACCTGCTCTATATTGGCACAAGCCGGGGGTATGTCTTATGGGAGGGTATTTTTTTCTTTTGCCATATAATAGTCTCTGAGGTTTCCTTAATCTTTCATTGTATAACCATTTCTGTGTATGACTCCTGCAGAGGCAAATCAGGAAAGCCCGGACGGGTCCTGAATCATTTGCTTCTTGAATGCATAGAATCATGTTTGTATCATTTGTCAATGTATCTACCAAATCATCAATAAAAATGGTTTTTTGCAACCTGGTCTCTTCAATTCTAATTTTCCATCTTCTGACTAAATTCTATTGCAGCTGGGATTTGATATGATGTGGCGCAGCAGTTTAACTGCCTCCATTAGATCTCTAGCCTTGATTAGCTCTTGAAGATGCAATTCTATTTGCTTTCTATTATGTTTATATTTTACCCTTCCTCCAAGGAGCCAGTAGGCGAGACAGTAAATGTCCAGATGTGGCCCAAGGAGTGCCATGGAGAAGGAGGGATTTGCTTTCCCCATCCCTAGCCCAACACTCTCACTACTACCCTATACTTGATTAAAGACCCTAAACCAGCGGTTCTCAACCTGTGGGTCCCCAGGTGTTGTTGGACTACAACTCCCATCATCCCTAAGCTCTGGCCTTGCTAGCTAGGGATGATGGGAGTTGTAGTTCAACATCATCTGGGGACCCACAGGTTGAGAAAGACTGTCCTAAATAGTCACAGGTCACCCTGGTGATTGTCTCAGGCAAAGATTGTAGGCTGGCTTGTGGAACCGGTGGGAGGGTCTTGGGTGCTCTCTCTCTCTCTCTGCTCCCTTCTTGCCCTTCACAAATAACCCAGAGGTGCATTTTAAATAAAAGCACACCTTCTACTCACATAAAAACACCAGGCAGTCCCCACAAATAACTCAGAGATGCATTTTAAATAAAAGGACACATTCTACTCACATAAAAACACCGGGCAGGCCCCACAAATAATCCAGAGATGCATTTTAAATAAAAGGACACATTCTACTCGTGTAAAAACACGCTGAGCCAGGTGGTGGAACTGGTGGAACTGGTGGGAGGGTTTTGGGTGCTCTCGCCCTTAATGTTCCTGTTTCTTTCTCTCTCTGCTCCCTCCTTGCCCTCCATGAGGTGGGGCCTTAGGATACTGATAGGCAGTTCACCCCACTTTTCAGGAAGCAAAATGTTTTAAACCTCCCCTCCCTCTTCCACAATTCTGATGGAAGTAACCACCCCCCCAAGCTTCAGTCATCATGGGAATCATGGGGAGGGAAGATTCAACCAGCCAGCAGTGGAGAAGAGGTTGGGGGAGGGGGGAGGAAGTGGGGGAAGAAGAGTGTGAAGCATCTCTGATTCTACCCTCTGCTGAGAGATTACTCCAAGAGAATCCAGCTGTTGATGGGAGAAAGGTGGCCCAATCCTCTTCTCCCTGCCACACTTTATTCAAGTCTATAGCACTATGTGTTGGCAGGGCACAAGCACAGCATGGGAGCATTCCAAACTCAGCCAGGGGAGCATCATGACTTAACAGAGAAGCACATCCAAATTGCTCTGCCAGTCTGGAGCCCAAGTCAGGCCAGGTACCATCATATGATGGCTTCACCCATGAAGCAATTTGCCCCTCTGGCCCCTCCTCGCTTCCCTTCTGCTGCTTTTTCTGCTGGCATGAGCAGCAGGACTACAAATCCAGTGGTGGCCCTGCCATTTCCTCAAGCTCTGAAGCTCTCTTTGGATTGCAGTGTGGAGAAGTGACACAGGCCACATGCTTAGCCTCTGGAGTGATGTCAGAGAAGGTGAATGCATCCTTCCATCAATATGAGGGCATTTCTAACATCAAACAACTTCAAACCAGGGAAGTAAGGTTGGGCAAAGCATTACAGAGGTATAGCTTGCGTACAGTTCTGAAGAACTGTAAAAGAAGCAGCAATGTGGCCTGCCCTTTTTTTAGTGGAACTGAGAGCATTTCATGCCAGCTGGGGGGAAAGGCAGGGGTCAGACCACTTGCCAGTGGTGGACTGGGCCCAAAATGGCCATGGCATGGATCAGATGGACATCACACCTTTTCCTTCGCAGCCCCCTTTCCCCTGCTGGGGAGCCCTTCTTCAGCTCCCCTCCCCCATCACCTCTGGTTCTGACTGACCCCACTGCTCATCTGATTACTGGAAGGGAAGGTTGTGGGCTGCGCAAGAAGAGGCAGTGGTCCAGAAGCAGCCAAGGGGGTTCAGATAGAAAAAGGGCATATGTCCTGGAGGCCGTGACCAGGGAGTGTGCGCATTGCGTGGAAAATCTACCAAATACAGGCCAGATATGCACATTCCCTAAAACCTCTTAGGACATTATGCATGCTGACTAGGAAATAGGCACAATTCCCTCTTCACGGATGCATTGGGTGCACATTCTCCATGAGGTGTGGTGAATGTGCACAATGACCGCTTGCTACACAAATTAACTAGCCGTCCCCATAACAGATATCATCCATGCTAGGATTCTTAGGACTAATTAAATTTAGTATTTAATTATTCAGTGTGTTTTATTTTATTCTGATGTGCTTATGAAAAATATTTTTTTAAACAAAATTACAGCATTACATGTTCCGAGTAATGATTAGTGCAGCCATCATGTGAAGTTCAAGTCCTCTTTGAACTAGTTTTTGGTCTCTGCAGCTGTCCCCTCTGCTGCTGCTCTTTCATTTGAGCTGGGGGGGGGGAGGCGCATGGGTTCAGGTGGTGGGAGAAGTGGTAGCAGGTTCCGGGTTCCAGCAAAATCTCTGAACTCACCTTCTTGGGTGTGAACTCCACTGAAAAGAGGGGACTTTCCACTACAAAATATACTTAGAATGCATACTTGTGGGAAGGCATATACCGTATTTTTCGCCCCATAGGACGCACTTTTCCCCCTCCAAAAATGAAGGGGAAATGTGTGTGCATCCTATGGGCCAAATGCAGGCTTTCACTGAAGCCTGGAGAGCGAGAGGGGTCGGTGCGCACCGACCCCTTTCACTCTCCAGGCTTCGCACGGTTCTCTGCAAGGCGCAGGAGCCCTGTGCTGGGCTCCCACGGCTTGCGGAGAGCTGCCTGCATGCCGAAGGCTGGGCACACTGAGCTCAGTGTGCTCAGACTTTGTGCGGCTCTCCACAAGGTGCGGGAGCCCTGCGCTGGGCTCCCAAGGCTTGCGGAGAGTTGCCTGCATGCTGAAGCCTGGGTGCGCTGAGCTCAGCGTGCCCAGGCTTCGCGCAGCTCTCAGCAAGCAGCGGGAGCCAGCACTGGGCTCCCACAGCTTGCAGAGAGTTGTCTGTTCTGGGGGCTGGGGGGGGATAATTTTTTTCCCCTTTATTTCCCCCCCCCCAAAAAAAACCCCTAGGTGCGCCTTATGGGACGGTGCGTCCTATAGGGCGAAAAATACGGTAATTCTTTAATAGTATGATATCATTACTCAGAAGCAGTTCTGTAATTGGTATCCTGGCTGTATGTGGTTACAGCCCAATATTATTCATTTTGCTCAGATTTTAATGGTGTTTATTCCAAATAACCGAAGAAGCACACAGAATCATAGGAATCAACCTGGACCCCCCTGCAATCATCATCTGAAGCCTTTCTTCCTGTTGCTGCTTCACTGGAGGACAGGAGATCGACAATACAAGAACTGGCCCTTTCTGTAGTGGCTACCCATTTGTGTGATGCTCTCCCCAGGGAGGCTCCTCTGGAGTGTTCAATATATATATTTAGGTGCCAGGAAAAAACATTTCTGTATAACCAGGCCATTGGCTAATAAAACAATCTATGTCCTTTTAAATCGTGTGGGACAAGGGTTATTGGTTTGTGGAGTTTTTCAGTATTTTGTGTTCTCATTTTGTATTTTTATGTTGTGAACTGCCTTGTGATCTTTGGCTGAATAGCTGTATATTTAAATAAATAAATAAATAAATAAATAAATAAATACTATAACCATAGGGTGGAAGGGAGCCCAAGGCTCATCTATTCCAAACCCCTGCAGTGCACATGCATGTTTACTCTGGAGTAAACTCAAAAGGTATGGTTAGGTTAAGGTGCCTGGGGGCCCTGGTGAAGTTCTCAAAATAAGGCCACCACTTCCATGCAAAAGAAATACCTGAAATAAGGTGCCAACATTTTTTCCAATATTGATAGAAAAGGAAGAAGATACTCTGAGCATGTGCAGTTTTCCCCATTTTAAACTCTCTTGACTCATCATTGGTTTTAGTTACTTCATGCCAAGGGCCCATCACCAGCTCACAGTCTAACTCCATTTGGCACTTTCCATTTCCTAAACTGTGTGTCAAAAGCTCTTCTGCCCAAAGCATACACACCAAGCATACTGAAATTCAATTGTGGCACATAGAGAACAGGAATCTCTGTTAGTTCAGTTTTACCTGTACTGTGTTACCCTGCTTTTATCTGTCTTTTTCACATTGTTTTACAGTTTAATTTAATGTTTTATTTGTATGGACAGCACACACACACACACACGTTATTTTCTTGTGCACTCTTACATGCTAATCAAGACAATGAGAGCTGTGGAAGGCAGGTAAAGCTTTCAGGCAGAGGATGCCAATTACCAGCTAAGGCTAAGTTAGACTAGAGATCGCAAAATTTCTTTGGCCCTTTTGCAAACCATTGATACCATGTACACACTGCAAACACACACCCTCAAATTCCCTTCAAGTCAATTAGTATTTTAGAAGTTTGCTTTCCACTCTGCAGGTGTAACACACACCATATGAAAGCTAGGCTCCAAAGACATCTTTAAACCCTAGTTTTGTGAGGGTGAGGCAGGGAAAGCAGGGAAGCCTGAGGACACAAGGAAGTGCCTCTGTAGGTACATGTGGGCACCACGTTGGTGACCCAAGAATGAGACCAATCAATTTAAGACAGAGACCAATATCAAATCACATGTTTTTATTGAATTGGTACATGTGGTTTGTAAACATAAATTTGGACAAGTGTTTGTGCTATAAAAACAGCTTCCTGCATCGCACGAGCAATAGATTAGTGAGGCACCCATCAAGGTTTGCCTGCTTTGCTTCTTGAGGGGTCATATATAGAAGTGGTCATACAAATCTCAAGATCAAACAAAAGTGCTTTGGGACAACATAATGTAGGAATGTTAAGGAAGGTAGGAGGGGATGTATTGTTTTGATATCTTCCCTCCTCATTCACACTAGGGAGCAAACAACAGAGCACATTCCCTTTGCAACTTATTGGAAGAAAGTTGATTATTCATTAGAATCCTTTAATTAAGCAATCCAGTCTGGCTTGTCTAGTCTGCACTGTTCCTGGTAAGTTTCCCATTTATTTCCCTCTTAAAATAATAATACAAAAACACAGTCTTCTTTAAACGTAAGAACAAAGTTTTACTCACATTCAGTTCACAGCAGTCATCTGAAGGCAGGCTTTATCTTGGGATTTCAGTGAAAAGACGTCTGAGCTACATCTCAGACTTTCTGCTTGTGACGCTTGAGCCATGTGCTGACTAAGAGTCCAGAGAGCAAGAGGAAGAGTAAGAAAGTAAGGGAGTAAGAGATAGATGGTTGCGTGGCCAGCCCTTTTATCTGGTCAGCTAGGCTCATGCCCATCTACTTAGTCACACACAGGGGGAGAGAAGGCTCCACAGCAGGTATGACAATGTCCTCCCAGTTTGGAGCCACATTCCACCCCCCACCCCCCGTGCGTCTATTCTAGGCAATAGGAAAATATTGTACTTGACCGCTCAAGGAATAATACATGACATATTAACTCCCATGGTAACTGCACAAAGGTGCCCCCCCCCCCGCTTGTCTCTATGTAGGCAATAAATATGAAAAGTAGGAACAGACATGAAAACAAAATCATTTATGGGAAAGATCAAGCTGACTCAAAATACATCTCTCCCACCCCTGTCCCAAAGTAAACGTAACAAGCTGTTGTGTAGCAGTTCAACAATGATACATCATGTCTTCACTGGTCCCATTTGCAGAGATTATTTTCAGGGCATCATCTGTGCTTTGAGTGCAACACAACCATCATTTGCAGGGATGAATCATAGACTCATAGAACTGCAGAGTTGGGAGGGAGCACGAGGGTTTTCTAGTCCCCCCCCCGAGCTACCAATTGAGCTATACAGCTATGAGATGGTGTCTTCCCTGCTACTGGCAGCTGGGGTAGTTCAGCCAAACCAACAACTTTCTGGGTTGTACTTACCAGTTTAGTAATCTGTGCTGAGGCAGCACAGAACTAACTCTGCCCTGTAGGAAAAGAATATACAGTCATATCTCGGGTTGCAGATGCTTCGGGTTGCGCAGTTTTGGGTTGCGCACTGTGCCGAACCTGGAAGTACTGGAACGGGTTACTTCTGGGTTTTGGCGCTTGTGCATGCGCAGAAGTGCTAAATTGCTCTTTGCGCATGCACAGAAGCGCAGACGCGGCAGGTTGCGAAAGCTGTGGGTTGCGAACGTGCTTCCTGCACAGATCACGTTTGCAACCCGAGCGTCCACTGTACAATGCCATCTCATTCAGTCCGTTACTGAGGCCAGACACCGGTCCAGCACACCCACCTGTAGATGTAAAGGAGAAATTGTTCCAGGAACAAACACTCTAGATTCCCACTCAGCTGAACAGAAAGCTTGGAGAGAGAGAATTTCTATAGACCACAACATCCCCTACTCCTTGGCCCTCAAATTTGTCCTGATGTTGGGCCTTAAAAGTATGTTCAGTACTACCATGTTTTTCTCGAAGGCTCAAATATTTACATCAAAAACCATTTCCTAACCAGGGGTGTAGGAAGGGGGGGCAGGGCGCCCCGGGTGTCATCTCTGAGGAGGGTGACAAAATCCCCCATGGCGGATCACTGCTCTGCTCCCCGGGTGCCCATCTCCGCACCCTTCATCCCCCTGGACGCCCATCGCTGTGTCCATTGCCACCATTGGGCACCCATCGCCACACCGATCACCCCTTGGGCTCCAATTACTGCACTGATTGCCCCCAATGGGCACCGATCACCATGCCAATCGCCTCTCTGGGCGGCTTGCCCCGTCCCCCAGGTGCCCAGGATGCCTGAGCGGCATGGGCGCTGTTCCTACCATCAGAGACAACCCAAAATGGCTTGTATTTCTGCCTGGAGTTCAACCTCAGTTAGCAGTGGGATCAATTCTGGGCTTTGATCTACTTGTCTGCCAACAGAGAATTGTTATTTGAACTAAAAGAATGTAAAAAATAACTTTGCAGGGCATCAGATCTGAAGTAGTTCACCTACATATATATTGGAGGAAGGGATGGGTAGAGTAAAAATAATTTTTGGAGTGGAAGTACAAGAGAGATTCCATGGGGCAGAGTCCGCCCCCCCCCCCACTCCAACAATATCTAGATCTGTTCCCCTAGAAGAGATAGATAGGCTAACTGCACTGGATTCAGTGATGATATTAGAAGGAATATGTTCAGGCCAATGGATCAGAACCCTTGTTCCTCCAAAATTATATCCTCCAGTAAGGACAGGGGGGTTTACAAGGCCAAACTATCTAAGTCTGGGATTGGTTGTACTTTTATTTTTTATTTTTCTTGGCAGCTCTCTAGGGAGGTGGGAAAATGTGCCTGGGGAGGAAGAACTGGGGAGAGCTGTGGGGGCCCAATCACATTGGTTCTGGGCAAGGTGAGGTATGGTGTGGGAGGTAGGGCAAAAAGGATAAAGGGCAGACATGAGAGACAATTGGTGATTGTGTGCCAACACTCTTTCCAACCTGAAGAATTGTGATGGTCCTATCAGCCAGCCCTCAGGTCTATGGCTGCTGCAGTTGAGTACCAGATTAGCCATGAATAAAGTCTCTCATCCATGACTTGACTGTGGATGAGAAGGCTGACCTGGCCTGCATTACTGAGACCTGGGTGGGTGAACAGGATGGAGTTAGTCTTCCCCAGCTGTCCCCACCTGGATACTTCGCACAGCATTGGGGCAAACTTGAGGGCCAGGGATCATGGAGTACTGTGGTCTACAGAAATCCTCTTCCTCTCTTCAGGCTTTCTGTGCAGCTGAATGGGGATCTAGAGTGTTTGTTCCTGGCACAATTTCTACTTTACATCTACAGGTGTGGCTGTGGATGTGCTGAACCAGTGTCTTGCCTCAGTAATGGACTGGATGAGAGACAATAGACTGAAGCTCAAGCCAGATAAGACAGAGGCACTGTTAGTGGGTGGTTTCCTAGACTGGTTGGATGGGAGACTGCCTGGGCTTGAGGTGGTTACATTCCCTCTTAGGAGCAGGTACGTAGCTTTGGGGTGCTCCTGGATCCATTGCTGTCACTTGAGGCCCAGGTGGTTTTCTGACACAAAGTCAGAAAAGCTAAAGCACAGAATGAACTCAGGCTTGCTAGAGAGGTTAAAAGCAACAAAAAAGGCTTTTATGGGTATGTTCGTAGCAAAAGGAAGAACAAAGAAACAGTGGGGTCACTCAGAGGAGAAGATGGTGAAATGCAAACAGGGGACACAGAAAGGGCTGAACTCCTCAATGCCTTCTTTGCCTCAGTCTTCTCCGATAAAGAAAACAATGCCCGACCTGAAGAATTTGGAGCAAATGATTCAGCAGAGGAAACACAGCCCAGAATAACTAAGGAGATAGTACAAGAATACTTGGCTAGTTTAGATGTATTCAAGTCTCCAGGGCCAGATGAACTGCATCCAAGAGTATTAAAAGAACTGGCAGATGTGATCTCAGAACCACTGGCAGTCATCTTCGAGAATTCCTGGAGAACAGGCGAAGTCCCGGCAGACTGGAGGAGGGCAAATGTTGTCCCTATTTTCAAAAAGGGGAAAAGAGAGGACCCAAATAATTACCGCCCAGTCAGTCTGACATCAATACCAGGGAAGATTCTGGAGCAGATCATTAAGCAAACAGTCTGTGAGCACCTAGAAAGGAATGCTGTGATCACCAATAGTCAGCATGGATTTCTGAAAAATAAGTCATGTCAGACTAACCTGATTTCGTTTTTTGACAGAATTACAAGCCTGGTAGATGAAGGGAACGCAGTGGATGTAGCCTACCTTGATTTCAGCAAGGCATTTGACAAGGTGCCCCATGATATTCTTGTAAAGAAGCTGGTAAAATGCGGTCTTGACTATGCTACCACTCAGTGGATTTGTAACTGGCTGACTGACCGAACCCAAAGGGTGCTCATCAATGGTTCCTCTTCATCCTGGAGAAGAGTGACTAGTGGGGTGCCACAGGGTTCTGTCTTGGGCCCGATCTTATTCAACATCTTTATCAACGACTTGGATGATGGACTCAAGGGCATCCTGATCAAATTTGCAGATGACACCAAACTGGGAGGGGTGGCTAACACCCCAGAGGACAGGATCACACTTCAAAACGACCTTGACAGATTAGAGAACTGGGCCAAAACAAACAAGATGAATTTTAACAGGGAGAAATGTAAAGTTTTGCACTTGGGCAAAAAAAATGAGAGGCACAAATACAAGATGGGTGACACCTGGCTTGAGAGCAGTACATGTGAAAAGGATCTAGGAGTCTTGGTTGACCACAAACTTGACATGAGCCAACAGTGTGAAGCGGCAGCTAAAAAAGCCAATGCAATTCTGGGCTGCAACAATAGGAGTATAGCATCTAGATCAAGGGAAGTAATAGTGCCACTGTATTCTGCTCTGGTCAGACCTCACCTGGAGTACTGTGTCCAGTTCTGGGCACCACAGTTCAAGAAGGACACTGACAAACTGGAACGTGTCCAGAGGAGGGCAACCAAAATGGTCAAAGGCCTGGAAACAATGCCTTATGAGGAACGGCTAAGGGAGCTGGGTATGTTTAGCCTGGAGAAGAGGAGGTTTAGGGGTGATATGATAGCCATGTTCAAATATATAAAAGGATGTCACATAGAGGAGGGAGAAAGGTTGTTTTCTGCTGCTCCAGAGAAGTGGACACGGAGCAATGGTTCCAAACTACAAGAAAAAAGATTCCACCTAAACATTAGGAAGAACTTCCTGACAGTAAGAGCTGTTCGACAGTGGAATTTGCTGCCAAGGAGTGTGGTGGAGTCTCCTTCTTTGGAGGTCTTTAAGCAGAGGCTTGACAACCATATGTCAGGAGTGCTCTGATGGTGTTTCCTGCTTGGCAGGGGGTTGGACTCGATGGCCCTTGTGGTCTCTTCCAACTCTATCATTCTATGATTCTATAAAGTGAGCGGTGTTGGCTTAGGCATTGGCAACAGACTATAACGGACTCCTGCCTCTCCGGCTGGAAGTTTGAAAGGGTAAACACCAAATGAGAGAGCAACATTGATGAAGACCAACGAAGCTCACCCCGGGGTTCCTGTGGTCCTGGCATGGCCCTAGCCATGCGGACTTTGGATGAGATCCAGGACTTTGGATGAGATCCAGGACCCCCAGATTCCTTTACCGGAATACCCTTCTTCATGGAGGGGCAGGTGATGGCCGCACCTCCCCTCCCACACACTTCAATAAGCCAATGCCTAATCACCAAACCTTACAAAGTTGTGACGATTGCTAAGAGGGCAGGCAAAAACCAAGTGGCTACATCCAATCTGCCAAATGGAAAAAATTCCTACCCAGCCCCTGCTCCAAAGCAGGTGACCCAATCCAGTGGTGTAGCATGGGTTGTCAGGGGCAAGGCAAGTAATTTGCGCCTACTAACCCGTGGATTTGCGCCCCCTAACCCATGGATTTGCGCCCCCTAACCCTAACCCCCAGATGTTGCGCCCAGTGCGGCCGGCCCCCCCTGCACCCCCCACGCTATGCCACTGACCCAATCCAAAGCAAGGCCAAAGCAGCAGCACCTAAAACTAGGGAGGGAGGGCGGGTGTTCGGCAGCATGAGGCAAGTTCCCCTAGTTATGCCGCGCTGCTGCTTTTATAGGCCCCAAGAATCGTGCCAATTGCCCCGATTGGCCCAAACAGCCAAGCACGATCCTGGGGCCCAACAGTTAAGGCTTGGGCCACGTCTGGCAACAACTCTCCCCATGGGGGTGGCTTAGGGGCCCGCGCGCAACAGGGACTCTCATTAAGGAGGATCCTATTTGCTGGCACAGAGTGTCTTCTGTCAGCTTCAGCTGATGGCTCGACTACGGCCCTATCTGGACAGGGATAGCATAACCTCTGTGGCCTCCTCTATGGTAACCTCTATGTTAGATTACTCTGATATGTTATACATGGGGCTGCCTCTGAATACGGTTCAGAAACTTCAGCTGGTACAAAATTTGACAACCAGGTTGCTCATGGGGGCAAGACAAGTCGAGCATATAATGCTGCTTTTGGGCCCCATTCAAAGTGCTGGTGCTGACCTATAAAGCTTTACATGTCTCAGGACCTCAGTACCTTAAGGACCACCTCTCCTCATATCAATTTGGACCCAGTGCTTGTCACCTGAGGCCCTTCTCAGTGTCCACTCTCCTCTAGAGGTCCATAGGCTGACATATCGCAAACATGCCTTTTCTGTGGTGGCTCCCAGAGAGGCTAGTCTGGAAACATCATTACATGTTTTTAGGCACCAGGCAAAAACATTTCTCTCTATCCAGGCCTTCAGCTAGTAAACAATCTATGGCCTTTTAAATGTGGAGGGACTTTTGTTTTTATATTTTCTGTGGTTGTTTTATTGTTTTTTATTATTATGCTATGTAAATTATATTTTTTAAGTTGTACACTGCCTTTGGATCTTCAGATAGTAATAAAAGCAAGTTATGGTTGTGCAGTGTGGAGTTTTGCTTTGGTTGGTGCACCAATCTCTTTCATTACGTAGAAGTGCACCTCCAGTTATGCTGCTGGTTTACTGTTTGGTCCACAGGATGAACTGATGTCCATGAACAACTCCATGTAGTAAAAACTGAACCTCCGTGTTTCTAGTATTTGCATGATTAAACTGCACTGTTGCCTCATCCTGTGGAACTCCATAATTTGCAAGATGAAACTACTCAGTAGTGGAATTGGGCCATGGAGATAGCATGATGCCATGAGGAACCGCAACATTATATGGCAGTCGCAGCTCATTGTTAGGATATGGTGGCTGAGAATCAGTAGGATGTGGTGCTGGGTTTTGGAGGAGGGGCAGAGCAGTCGAGGAGGTCCAAGATTTTCCAGATGGTTATGCTCTTGGTTCTCGCTGTTGATTGTGTCCTGGTCCACACTGTAGGGATGAGTGGCAGTGTTGGAGCTCTTTAAACAGCCTTATTAGGAAAAAGGTAAAGGTAAAGGGACCCCTGACCATTAGGTCCAGTCATGACCGACTCTGGGGTTACGGCGCTCATCTCACTTTATTGGCCGAGGGAGCTAGTGTACAGCTCCCGGGTCATGTGGCCAGCATGACTAAGCAGCTTCTGGCGAACCAGAGCAGCGCATGGAAACACCGTTTACCTTCCTGCCAGAGCAGTACCTATTTATCTACTTGCACTTTGACATGCTTTCGAACTGCTAGGTTGGCAGGAGCAGGGACCGAGCAATGGGAGCTGCGGGGATTCAAACCGCCGACCTTCTGATTGGCAAGTCCTAGGCTCTGTGGTTTAACTCACAGTGCCACCCGCGTCCCTATTAGGAAAAACTAAACAATAAAAAGAAACTGACATGAGGACAAATAGAAGAAGACGCCTTCAACCTGGTTTGATTCCCCTTTATCACATACACAGCCCAACAAGACAACAAGAAGAATCTGCCAACAACATACATATCAATCTAGCTAACCTGATTCAAAAATACACACTTACATCCCACTCCCTCACAAAAACAATTCTCACTACAGCCAACCAAAGACAACCAACCACACCTTAAGCCACACTCTCTCACCACCAAGGAAATACAACAAATGAATAATAAGAGAACCCATACAAGTAATGCTGACACAAGGGCCCCCCCTGCACTAAGTAGAATAATAGAAGCATAACTACCCCCCTCACCATTCCCGCCCCTCTTCCCTTTTCTTCTTCTTCTTCCTCCTCCTCCTCGTCCTAATTGTTTAAACCAATTCATGAACTGAGAACTTATACATTGACCACTAATAATGAAATGTATGTGGTAGATATTTCCCCAAATTTATTATGCTATTTTTGTGATTATACAAATGATGTGAGAAATCTTGATATATTTATTTGTATAGCATTATTCATGGTAGCCTTCATTATAGAGTATGTGCCCCATTTCAATGGATTTTTGCTTGTGGAAACAAGCAGCATCTCAGCTTGTAGAAAGAAACCTCAGAGATTGTGAAGATTACTAACGTGTATATGTACCTAAGTGAACTCCAGGCTGGAAACAGAAATCGGCTGGTCACTTACTGCCTCAAGGCCTTCCCACATTTTTTCTGTCCCTGCGACTCTGTGGAAGATTTTGCAGTCAAAACAACTAGTAAACACAATGTGTTTCTCAAAACACTGTATCTAACATGATAAAGACCACAGGCCTCAGAAGTAGCAGGCATAGCAGTGGGAGCTTCCACTCCTGGATCCTGCAAGGATTCCTCTGCTTGAGGCAACCGCCTCAGACTGCAGAATGGTAGTACCAGTGATGGGAATTGTAGTCCAACAATGTCTGGCGTACACTAAGCTGGGGGAGAAGACTGGAATAGACATTACTGGGATAGATTAGGCATTAATAAACTTTTTAGGGCCAAGGACTATATTGAACCACCATCCAACCTACAGGGGAGAGGTCAGCTGCACATCAGAATGGGTGTGGCCACAGTGCAAAAGTGTGCAGGGCAAGAAGTGCAGTCCTTAAGACTGCCTTGCTAGTCAGCTAACTATTCAGTAAGGTTTGTCATTGTAATGGGGGGCGGGGTTCAAAAGGGAGGCAATTTTGCCCCACCACACAACCATTGTGCTTATTTATTCATTTTGTTTATTAGATTTGTATACAGCCCTTCATTTGTAGATCTCAGGGTCATATACAACATAAAATTCCAATATAGAAAACGCAGAATACATAATAAAAATAAGAACAAAAGCAAACCATTAACACAGGGGGCCCTCTTCCACAATTCATTTAAAAGGGCACTGGATGTCAATCAGCCAAAGGCCTGGTTGAAGAAGAATGTTTTCACCTGGCACCTAAAGCTGTATAATGAAGGTGCCAGATGAACCTCCCAGGGGAGAACATTCCATGAACGAGGAGCCACTGCTGAAAACATCCATTCTCATGTTGCCACCCTCTGGACTTCTCAAGAAGGAGGCACAGGAAGAAGGACCTCAGATGATGATTGCAGAGTCTGGGTCAGGTTATATGGGGAGAGGCAGTCCTTGAGGTATTGTGGTCCCGAGCCATTTAAGGCTTTATAGGTCAAAACCAGGTCTTTGAATTGGGCCAAGAATCTAATTGGAAGCCAGTGCAGTTGGGCCAGCATCAGTGCATGCATTGCCCAACAATTAGCAACCAGCAGAAATTTCACCCCAAATTATTTAAGCAGTAATACTTGTCCTAATTGTTTTGTTGAAACTTGTATTGTACAAAAACTGTTCCTTTAAATTTGACTTTTAGTGGATTTTATCTATTTTTATCTTCTTAAATTTCTTTGATACGTTTATTTTTCCTATAATGCAGGTATGTGAAACTTTGGATCTTTGGTTGCTGCTGAACTACAACTCTCATCAGCCCCAGCAAGCATACATTGCCACTTGCCTATTCTGCCCCTTTGGGATTGGTATACAGAAGCCATCAGTACAGTTCAAAAGTTTTAAAAGTCCTTGAGGGTATCATGTTGTATACACCTCCCATAGTAATGTTGCAAACCTGCCCCTGGCTTGTGCAATAAAGATTGCACCTCAAAAAGGAGCTGCCACTTAGAATTAAGGTGGCCCAGAGTACCTTCCCTTTGCACCCAAGAGTTTCATAGGACACCTCAACAAAAACTCACTACTGTATTGTATTACCCAGCAGCATCTAAGGAGTTTGCTTGGAGGACAACCTCTATGGCTCTTGTTTTCTGGTCTCTTTATAGATGGCTGCAATGACAGCAAGAGCTAGCTCTTCACATCAAGGGATCATGCAAGGCCTTTGGCAGCAATTCCTTTGCCACCTCACCTCAGGGTTGGGCAAAATCATCCCATACATGCTACTTACTTTTAGACATTGGGCCTTTTAGAGTTGAAGAAGACCTTTCAAGTGTCATTTTGAAGGAGAAGGTTTCATTTTCAGGACAAAACACCAGACACACATGTTTTAAGCATGAATTTATAGGAGTGATTTATTTCATATTTATATTATATATTTCATATAGTGATTTATTTGATATTTATATTATATATTTATTTCATATAGCAATTCATAATGATCCAGCATGACATGCAAATAAATATTCTTAAAGGCAGATATGTTTCCCCCACCCTCCGTACATCATTCTTTTAGTAATGACTCCAGTTCCAGGTTGGCTTCAGAAGCAGCTTCAGGAACAATTCTGTGTCCCAAAAAGCAGGTCTCAGCCTCGGCATCTGCAGCATTATGGATCTGAGCAACCGAGATGGGTGGGGGGTAATCCACATCTTCTCGAGGGCGCCAATCACTGTTGTTGGACTGCTGATCATCATCATCATATGGTGGCATAGCCGTAAAGAAAGATGGAGGGACATCAAGCGTATCAAGTGGATCAATATGTTCCTCTTCGACCCGATTGTAGTAGTCACTGATTGCTCTTGCAAGACTGCGATTTCTCCTCCGACGCCAAATCTCTCTGTAACCCTTGGTACAACAGCGGTACAAGCCAAATAATAATACGGCACCGCATATCATTGCGAAAAGGAAAACCATGATGCGACCTGGAAACAGAAGAAGGCTCCAGTCACCACTTGTTAAAGACGACCCATCTCTCTCTCTTCCTTTAAGCAATGATACATAAGCAAAAGAGCAGCCCGGCCAGATCAGACTAAAGGGCTGTCCAGCCCAGGTTCCTCTTCTCACATTGGCCAGCCAGTTGCCCATGGGAAGACCCAAGTACAGCAGCACTCTCCCCTTTGTGATTCCCAACAGTGTGCATTCAGAGGCATTCTGGCTCCAACAGTGGAGGGAGAAAACAGCCATTATGGCTCTTAGCAATGGATGGCCTTGTCCCCCATGAATTTGTCTAATCGTCTTTCAAACCACCCAAGCTGATGACCATCACTTCTTGCTGGCATGAATGCCATAGTTTAAGTACGCAGTGTGCAAAGCACTTTCTTTAATTAGCCCTGGGTTTTCTAGCATTCTAGAATGGGCTCAGGTTGTAGCATCACGAGGGATAAAACTTTACCTCTATCTGCTTTCTCTACACCAGACATGGCCAGCAGGTAGATCGTGATCCACTGATAGATCACTGGAACATCTGTGGTAGATCACAGAAGATCACTTTGGCTTCCCTAAATAAAAGCTCAACAACTTTGCCCTGCACCCCTAAAAAGCGTGGCCTTCCTCCTCCATAAAATTCAAAAACTTTGACCTCAATCCCCCAAAGGGGGTAGATCACTGCCAGTTTTTAACTCTGTGAGTAGATCACAGTCTCTTGGGAACTGGCCACCCTTGCTCTACACCATTGACAATTTTATACATGGAATCATAGAACTGTAAAGTTGGAAGGGAACCCCAGAGGTCATCCAGTCCAACCCCCTGCAATTCAAGAATTGTAGTCAAAGGATCTCTAAAAGCTGGCCATCCAACCTCTGTCCAAAAATCTCCAAGGGAAGAGAATCCACCACCTTCCAAGGTACTCCATTGGTTTTTGTTTTTTTCTTACCGAAAAGCCCCAAATATAACTTTTCCCAAAAGGGAGATGTTCTTATCCCTTAACCACATGCATTGCCTCATTCTAGCACTACAATAACACTAAAGAGGTGAGGTGGCCAAAACTGTACATGACATTCCAAGTATAGTCTGACCATCATGGGCACCATCGGGGGAGCAAGGGACCCCCAAAATTACCAAGGAGGGGGGTGGGCCCCCATAAAATTCTGTGGCGACGTATGCACACAGTGCCGTCTGGGGGGGGCAAAGGCACCCCAAAATTACCAAGGAGGGGGATGGGCCCCCTCAAAGTTCTGTGGCGACGTATGCACACAGTGCCGTTTGGGGGGGCAAGGGACCCCCAAATTACCAAGGAGGGGGATGGGCCCCCTCAAAATTCTGTGGCGACGTATGCAAACAGTGCCGTCTGGGGGGGCAAGGGCACCCCAAAATTACCAAGGAGGGGGATGGGCCCCTCAATATTCTATGGCGACATATGCACACAGTGCCGTCTGGGGGGGCAAGGGCACCCCAAAATTACCAAGGAGGGGGATGGGCCCCCTCAAAATTCTGTGGCGACGTATGCAAACAGTGCCGTCTGGGGGGGCAAGGGCACCCCAAAATTACCAAGGAGGGGGATGGGCCCCCACAAAATTCTGTGGCGACATATGCACACTGTGCCATTTGGGGGGGCAAGGGCATCCCAAAATTACTAAGGAGGGGGATGGCCCCCCTCAAAATTCTATGGCGACGTATGCACACAGTACCGTCTGGTGGGCAAGGGCACCCCAAAATTACCAAGGAGGGGGATGGGCCCCCTCAAAATTCTGTGGTGACGTATGCACACAGTGGCGGCCAAGGGCACCCCCAAATTACCAAGGAGGGTATTTTGATGGAGCCACAGAATTTTGATGAGGCCCAGCCCCCTCAATAATGCCCCCCTCCCCAATGGTGCCCGTGATAGGGTAGACTTAGAATGTTTTGGCCACCTTACCTCCTAAATGTTATTGTATGAGTCCAGCAAATCAGCATGTTGCACAGTGTGCGTGCATGACATGAGCATGGCATGTGTGCAGAGTTTGCACATTTCACATGGCATGCACACATGAATTGAGCATTTGACATGGCATGTGTGGATGTTGTCTGCATGTTTTACTGCATGCGCGCCCAACATGCACACATCACATGGCATGTGCACAAGGCACGAGCATGTTGTGAGGCATGTGATGTGTTGTGAGGAATACGTGACTTGGCATGCACGCAGAGTGTGCGTAAAGTACCCAGCATTTGTGCATGACGTGATTGGGTTGAGTGTGCTGCGCCCCCCAAAAAAACAAACAAACATGGCGGTCATGTTTTCAATTCCCTTCCTAGTGATTCCCAACAAAGTATTCACCTTTTTCCATAAATGCATTGCACTGGGTTAAATTCTAGAATGTATCATTTTACACTTGCTTACAGTAAATCACATTTTATTACCCATTTACCCTGTTTGGAGAGATCTTTTTAGAGCTCTTCCCCATTCTTTTTTGTTTTAAACACCTTGTCTCTTAACCAGTTACAGATCCATAACACATAGAAAGCTGCCTCATAGTCAGACCATTGGGTCCATCAAGCTCAGCAGTGACTACACTGACTGGCAGCAGCTCTCCAGGGCTTTAAGCAGTTTTCTCTCCAAGTCTTTCCTGGAAATGAAAGGGTTTGAATATGGGACCTTCTGTCTGCAAAGCAGATGCTTGCTCCTTTACTCTGTGGGCTCCTTTCCCATTGAGCTAGGGCCTATGGGCATAGCTGGGAGGGCAGGGGGGCAGCTTCCACCCCAAATCAACAAAAACCAATAAAAACATGAGGTCCTGCCCCCCCAAAGCCTGCTCTCCTCCCCCCAACAAAAATCCTAGCTGCACCCGTGCTAGGGCCTCTCCTCTCTTCACAGTAAGTGTATCCCAAATACGCTAGAATTTGCTTACTTGGTCAAGGTACCCAAATCAATAAAAACCAATAAAAACATGAGGTCCTGCCCCCCCAAAGCCTGCTCTCCTCCCCCCAACAAAAATCCTAGCTGCACCCGTGCTAGGGCCTCTCCTCTCTTCACAGCAAGCGTATCCCAAATATTCTAGAATCTGCTTATTTGGTCAAGGTACTCTCAAAAACATCATTAAAGTAGTGTTACTTACCCACTGTAGCTTCTTGATTAAGAGGCCGGATGGTGTATGAAATCATGGTGATCACTTCATAAGGAGCAGCTTGGCGGCACTGCTGCTGGTCTAGTTGGGCTTTTGCAGAGGAGCAACAGTAGGGTGTGGCGCAAGTCCCACAGCAGAACTTCATATCCTCAGGACAGTAGAAAGATTTAACTGGCGAAGCTATTCCTTGTGTCCAGGCATGGCACATGGCATCATTGATCTTCGTAGAGACACCCCCTACAACCAACAGCAGAAGCAGGAGGTGTAACACAGCCATGGTCACAGTACACTCTTCTCCAGGCAAGTGAGTCCACTGCAGTAACGCCTCTTTTTCAAATGTTGTTCTTTTACAGCCAAGGTTGCCCCAGAAGCAGCCTTTATATCTCTAGAGCACTTCCCTTAATGAGGCACAACTCATTGCAGCTGGCCTGGTTCTGATCCCAGCCCTCGACCACACCTCCTTCCTCTACTGAGAAGGAACCAAAATAGCTCCGCCTGCAAATAGTGTATCATCACACTCTATGGTGTTGGTGAATATTCTAGAATAAGCATAGTCACTCCATCTACTTTCTTTGGAAGTAAGGTCCTGAGTTCTCCAAGACTTACACATTTGCAGTACATCCTGTAATGTCTATCCAAGAGTAAGTCATTGAGTTCCATGGGGCTTACTCTCATGTAATCAGCTATAGGATTGCAGCCTTAGTAGTGAGTCTGCATGTGCAATGGAGACTCCTTTCTAGGTGCAATGGAGATTTCACCTAATGAAGTGTGCACAGGTATGGATGAAGTGAGAATGAACTTACAATTTTAGGGGGGAGAGTTATGTCATAGAAGGAAGGGCCCTAGCTTAGTGGTAGTGCACCTGCATTGCATGAAGAAGGTATCATGCTCAGTCCCTGGAATCTCCAGGTAGGGAAACACTCCTGTCTAAAACCCTGGAGAGCCATTGCCAGTAAGTGTAGACATTACAAAATAAATTAGTTCACAGTTGTTGATGGTGGTTCTGGACAAAAGCCCTCTCCTGTTGCTAGCCACAGATTCAGCTTATTCTGGGCTGGATGGCCTCTAGATGGCCACATAGCAATCAACTGACATTTACATTTCCTTCTCCAAGTTGAGGTGCAGTCTATCAGTGAATATTCTGAAGGAGACAAACATCAGAAAAGCATTATTGACCTCAAACACTGTTTGTGGGCTTCATTGTGCATATGGTTGCCATAGTGAGGAGCAGGATGCTGGATAAATGGATCTTTGGCATGATCCAGCACAGCTGCTTTTATTTTCAAAGAAATCCCCACCCATTTTGCAGAAAATACTGCTCCTAACTTTGTTACTTGAGTTCATTTTTATTTTAAACTTTTGTTAACCTGTGAGCACAACACTGATTCAAGACCCTTAGCAAACCCTACTTTTCCAGAGGATGAAGAATTTAATCCTGTATACTGTACAATGGAGAGAGAAATGAAACAATTTACCCCTCTGTCCAGCAAGCAGGAAAAGGTTTCCAGATTTGATCACAAGGTTCAATAATGAGATGAGACAGCTATAATATGAGTCTCTCTTTGAGGAAGAATTTCAAAATAAGTTATCAGGGAGGTGGGAGAGAAATCACTGTTCTAATTTCAACTCTGCAGATGATCATAGTGCCTGGAGACAGGCAAGCCAGGTCCTGTATCCACAGCAGTGACCAGAGGAGGAATGACCACTGGGAAGAGCAGAGAGAATATATTCTCTCTGGAAATACACAGGGAGTGTACCTGTAGCAGCAAAACCAGACGCCTTCATCTACCCCAGCTGCAATAACACATGTCTCTCCTATATTGGTCTCTGCAGCCACAGAAGGCACTGTAAGTCTCCAATAGTTTGACTTTACCTCCAAAGGTTAACTCTACTATTGGCTCCCAAGACAGACAGCTGATTTTCATTAACTATGTGTGGAATTTGAGGTCCCCTCCAGACAGTGCCAAAGTTTTGCAATCATTTTGCAGCCTTTGGAAGTGCAGCCACACATTTTGCAGCACCCCTCAGATTGGATAAATGATAGTCAGTGAACTGGGGTTCATAGGTATCGCCCCCAAAACCCAAAATTGTACAATTCATTCCAAACTGGTACCAAAGTTTTGCTATAATTTTGCAACAATTTGCAGCATGAATCCTGCATTTTGCAACACCCCTCAAACTGAGAAATAGATACATCAAGCCAGGGGTTCATGCTGCAAAACAGTTGCAAAACCTTCCCATTGCTTTGGAGTATCATTTGGCATTGGTTTGGAATCAGACAATGTTGGGATTTTAGGTGATACTCCTGACTTGAGTATCAGTTACTTAGTTTGAGGAGGGCACTGTATACTGCAGGCTTTGTGTTGCAAAAAAATTGCAAAACTTTGGCACTGGTTTGGAGAGTATCCCAAACTTTGGGGTTCATAGCTAATGAAGCTCCCTTGTGTTTCCATTCTCCCTTCCACTTCATCGGCTTTCATTATCTCTCTCTCACACACACCCCCACCCCCAAATTTGTCATCCCTACAACTGTCAGCTTCAGTAAACACCCTCCATCTACTCTGGCTCCAACATTCTTCTGCTCACTTTTCTCTTCCACCCTGATGCTCAGGATACCCCTAGAGGCATCTTCATCCTGATGTATCAAAGATTACTTTCTCCATTGTTTGCAGTGTGGGAATAATAATTGGGGCTTTAATGGGGATCAGTAGAGACTTTTGCAGTCCCCCCTCCCCACGATCCTGATGCACCTAAAATGGTAGAGGCAATGTCTGCAAACTGCAGTTCAAGAGCTTGGGCATAGCTGGGAGGGGGTGCGGGGGGCATCTGCCCCCCCCCCCAATCAAGTAAATAAATAAAATTACATAACTGACAGACTGTATCACAGATAGCTCAGTTCTGCCCATGCATCATAAAGCCTTCCCCCCACACCCTTAAAATGGATCTTAAAATGGCAAAACCTACTGTCTCACAGGACTGCAAAGCAAACCCCTTTAGGGGCCTCTTCCAAAAGAATGTGGAAGCTCCCTTGCTTCAGGTGAAGGAAGAACAAAGTCATCCCTGCCAGTGAAGCCAGACCAGGTGAGGCTGTTGATGAGGAGGTTAAGGTGAGGGCCTGGAGTCTGAGATTATGGCAGCTGGTGCTCAGGCTTCCCCCATAAGAAGAGTCCTGCTGGATAAGGCTAAAGGCTTGTCTATGATCCCCAACAGCTGGTACTATTGAGAGGCATACTGCCTTTTCTCCTAGGGGGTAAGATTGAGTCATTGATGGCCTTATATTGCATGAATTTCTCCAATACTCTCCTACAGTTGTCCAATATGGCAGCGGTCCCCTTAGCTAGTGGCAGGGAGTTCCATCCTTCGGTGAAGCAACAGTGTGTGCAGAAGTCCTTCCTCTTGTCAAGGGCATTGAAGGTGAAAATCTTGGTGAAAACTGGAGATGCCTATGGTTCTATGCAGAATAGATCCACTGAAGTTAATGAACAGGACTAACTTGTTTCAGTGTATCTATTCTGTATAGGGCTAGGTTTAATGCAACCTCTGGTGTTTGGGAGGTACCACTTTGGCAGCACAAGTTATATGAGGTGGCAGGAATAGATTGATAACATTCAGAATGATCCCATGGCCTTTGCAAGGGTGTAAGTTACTGGTGTGAGTTGGGATTTGCATTGGCACAAGGACCATTGGATTGTCCTACTAGTTACTGCATAGTAGAGAACTACTAACTGCTATGGAGAGATCAACACTAATACAAGGATGTAAGCAAGGACCAAAGTACACTTTGTTTACAGTTGGGAGTTGTTGTTGTTTTTCGGTGTGGAGTGTCTGACAGGGAACCTGTGCAGTAGGAAATTTGCTTTAAAAACAAGAACTGTACATTGAAGTTACATTGTGGACATGAGCTTGGCTTTGATTAACTTCTGTTTTGTCCATTTTTGTGTTTAGGGAAAAAATGTTATATTCTTGTCCCCAAATATTACACTATATTATTATTATTATTATTATTATTATTATTATTATTATTATTACCCCGCCCATCTGGCTGGGTTTCCCCAGCCACTCTGGGCAGCTTCCAACTGAATATTAAAAACAATACAGCATTAGACATTTCAGTGGCCCTCCCTGCCGCCTCCCCCCCGTCAGCCTCTCAACATTAAACTTCACAGTGGGGACTACAAGCATGTTGGTGTACACTTAAATGTATGTACACCAGCATGTTGTAGCTTGCATATTTGCTCAAAGTGCCTTAGAATGCAATCCTATTCAAAAGCAAGATCTATTTAACACAATGGGTCTTACTCCCAGGTAGATGGCGATAGGATTGCAGCCGTAGTGTTTTGACCCTTCAAGCTACTCCATGAATAATTGGAGATAGAAATCACAGAGAAGCAAGTTTAGGAGAAACGCCCTAACAGTAAGAGCAGTTTGTCAGTGGCACAGACTACCCCCCCCCCCCACATACACATACCTCATTGCAGGTACAGTATTTAAGAAGAGTCCACCATCAGGGATGCTGTAGAATCTGCAAACCTGCACTGTAGAACCTTAATTCAATAATGGGTGCAACTAGATGGCCACAAGCCGCTAAGGCCCCTTTCAAATGATGATGCCAAATATAGTCAGATTAGGCTCCTTCACGGAGAATACGCAGGTGGAGCAGCTGGTTGCTGCTTTACTTTCCATTGCACACAATAGATATTGAATCCTGGTAGGGGAGGCAAGGGGGCAGCAGTAATCAAGCACACACACTTATCCTGTCCAGTACGTCACAGCACACCAGCCTGCAGTCTTTGCCTCGGAAGCACTGACAAACCTCCCAGATATAAGGATGGTTTAGCCTACTCCATGCATTTCCAGCCCACATGCAATTGAGGAATAGCGTCACCAAATGGTCATCAAAGTAGGAGAGATACAGGAGACAGCTACAACTTTAGGCTGTAAACATACCACCTGCAGTAAAATCTCAACCATAAACCACACCATAGAAGCCATTATACACATTTTTATTCATGAGCCTGTTACAAAACAGAAGCATCTGATACAAATATATTTGATACTAGAAACAAGTGCAGTTGATACAATTAAACAAGTGATAGTGGTCATTACAGTTCAAAAGTTTAATACTGTAATACACACCTCCCATAGTAACTATGCAGATTTCCATATCTAGGCTGGCATTTGCCCACCCTGAATGCTGCATTGACTGGTATGTGACAGTGAGGTTGTGAACATCTCCACACTGTTCCTAATCACAACAAACCTAAATACTGTTTGAGAGAACTAACATGGTTGGTGAAGAACACACTCTTAAAGATCATTTTGGGGGTTTATCCATTTTCTGCATCGCAAAAGCAACTTGAAGGTGACCTGCCACTGTACCCAGTAAACCATGTTGGAAACAGAGTTGTCCCTCTCCATACATCAGCGGTCAACATCAGAATCAGAATCGGATTCCAAGTATGATGCTGAAACATTCCCAGCAGCATCTCTTTGCAAGATAAGCCACATGACAGGCCCATTCTCTCCATTTACAGGACGACGTACACGATACTGTACATAAGCTAGGCGGGGATTTTGTGAGGGTGGATTCCCAAAAAACGCAGAGGCTCCAACATTAGATGGTGATTGACTTTCTTCATAAGAGGGAGGGGGGCCATCAACATAGGGAGGAGGGGGCCCTTCAAAATAGGGGGGAGGAGGGCCTGCAGTATAAGGGGGAGGAATGTCAATGAGATGGTGTGGTGGAGGAGAGTCCAGCTGAATCTGCTCCAGGGGTTCATCGAATGTGTCGTCATCCCGGAGGTCTCTTCTGCGACGGTAGTATCTCATCCTGAAATGGCAGAAGGTGTTCCAAGCTAATATGACAGAGGCCAGCAGAGTGAAAAACGGGAAGGAACCTGGAAAACAGAAAAGTCATAGAATCAGAGTTGAAAGGACCCCAAGGGTCATCTAGTCCAACCCCTCCAACGCAGAAATCTTAGCTAAAGCATCCATGACAGAAGAAAAGGCTAGTCAACTATTGTTGCAGAAATCCCATTTCCCCCAGCTAGTCATTTTAGCTTATTGTGGATCTTAATTATTTTTGGATTCTTTTAAATAGCTGGTTTTACTGATGATTTTATTGTTTTACTCGTTTATGTAAGATGCGCTCTTAAATTTGCAAAGCCAGGGAATCTCCAGAGTCAGACAGGAGGAAATATGGGACAGCGGGGGCTCCGAGTGTATAAGACTGAATTAAAGAAGGTGAGAGCGAGGGGTTCACAATCCACATTAAGACGAGGTATAGACCGGCCCTTAGTGGATTATCTTTAAGAGAAAAGCTAATTTGTTCGGCGTGCAGAGTTTTCCCAATGAGCAGACCGGGAGCGAAGAGCATTGTCCCGGCGCCCCGTGCCCCCCCCCTTCCCTATTCCACTACACCACTAACCCAAGGGGAAGGAGAGCGAGAGAAGAGAAGGCTAGAGCCTTGATCTGAAGGGAAAAGCCAGGAGGCTGCAGAAGGTGGGGAATATAGCTATTCAATAGGACAGACTTATTTCCTACCTCCCACCCCCCCCCCAAAAGTCGCCCTCAAGTTGGTGGGCAAAGTAGGCTTACCTCGCCGTGCGGGACTTTCAAACGGAAGTTTTGTTATCCGTAGACCTGCGGCAGGCTTCTGTTGCTGTTTCTTTAAACCGGTCTTTCCCAACTCGTAACAGCGAGGCAAGATGTCATTCCCGCCGCGCTCCTTGGAGTCAACGGCTCCGAACCCGTATCTCCAGGCTGGGCACATTTCGACCTCGGGGCACAATTGGACTTCTATGGCCAAAAAAAGTAGGATCCAAGACACAGCCTTCGCCATGGTGCACACGGACTCGAGGGGTCCCTTCAGAGCGCGACACCACCTTTCCAAAGTCACTGCTCCTCTCCACGAACAAATTGCTTCCACTCTCTCCGTCTAACAATCCTGATTAACTAAACAACCTCTTCGCCTCTTCCCTACATCAAACTGTCCTTGACGAGGCCTTAGTCGCTCTGCGTTTTAAAGAAACATGCACGAGCATCCCAGGGTCACATGAAAACCAAAGGAAACAAGGCAGAATTCCCTGGAAACTGCCTGTGAGAGTTCCACCAACTTATTGTGCTCTCATGAGAATGCATTTTGTTTTCTCATTGTGGGGGTAGGGGACGGCGTGAAAAAACTGCTGGGCATAGATAGCATAAGTTATAGTCTTCTCGCTTTGTTTTATACTGACAGTACTTCTAAAAAGAAATCCTGGGTAGGTGAGAAGTCTACGTGTTTCAAGCACAAACACAAATTTAAGTAGGTATGGACGTGTTTTCACCCTTAACATCGTTCTTTAGACTCCTTCGCCGCTAAGAAAGCTAGGAGCTCCTTGAGCCCAGGGCTTGCTCACACACACACCCCCCCGCCCACTTGATGGCTCTGGGCCAGACGGGGTAGGATGGGGGCCTGCAGGTGCAATTCATATCATCGGCACGATAACAGTGCGTTAATTATTCTGTGATCCTATACCTGCCGTGCTGCATTGTTGCTATCTGCAAGAGTGCTCTTGTACCGTAGCGCAATGAAAGTGGGGGGGGGGGGAGGGAAAAAAAGACCCAGAACCAAAAAAACGAATCACAGATTTAAGTCGGTATAGGAGTAACCAGAACGTGTGGTAATGCAAAAGGTAACAGGATTTCAGCAATAATTTTCTGGACATGCGTCGGTTGAAAATGAGGCAGCATGTCCACCCCAAAGCTTCTGCAGGCGTAAACAGTACTGAAAGAGGGGCTGCTCCTACCTGCCCCACACACTTTCGTGAACGCACAATAAAAATTATGTCTAGAGCGGTCCTCCATATAAGCAAGCAAGCAAATAACGCTGTATCCCGTTCTCATATTTCGCAGCTAAGACAAGGAATAAAGATAAATGTGCGGGGTGGGGCGGGGATTAACCCTCTTTTATTACCTAGACTCCAAACACTTCCCAATAATGAATGTGTGCAGCATTTTCTTCTTCTTCATGGAATCATAGAATTGTAAAGTTGGAAGGGGCCATAAGGGTCATCTAGTTCAACCCCCTGCAACGTAGCAGTCTTTTGCCCAATGTGGGGCTCGAACCCACGACTCTGAGGTGAAGCATCTCATGCTCTCTGTTTAACTATAACAAGGATAACTTAACAACAACAACAACAAAGTGGCACTGAGCACTGAAGCACAAATTTGGCTCTCAATTTCCCGGCTGCCAATGCAAATAGAGAAATACGCAATGTGGCATGATTTTCCAAATCGAACTGCAAAAGCGCACAATCTCACTTGATTTAACAAAATTCCTCCCGAAGTTACATTCAAACGGACTTCTTAGAAGTGTTCTGATTTTTTTACTTTTTTACTTTTAGTGCTAAGAAAAGCCTCTTTGCTGCAACACACGCGGTAAAACAGGGTTTCCCAAAGTTGGGGCTTCAGCTGTTTTTGGACTACAACTCCCATCATCCCTAGCTAGCAGGACCAGTGGCCGGGGATGATGGGAGTTGTAGTCCAAAAACAGCTGGCGACCCAAGTTTGGAAAACTTTACCTTAAAGGTTGGCATAAAAAATAGTAGGTTGATTTCTGTATTTCCCTTTTTAATATCTGGGTTTTGATGCATTGAGAAAACTCTGTGAAGGATTACTTTGGTCTGAGATTAACTAATCTAAATTTTCCTCTAATTCTCCTTAACACATCTCAATCTGACACAAACTAACCTGTGAATCCAAGAAAGGAAATTGTACAAAATCTTACTCCTAATATGTTTTTTTCTTTTTTTTTTACTCAGCATCTGGTATTTTGAGCGTTTTGAACAGGAATAAAACAGGGCAGCACTGAAAAAAACTTTGATTAAAGTTCAGCTGGACCCTGATTCTGAAAAGTGGCATTAAAAGTGTATTCCTGCATATGTCTACTCAGAAGTAAATCACATTAAATAATCTCATGATGAAAGTGACTAATAAATTTTATTATTTATTAAATCAGCAAGAAAATACTATCTTAGAAGCAATGGGAGAGAAGGACAGGTTCTCACTGCCTAATGTAATCAGAGAGACTGGATTCCTACTTCACACCTATGCACATGTGCAAGATAATGTGATGTGATCAGCTCCACACAGATCCTATCCTATGAAGAGCACTTTGTGCTACATGAACCTGCATAAATATTATGGTAAGGATGCCATATGTCCAGTTAAAAATCGCATATCCAGGAAAACCTGGACATGGCAGCCCATGTTGGTAGTGTAGATTTCGGGCTCAACAATTTGAAAGGGAGGGAGCTCAACAACTGGGGGGGGCGGGGCGGGAGAAAGCTCAACAACCTTTGTGTCCAGATTTTCAGTTTTTGAAATATGGCAACCCAAATTATGGTCACTGATGAAGGCTTCTCTCCACATCCAGGGGCCAGTCCCACCATGCCAGCGGGTTGAAGCAACCAGGTCGTTATTACTGCCTGACTTCCCTTGAAATGTGAAATCACACTCCCATGTTGGGTAGCTCAGTTGGTTAGAACCTGGTGCTGATAATGCCAAGGTTGCAGGTTCAATCACCGAATGGGACAGCTGCATATTCCTGCATTGCAGGGGGTTGGACTAGATTATTCTCAGGGTCCCTTCTAACTCTACAAGCCTATGGATTCTATATGTTCTAGAACAACCTCCCACAACTTGGGGGGAGGCCTCCAGATGTTTTGAGCAACTGGGAATCTGCTGTAACAGTGATTCCCCATGCAGGGTACTCTGACACATTCCCAGTGTTGGTTTGCCAAAACAAGTTATGCTCTCGTTTTTGCTTTTGCTATGTTTGGGCTCAGTGGTAGAGCATCTGCCTTGAATGCAGAAGGTCCCTGGTTCAGTCCCCAGCATCTCCAGATAGGGCAAGGAGAGACTCGCTGTCTGAAACCCAAGACAGACTCTGCCAGTCAGTGTAGACAATACTGATCTAGATGACCCAGTAGTTGGACTAGGTAAAAGGCAGCTACCCATCCTCTTATAATGGCTGCTGCTTTTCTGTTTCTCTAATCATGTCAATGTTTTCACGACCCTTATCAGAAACAGCAAATATGCGTACAATCAAGTCCAGCTGGGGATCTGGGAAGAGAGAACAGGACTTCAGAGAGGGGAGTAAGTTCTGTGACCTTGCTGCTCAACTCAACCTTTTTACATGGTTTGTGGTATTTTGAGTATTGTAATTTTGCTGTTCTTTTTATTGATAATAATTTAGTGCAATTGTTTAGAGTGAATTTATGTACAATTATTGTTTGCTGATATTCTGAGAGTTAATTTTATTGTGTACTTTTATAGTCTAATGAATCATTTAATATGGCTTTAAGTTGTTTAAGCCATATTTTTTATTTTGACTTATTTGCATTGGATCGCATTGTTAAAAAAATTGTCTTTGTTTTATATATTGTTTTTTCTTCAGCTTGTAAAGCACCTTCTGTATAGGAATATAAAAAGGCGATATATAAATAAAAAGTGATGGTGATGATGATCTAGCTGTGAAAAGAGGGTTGGTCCTCTTGTGCATGAGTAATGATGAAGAAATAGGAAGCTGAAAGGAGGAGGAAATGGAGGGATGTGGAAAGTTATCAACAACTAGTAGCTGTTATGGCTGTGTTCGACTTCAGGTCTGAGGCATTGTGCCTCTGAATTCCAGTGGTGAGAATGCTGTTGTGCTTGGGGCATGATTGTGGGCTTTCCATGGCAACCAATTGACCACTGTGAAGACAAGATGCTGGCCGAGGTGGGCCTTTGGCCTAGTCCAGCAGAGCTCCTTTTTTTAAAGCAAGGGTATATGTGTTGGTCAATAATGCAATTACTCAAAATTTTTATGAGAATAAAAAAGATGCTACAAAATCTTGGCTCTTCTCTATTGGCCTGCTGAATCCCTGGCTCTCTTGAGGTTATCTGGATTTTCCTTCCAATCAATCTCTCTCCCCTTTCCCACAATTGTTGTTGTACAACTATTGTTGTATATAGTTCAGTCTGTATTCCTTTCCCCCAAATGCCTTGAATTGGTGTTGGCTTCACTGCACAATCTTCTTGGGTATCCGAGATCTGCTTGTTTTCTAAGTGTGCCAGGAGGGTAATTGCAGTTTCTCATCACTGATCCAAACAGTGTAGTTACAATGACAGTGCCAGCCGTACTATTAGGCAAAGTGAGGTGACTGCCTTTGGCCGTGGCTGTTGAGGGAAGGTGGGATTGTGGCTGCCCAAACACTAGCCATTCCCATCCTCTTGAGTTGGCAGAGTATGGACTGCAGTGCTGCTGGGTTGAGCTGGCTGGACCTCTCACCTAGGGGCTTTCTTCTAATATTCCATAGATAGTATTCCATTGGGAAAGGACCCTAACTGAGCCACCAGGTAGAAAAACAGCTGATCCCAACCACACATTCCAGCAGGCATGTGCCACACAAGTTTGTGCCACTTTCAGGGCTCAAGTCAGGTGCAGGTCAGCAAGGAAAACAAAAACAACAAATCACCTGAGGCCAGTGAAGTTAAATCTTTATTCAAGGAAACCAACCACAAAGCTCAGGCCTAGTGGTCTCAACAACCAGTGTGGTGAGCCAATGTGGTGTAGTGGTTAAGAGCGGTGGACTCGTAATCGGGTGAACTGGGTTCACTCCTCCACATGCAGCTGTTGGGTAACCTTGGGCCAGTCACACTTCTTTGAAGTCTCTCAGCCCCACTCACCTCACAGAGTGTTTCTTGTGGGGGAGGAAGGGAATGTTAGCCGCTTTGAGACTCCTTTGGGTAGTGATAAAGCAGGATATCAAATCCAAATCCAAACTCTTCCCAGAAGGTGCTGCCCCAATGAAGCAGTTGTGAGGACTGAAGGTCCCCACCTTCCCACCCCTCTCTAAGGTTCTTCCTCGCCAAGGTTTTTACCACACAGTACCAATCTGTGACTGCACTCAACTAATCTCTGTTCTGCTCTTTTCATTTCTCGGTGCATTCTCAGAGACCAGCAGGGAGTGGGGTTGGTCGCAACAGGAGGGGGAGATTCCCTGAACTGCACTCTGCTCAGGCCTCTTCCTTCTTACCAGACCTTGTTACCTCTTCAGCTTTTGACAACTTCTCCTCCTAGTCTGCTCCTTCTTCTCCCTCTGACCACATAATCGATCACAAGACATGTCACAGTCACACCATTTGAATGGCAATAATAATAATAATAATAATCAAATATTTATACACCCTCAGCGGCTTCCAACAGAATATTAAAAACAATACAGCATCAGACATTAAAAACTTCTCTAAACAGGGCCGCCTTCAGTTGTCTTTTAAAAGTAAAATAGTTGCTTATTGCCTTGACATCTGCTGGGAGGGCGTTCCACAGGGCAGGCGCCACTACCAAGAAGGCCCTCTGCCTGGTTCCCTGTAACTTGGCTTCTCACAGCGAGGGAACTGCCAGAAGGCCCTTGGCGCTGGACCTCAGTGTCTGGGCTGGATGATGGGGGTGGAGACACCCCGAGGCCACTGGAGGGGGTGGAGACACAGGACCGAGGCCGTTTAGGGCTTTAAAAGTCAGCACCAACACTTTGAATTGTGCTTGGAAATGTACTGGGAGCCAATGTAGGTCTTTCAAGACTGGTGTTATACAGTCTCGGCGGCCACTCCCAGTCACCAGTCTAGCTGCTGCATTCTGAATTGATTGCAGTTTCTAAGTCACCTTCAAAGGTAGCCCCACATAGAGTGCATTGCAGTAGTCCAAGTGGGAGATAACTAGGGCATGCACCACTCTGGCAAGACAGTCTGTGGGCAGGTGGGGTCTCAGCCTGCGTACCAGATTGAGCTGGTAAGCAGCTGCCCTAGACACAGAATTAACCTGTGCCTCCATGGACAGTTGTGAGTCCAAAATGACTCCCAGGCTGCACACCTGGTCCTTCAGGGGCACAGTTACCCCATTCAGGATCAGGGAGTCCTCCATACCAGTCCGCCCCCTGTCCCCCAAGAATAGTATTTCTGTCTTGTCAGGATTCAACCTCAATCCATTAGCCGCCATCCATCCTACAACAGCCTCCAGGCACTCACACAGGACCTTCACTGCCTTCACTGGTTCCAATTTAAAAGAGAGGTAGAGCTGGGTATCATCCGCATACTGATGAACACCCAACCCAAAACCCCTGATGGCAATGCCAATTCATGAAGGATATGAATATCTATGAATGTCTATTAGCCATGATGTTCTCTGAATACCTAGCACAATACTTTGCTGATAACATATTCCTTATGACATCCTATAAGGCAGTGGCATAGGCCAATGCATCTGTGATGTCAGTTTGTTGTCAGCTTCTCTAGCTCCACCACCAAACTGGCAGTAAGAGATATATCAGTGAGTTGAGAGGATTTTCATTTCTGACTCTAGCAGATGAAGGGCTGTGGCCCAGTTGGAATTAAGCACTTCCCTAATTTTTTGAATGTGTTCATTTGAACCTCAGTCCCTGCTTTTGCTAGCTTTAAGGCCTCTCTGTGCCTTGTTGTCAACTAGCCTGCTGGTAGAGGCTGAAGCATAGGAAGCTGTTTTATACTGAATCCATCTAGCTGGCAGCAGCTTTCCAGGATTTCAGACCAGGGAGCCCAACCTGGAGATGCTAGGGATTGAACTTGGGACCTTTGGTGATATGGGTCTTTTCTAAATTAGTAGTTATGATGGCCCTTCCCATAATTTGCTCTTAGGTGATGGAGCTTCTGCGACCTCCAGTCGGGAGAATCAGGAGACATTGCCTGCATGCAGATTGAAAGGTGGGTGGTCTCAACAGGATTTAAGGACTTCCAAGCAGGAAAAACCCTGTTGATCGGGAAGACTTGGAACTAAGCCGTCACTTTGCCAAAGGAACAAGCCATGTTCCCACTACTCCTGTTTTAGGGAAACTCCTAGACTCAGTTCCCATGAGAGGTGATATAGGGGTGTACCAAACAGGGCCTCCTCCTGGGTAGCATCACAAATGTGGAATAGCTTCCCCAGGAAGGCCAGCTTGAGAATCTAGCTTGGTCACTTTCAGCACTGCATTAGAACTTTATGATGATTATAATTCTTCTGCAAACACCTCACTTTTCAGTTTTCTTATTAGCTGTTTTCTCCAGCTTTAGATTTCAGCACCTTGTTTACAGTATTGAGCTTTGTGCCTGTGACCTGTGGCTAGGATTTCTTCTTCTGCAGTTCTTCTTCAGATCAAAAGTTGGAAAATATAGTGGAATAAATTACCCATTAGTGATTATTCACTTTGCTCTAATTGCAAACAAACTAAAGAAAACTGCATAGGATAGGCAGCTCAAGATTCATCTATCAGCTTTTTCAGCTCTGCTGGAAGCAGATTGAGCATCAGGGGATTTTTGTTGTTCATTCCTTTCAATTCACAATATCCAGCTACAGCAAGAACAACACACTTGTTTAAGCATTGCCTTATCTCCTTTGTAGCTTTCAGGCTCTGCTAGCAAGGCCTTAATTAAAGGGGAAAGTTCTAAATTTTGTGCAGCTTGGGTCTCAGCAACCTAGGAGGCTAAATGTAATGGCAAAAAACAAATATTTTGCTTTAACTGACTTACAGCATAATCATTTCAGATTTCAGGGAATTGGGAAGAGCCCTGCTTCTCACTTTAAATGTCTAGTCTTAGTGTCATTTTAAATGTCTACTCTTAGATATGTTTACGCTAAAGTTATAAATGAAACATACTTTTACTGTGTTTATTGTAGCAGAGCTGTGTTCTTCAGAATAACCCAAGGAATGTTGTCAGAAAAGGTCACCCCACCTTTGTAGGTGTAAAGGAGATTTGCTTTTTTGGCAAACATGCAGATAAATTATGGTTTAAAGCTGCTTGTCTGCTTCACTCTTCCACCTGTTTGGCACTGTAGTTTCTTTAGTTCAAGGTCCTCTAGAAATAGAACAAACACTATAACTATGGTTTGCCAGTTCAGGCATGGCTCTAAATCACAGGGGTATGCATACCCCTAAACATTTTGTGAAACTACGTTTGGCCTCATTGAGGGGCAGTATTCCAATATGAGTAAGAAAATGAGAGTACCCCTAAGCATTTTTTTAAAGAAAAAAACACTTTATATAGATATGTGCCATATGCATAGAATTAGGGCCCACTGCAGCTGAGAGCTCCCAAAGTTATTAGCATACGTTGCTAACTAAGAGGATATCACTGAAATGTGACTACAATGAATTGTCATAGATGAATTCCAGTTTGTAAGTTGCATCATTTCCACTCTTCGTTTCTCACACTACCCAATTATAGTCAGCAGAGGCTAGTCCATTAGGGCAGGTGCCACCAACCTGGTACCAAGTCTTATTTGGCACCCCTGAGCTTTTTTTTAAAAATGGTAGGGAAGCAACGCTCGCCTACTTCTCCCGGACGCTGTCTCCGGCCGAACGGAATTACAGCCAGCTCGACAAGGAGGCACTGGCACTTGTGACTGGAGTAAAGAGGTTCCACAAATACCTCTCTCTATGGGAGAACCTTTGACCTCATCACTGACCACAAGCTGCTCCTGGGCTTCCTCGCCAGTGATCGACCAACTCCACCGGTCCTCTCGCTATGCATGCTGTGATGGACTGTCTTTCTGGCAGCTTACAGCTACCAGCTCATACATCGCCCTGGAAAATCTATGGGTCACACCAACACTCTCAGTCGTTGCCCTCTTCCAGCGCTTGTGGAAGACCTGGCTCCTGCTTCATTCATTTAATTGAGGATCTTCCAGCAGCCCCAGTATTGGCCGCCAATGTAGCCTCTGCATCTGCCCAGGACTGCATCATCAAACGTGTACTCAACTGAGTGTGGAAGGGGTGGCCACAAGGGCCTTTTGCACCAGAGTTCCAGCCATTTGCCACCAGACAGAACAAGCTCTTGGCTCATTGCGGCTGCCTACTGTGGGGAGACCAAGTTGTGGTTCCTCAAAGACTCTGCCAACGCATCCTTGAGGTTCTGCACATCGGCCACCTGGGGATTGTCAAAATGAAGGCGTTGGCTCGGTGTTATGTTTGGTGGCCTAACATGGATGATGCATCACTTCATGGGTTGCCTCCTGTCAAGAATGCCAAGAGTCGAGACCTGCACCGCCAGCAGCTAAGGGCAACATCTGGGAGATGCCCAAGGCACCCTGGACAAGGGTGCACATCGATCTTGCTGGCCCCTTTCACGGCCGGATCTTTATGGTAGTGGTGGACGCCTATTCCAAATGGCTGGAGGTTGCCCTGATGCCCTCCACCACTACCGAAGCCGTCATCCGGGTGCTGCGGAACCTGTTTGCAACTCATGGGTGTCCTGATGTCCTCGTCTCAGACAACGGACCTCAGTTCACGTCGGGCACCTTTGAAAGGTACCTCTTGGGGCTCGGCATCCACCATGCCCTAACAGCACCATTTCACCCAGCCAGCAACGGGCAGGCAGAAAGAATGGTGCATTCAGCAAAAGAGGCACTGGCGCGCCTGGAACAGAGGGAATGGCACGAGCAGGTCACTGAATACTTGCTCATGCAGCACATCACCCCTCATGTAGCCACAGGGCGGAGCCTGGCCCAACTGCTAATGGGCCACCACCTCCCGTCTCCACTTGACTGGCTGCACCCAGACTTTGATGTGGCCGAGCCCATGGGCTGTACTAACGTGCCACAGTCCTTTATTCTGGGGAATCAGGTTTTTGCCTGGAACTTTGTGGACGACATTCCTTGGGTGCCAGCCATGGTAGTGGGAGTCACAGGGCCCCATTCGTACCAGGTGGCACTCAAGAACGGACACTTGTGGCGCCGGCACATAGACCAGCTAAGGCGCAGGGTTGGGGATTTGGACACTACTGCTGTGCTCCCAACTGTGGCCCCAGCTCCAGAGCGGTCGCTAATGGAAGGCGAGGCTCCACCTACATCTTCCTCACAAACTGAGGGCATGGAGCCAAGCCAAGCCGTTTCAGTGGGTCTGCCTGGCTCTCCAGAGACTCGGACCACCGCCATGCCTGACCGTCCACCGAGTCCGCCTGTGGTTCCTTCGACAGCAGTGGAGCCAGGGAACTTGGGTTCAATGCCACATTTGGTCGCACCACAGTCGCAGCCAGAATCGGGCAGCTACCCGGACTCTGGTACTGGCCCTTGGAGGTCTGGCAGGGTTTCCAAGCACCCAGCTTATTTAAAGACTATGTTCACTGGACAAACTGCACATGTAAAGCTGTATGATGAATAGGCTCAATTAATATGCTTATGTGCCTTACTGAAACCAATAAGGGTATTGCTGTATGTAATGGAACCACTATGACTGTAACTACAGTGGTACCTCAGGTTACATACGCTTCAGGTTACAGACTCTGCTAACCCAGAAATAGTGCTTCAGGTTAAGAACTTTGCTTCAGGATGAGAACAGAAATCGGGCTCCAGCGGCGCGGCAGCAACAGGAAGCCCCATTAGCTAAAGTGGTGCTTCAGGTTAAGAACAGTTTCGGGTTAAGTACGGACCTCCAGAACGAATTAAGTACTTAACCTGAGGTACCACTGTAATGCCTTATCTCGGTGGGGAGGGGTGTTATGTATTGAAGTTCTCACCCTGGCCACCAGGGGTACTGTGTATATACAGTCATACCTCGCCAGTGGCGTAGCGTGGGGGGTGCAGGGGGGCCGGCCGCACCGGGCGCAACATCTGAGGGTTAGGGTTAGGGGGCGCAAATCCACGGGTTAGGGGGGGCAAATCCACGGGTTAGGGGGCGCAAATTACTTGCCTTGCCCCGGGTGCTGACAACCCACGCTACGCCACTGTACCTCGCATTAAATATGCTTCACGTTGAGCATTTTCAGGTTATGCTCCGCGGCGACCTGGAAGTAATGGAATGCGTTACTTATGGGTTTCGCCGCTCGCACATGTGCAGACACTCAAAATGACGTCAGATGCAGATGCGCAGTCGTGGGTTGCATTCTACTCAGGATGTGAACGGGGCTCCTGAACGGATCCCGTTCGCACCCAGAGGTACTACTGTAGTTTTCACTCAGGTCCACGTCAGTTAATTTAGGTGGGAAACCCTGGGGTGTTGTTACAATGTTGACAGCCGGCTGCCTATAAAAGCAGGCTGGCTGAGCTGTTCAGTTCAGTTCAGTTCCAGCTTACTATAAAGAACCACTTGGAGAAATCTCTGTGTCGTTTGCTTTGTCAACCCACTACTTAATAAAATGCATACATATTTGCTTCTTATCTCCCCGGAGAGGAGGGGACATGACATCACACAGAGCCTTCTCTAACAATCCTGTTTCTATGGACTGCCTATCAGCAATGCAGCTCTATGGTCTTAACCACATGTTAACTAGCAAGAATACACATCGTTAGCTTTGACTGCATGTCTTCCACAGTTCTCACAGTGGCCAACCAGATGCTTTTATGGAAAACCTGCAAGCAGAACCCAAGCACAAAGCAGAACTCTCCCTTCCTGCAGCTTCCAGCTAGGTAAAGGTAAAGGGACCCCTGCCTGTACGGGCCAGTCTTGCCAGACTCTAGGGTTGTGAGCTCATCTCACTCTAGAGGCCGGGAGCCAGCGCTGTCCGCAGACACTTCCAGGTCAAGTGGCCAGCGTGACAAGCTGCATCTGGCGAGCCAGCGCAGCACATTGAACGCCGTTTACCTTCCCGCTGGTAAGCGGTACCTATTTATCTACTTGCACTTTGGCGTACTTTCGAACTGCTAGGTTGGCAGGCACTGGGACCGAACGACGGGAGCGCACCCCGCCGCGGGGATTCGAACTGCCGACCATGCGATCGGCAAGTCCTAGGCGCTGAGGTTTTACCACAGCGCCACCCACGTCCCATTCCAGCTTCCAGCTACTGGTATTCAAAAGGATTGCTGCTGGCAACTGTGGTAATAGAGCACAGTCATCGCTGCTAGCAGCCATGGATAGCCCTCTCATCCATGAACTTGTCCAATCCCCTTTAAAACAATCTAGGTTGAGGGCTGTCTCTGTTCCTGTGGCAGAGAGTTCCATAGCTTAACCATGCACTGCATGGAGAAGTATTGTATCCATCCTGAATCCTCCAACCTTGCTCTTTCCCTGCTTATCCAATGCAGGGACATATGCATATAGTTTTTGAATTTGAACTCGGTGCAGTCTGTATCTGAGTAAATATACTTAGGCTTGTACCATCATCCTGCAATCCTGTGCAATGTGACTTGCTCGCTCCATGTAAACGTGTATACGGCCAGGGCTCTCTGATTGACGGATACCTGTTTACACTTATTTTCAAGACTGCTCCGTATTTTGGGAAAATTTGGGAATATAAATAGGCAACGCAGCAAAGGCCACAATTTTCCCCACAGCCAGTTGTGTACTATTATCATTTGTTGTTGTTGTTGATGATGATGATGATGATGATCATAGCACTAACGTGTTTCTCTCCCTGGATCTCTTTCCCCGGCCTCTACTCCCAAGCGGCGTGTTTCGAACTCACGCCTTGGCGGAGGTCCTCTCCTCCGCCTGTTGCGTGGTGAACGGTGCCCTTACGCAAGATGGCGCTTGCGGTTTCAGGCCACGGAGCAGGCCTCCGTCGGGCTCGGAATCTCGCGAGGTTCGGTGAAGAGACGGGGCTGAGGTTCTGAGGAAGAGGCCGGGTTTTTTTTTTGTTTTCCTTTTTTGCGGCGCGGGCGGGGAAGGTTCGGTCGAGGGTTCCGCCGCGAGGTAACCGGGGAGAGGTGCCCAGCTTTGGGGTGGGACTCCCTCAGCCATGGAGCACATCACGACGCCCAAGGTAAGGGGTGATGTGTGGGTGATAGAGAAATGTGGCAGGTGCTGGCCATTCCTCCTCATGAGGCTTTTTCAGCCACCCCCCATCCCCCAAATTTTCAGCTAGTCCTTCCCATCCCCACATAACGGAGGAGGAGATGGTGAGGAAGGCCTGTTGTGGATATTTCCTTCTTCTCCCCCCAGTCCCTCCCCCCTTTTTAGTAAACCATATGCAGTGTAAAGTAAGGGGTCCCTGAGCACGTGCAGAGTGCATTTCATGTTCGCCTTTCTGGTGTCTTATGCCCTAATCTCCTCTTTGCTTGGCCAGGACGGGAGGGTGCGTGCTACAACCCTTTAAAAAATCTCACTATAGTAAAAATAAATAAACATACATACCAATGAGTAGAATATGCAAAATGAAACATTATTAAAATACATAACTTTAAAATAGAAATCATTCAGTAATGATAATATCCCGTACTGATGTAGTGGGGTTATTTTATTGTGCATCTTAATTACAAATGCTTACATTAAATGTTTGTGTGACTGGTTTTTGTGCTTTTTATATCGTTTAGAAGCCTGTTTCAGCATTAAGTGATATAGTAGTAGTAATAGTAATGATGATGATACCCATTTAAAGCCTGCCAGGAATCCTTGTTTTCCTTTTTAAACCAGACAGCACTAGTATTACTGTATGCTAGCCTTGAGGCTGCTGCTGAATTGCTAAACTGTGGAGTTAGGTCTTGATAACACCACCTGGCCTTCCTGTACACAGGAATTGTTAGTCTTAAGGATGTTTTCCTCCTCCCACAACAAAACCTAATCAGACCCTCATTCTCATCCAGCCTTGCTCCAGACTCCTAGATCTTAGTCTCAGCAGCTGGTTGGGGTGTTGAAGGGGGGCAGTGGTTAGAAGCATAGTTATATGCAGTGTAATGTAATCTCAGAGTTTTTGAGCTTGTAATAGAGTGCATTCCCATAATCTTTCAGATGTTACATTATTGCTGGTGAACTGGAATTGATTAGCATTGACATAATGGAATATGCTTTCAACAAGTCTTGGAAATGGCTCAGCTCATCACTGAAAATAATAATATTTCTATAAACGTTTGTATGCTTATTGTTCTCCCTTAATGCATACTGAAACCCTGAGCCTGCTTCCCAAGGTGCTCCTCAACCTTTGCCACTTATCCACATAAGGTGGGCTTCTTGAGATCTTGGTCCTAGAATCTGGTCTTGAAAGCAGGGATAATTGGTGCCAGACTGTGCAGGCATCTCACAGGGATTCTGAGCATGTGCAGAATATGTTTCCCACTTTTAGCAGCTTAAATGGTAGACTGAAATTCATTAGCAAAATTCAGATTGGTAAAATGTACTAATCTATTCATTCAGCTTGTTGACATGATACTCTGCAAACATTTGAGCTTGTGTAAAAATGTCATAGTCTTGCATATCATTGCCTTTTTGGACTCACTACACATTTTTTCCTGTGCTTTTTCCTGTAGTTTTTCTGTATTTAAATCAGCCATGTAAATAAGACTATGTAAATATATAAGCATGCTAAGTGGCCAGTAACCTCTGTTCCCATGCTTACTGTAGAGAATGGCTTCACTATGGAATGCTTACTGTAGGTCATAGCTTCACTATGGAATAGTGAGTCGTGGATCTTTTGACAAATTCACTCCTGAGTACCCCCTTGGGTGCTATGGAGTCAGTTTTACTCCTTAGTATACTGAAGAACGGTGGTTGATGAAATGGAATGGTCAAGGGCTGGAGCACAAGTGGTGTAAGTCTTGATTGGGAGCTGACTGAGCACATGCTCATAATTTGACCTTCCACACAGTAGTGAGGGCCATGAAGGGATCCTACTCCGTTGCCTCCATTGCATCCTCAGGGAGCCATCCAGCAAACCTTTTCCGTGTCCAGAGATTGGTTATTCCTGACGAGGCAAGGGTTGATCTTTGGAGTATAGTGGTACCTCGGGTTAAGAACTTAATTCATTCTGGATGTCTGTTCTTAACCTGAAACTGTTCTTTTTTTTATAATAATTTTTATTGTTATACATTTTATAAATTTCCATCCGATTATTCATTTAATCCCGCATACAACAAATCATAATTATTTTTTGACTTCCTTCGGCGTCTCTGACAATCATCCGTGGTTATACCTTTAGTACACATTCCCTTCTTTCGTATTGCCATTTTTCCTCCTTACTCCCATTATTTCTAATAAACAATACTTTTTTTTTTTTTTTTACAGTGCCTCTTTAAATCCCACTAGCGTTGTATTCACACCACATATATTTTTCAGATAATCCACAAATTTCCCCCAGTCTTCGATGAACTTTTGGTCTTTAGTATATCTGATTTTCCCAGTTAATTTATCCAGTTCTGCATAGTCTGTCATTTTTAGTCTCCATTCTTCTATCGTTACCGACGATAACCTGAAACTGTTCTTAACCTGAAGCACCACTTTACCTAATGCGGCCTCCCACTGCCGCTGCGCTGGCGCCAAGCGATTTCTGTTCTCATCCTGAAGCAAAGTTCTTAACCCGAGGTACTATTTCTGGGTTTGCCGAGTCTGTAACCTGAAGCATCTGTAACCCGAGGTACCACTGTACACAGTCGCCAGCTGTAACCAAATGGCTAAACAATTTGAGGATAAAGTTGCTTGGCTCCACAGCAATTTAGATGCTACTAAATCGAGAACTATAATAAATTAAAAGCAACATCCATAATTGTACTTACTGCTCCAAAACTTTTTCTTTCGTAGTCTTTGGTTGAATATTGAAGAATGTGAAGAAAATATTTTGTTTAGTGGGTTTTGCACTTGCTGGAGCATTCTCTGAATTCAGGAATGAACATTATCTAGCAAGCGCATGAAAGCATTTACAGTGGTACCTCTGGTTACATACACTTCAGGTTACAGACTCCGCTAACCCAGAAATAGTACCTCGGGTTAAGAACTTTGCTTCAGGATGAGAACAGAAATCACGCAGCAGCGGCGCGGTAGCCCCATTAGCTAAAGTGGTGCTTTGGGTTAAGAACAGTTTCAGGTTAAGAACGGACCTCCGGAACGAATTAAGTACGTAACCAGAGGTACCACTGTACTGTATAGTTTAGGCATTCTTCACTAAGAAATGATAAGCAACATCACTGAGAAATGATAAGCAAACACCAGCTCCAACTAGCATGGACAATGATAAGAGATTATGGGACTTGTAGTCTAGAAGCATCTGGATGGCCAGAAGTTGGCCACCCCCAATTTAAAATATTTATGACTTTAGAAAGTTGGTGTCTCTTTAACTAAAGCATCATACTCTTACCTAATATGAAGAAATCTACGTGCAATATTTTTCTTTAACCTAATAGTGGTTTATCTGAATGGAATAGATAAGAAAAGCAAACGCCGCATGAAAGGGTCCCAATGAGTCATTCATATATCAGGATCAGGAAACTCTTGGCTTAGCCATCTTGCTGCTGCTGTGTCCTTTTAACTTGTTACATCCATACTCCAACTTCCTGTTTTGCTGGCTGTTGCCTTTCAGAAGGCATGGGGGGACATGACAAGCTCTTTCCTTAGCCTGCACCATGCTAGCATGGCAGAGAAAAAGCTAGAGATTTAGTTCTCCATAGCATTTTTTATTCAACAGTTTCTATCCTGACTTTCTGTCCTAACATTGAGCTGTGCAAATGCATATTAAAATAGAAAGCATGCAAGTTCTAATGTTTTTGACAACGCTAACATTGTTGGAAAATTCTGAAGTGTACTTGTTTAATTCATTTACGTAGCTTTATAACCTGACCCATCTCAAAAATGTGAGGCAAGTAACAAAAGCAGGCTTCCAGCTGTGATTTGCTTAACCTTGAGCCCCAAAAGCTCAACAGGTAGGCATTTCTCTCTTTAGGCTAGGTTCACTACTAATGAAATATTCACTTTGCAGATGAGAAAACAGGAGGGATCACTGGCTTGGTTGCTATCACTACTGTGGCATCTTCTTAAAATATGATATATGCCACAAGTTGGTTGTTTTGAGTATGAATCCAGAGTCAGCTGTGCTGCAATCCTCTCCATTTCCTCTTCGATTATTTTCGTATTATCTGTATACCAAGGAGTCCTCTAGCAGCAGGAACTTGTGCTTGGAAGCTCTTTTGCCAGTGATCCAAAAATCCATTCTTTGTTGCACAGGCTAGCAAGGCCATTGGCGGAAGAGCTATCAAAGCTAGTAGGAGTGTTTCCTACAGAGCTCTGGCTCATGATTCTTTTGGATAGAGTTCTTACAAACACATTGAGGTGCTGAAAAGGAGTTGAGAGCTAACACTATTTGCACTTGAAAAATCTTCCTTGCTTGTTTGCCTAAAAGTCATTATTTTCCTCATCACGGGTGATCAGGTGAATGGTTGTTGCAACTGGTTCCCCACCTGGAATATGAGTATCTATGCTGAATGATAATAATAATGCTGTTTCCATATGCTCAATAATTAAAAACCTGGTGTTCAGACCAAAGCATTCTCATTTAATGTTGAATGCTTGAAAGTAAATAAGCTTGGTGATAAAACTCCACATTCGGAATATGAATCCTCCCCCCTTGATTTGCATTTTCTATAAAGATGTTATTGGAATTGAATAACTCCATAGAAATTTTCTAAGTAAAGAATTTATTTTCTGAACAAATTTCCCAGATACTGTACATGAACTGGGATCCTGTCAGAATATAAATTAATCTGGGAATAATGTTCATTTTAAGAGCATTCACTTTTCCCCAAATGGTGCTGTTTAATGACTTTCATCTATCAATATCTGAATAAACCTCTCCCTATATTTTATTTATATTGCATGTTACTAATTGAGATATATTTTGGCATAAACATACCTAAAGAGTTGATAAGATTTGGTACAAATACAAAATTGATTTGGGCAAGCAAATTTTCACCTATAGGCATCAATTCCGATTTGGACCAGTTAATAGAGTATCTTGATATTTTACTAAAGGCATCTTTCATTTGCATCAACAGAGGAATAGTAGTATGAGGTTTAGAAATAAACAAAAGAATTAAATACTAGAAGCTAACAATTGGTGTTAATTTTCTGAAGTGGGCAACTTTGGAATATACCATACATAGCATCTTTGGTTGGGTGGATAGTATTAGGATCAAAATACATTAGAACTCTGGTATCTCTTGAAACGATTACCGTATTTTTCGCCCTATAGGACGCACTTTTTCCCCTCAAAAAATGAAGGGGAAATGTGTGTGCGTCCTATGGGGCGAATGCAGGCTTTCGCTGAAGCCTGGAGAGCGAGAGGGGTCGGTGTGCACAGACCCCTCTCGCTCTCCAGGCTTCGCGGATCTCTCCGCAAGCGGGGGGAGCGCTCCCGCCGCTTGCAGAGAGGTGCCTGCATGCCGAAGCCTGGGCGCGCTGAGCTCAGAGCGTCCAGGCTTCGCGGACCTCTCTGCAAGCAGGGGGAGCGCTCCCGCCGCTTGCGGAGAGGTGCCTGCATGCCGAAGCCTGGGCGCGCTGAGCTCAGCGCGTCCAGGCTTCGTGGACCTCTCCACAAGCGGGGGGAGCGCTCCCGCCGCTTGCGGAGAGGTGCCTGCATGCCGAAGCCTGGGCGCACTGAGCTCAGCGCGTCCAGGCTTCGCGGCCCTCTCCGCAAGCGGCGGGAGCCAGCCCTGGGCTCCCACGGCTTGCAGAGAGCTGCCTGTTTGGGGGCTGGGGTCAGGGGAAGCTCGGGCGGGCCTCCCCCGCCCCAGCCCCGCGCCTGGGGGGGGGAGAATAATTTTTTCCCCTTTATTTCCCCCCAAAAAACTAGGTGCGCCTAATGGGACGGTGCGTCCTATAGGGCGAAAAATACGGTATGTCTGAGAGCTGTGGAATGCAGTGTCTTAAAAAATAGGATTTGACGCCTTTAAAAATTGGGGGAAAGATGGTGATGTGGGAAAAATCTGATGGAAGTGGGCATATTGACTTTGGATCAACTGATAGATGATGAATTTTAACATACACTGTGTTACAAGATAAACAGTAGCTATTGCATGCAACCCAATGACAGTATTTACAGCTACAACATTTGTTAACTATGCTACTTTGTTTGGACCAGTAGCATTTTCAGCTTCTGGGACACCTGAGATACTAGAAGAACTGGTTAAATATTTTGAAACTAAAAAAACCCACAATTACTTTTTATAGTTATTTGTTATCAATATGCAGATGTTAAGAAATAAATGGAATAAAGAACAGGAGGTACTTATATGGCCTAGACAATGGGAGAGCTTTTTAACTCTTATACCAAGGGTGTTAGTGGACCTTAAATTATGACATAAAACAAAAAATAATATTTAGAATTTGTTGTATTCCACCATGTTTATATAGAAAAGGATTATTTGGAGATTTAATAAGGATAATGTTTCTTTAAAATGCGTTTTTACAATGTCCAGTGCTTTCTAAGTTTTGGGAGAAGCAGTGGATTATATAACAATGACTGTGTGAAAAATGCTAAAATTTTCAGAGGATAATACTCTTTTGAACTACATATCTATTATTTGGAATTTGACAACTGGACAACATAAATGGATTCTCCATGCCCTTACTATGGCTAAAAGTCTGATATTGCTGCCCTGGAAAGATAAATGTACGGCTCCAAGGGTGCCAGCTTGAATAAAATATTGTTGGGTGGGGGGAGGTAAGCCCTGCCTTGCATAATTGATCACAAGATGATGCACACACAGATAATTTGAATGGCAATGCCTATCAACTTTTTTTTTAAAAAAAATAATATTTATTAAGGTTTTAAAGGTTACAGATAAAACAGAAAAACACCAATTTAACAAAAACAAAACAGTGTATCACAATAGAAAAAAAAGAATACCATACAAATAAAATAAAAAAGATCAAGGAAAAAGGAAAAACAAAAGCAAAAACCTCACCTCACATAATATATCTTTCATTTGCTTGTTTCCTTGACCTCCTCCCACCTCCCTTTTTTGTATTCTAATTCAGTTAAATATTTCAGCAAATCCTTTCCCTCTTTATTTTATCCTTATAATCTATCTTAATACACTATAATTTACATTCTCTTTTTTCACCAATTAACAATCCGTTTTTGCTTTTGCTTTTTTAATCTTATTTCTCCTTACAATTAATATATCTATTTGAACTTAAACTCTTAAAACATTTCCACTAGGGTTATAGAAATTTCATTCCACGATTTTTCTCTCCCTCATTAAATTTTTACAAAATTTCCAAATATAAACTTTAAATTCCCAAACTTCTTCCACTGTCTCCTCTCCCTGGTCTCGGCCTCTGCCGTCCCTTCTGTCAACTCCAAACAGTCCATCAACCTGGAGATCTATATCCGAGGCTCTTAACTCTTCTTCACGTCCCTTCTGCCGATCTTGTTCATAATCTTTAGTGCTAAAAAGCAGATCTTGGGGGAGCTCCATCCCAACAATGCCTTTATTCCTTCTTAACAGGACAGCCAGATTTCCATAGTTAAAGCTAGGATCCATAAAGCATTCCAAATCTTGTTTCGAAATTCCTCCAAAACCAAAGGCCCCAAAAGCTCCAATCTCCTCCTGACCCAAATCCATATCCCAAAAGTCAATTGATCCCTGCATTGGGGAATCTCTCCAACTTTCCTTTTCCAGACCAGGCCAGGCTCCAAGCTTCAAGATCTGGCTTTTTCTAGTTTCAATCATAAAGGGCCCAGAATTGGGGA